>NC_086450.1:176430728-176734478 GCF_028390025.1 Pseudophryne corroboree | reverse complement strand
AATGATCTAGGAATGGGCCTGGGAAGCACAGTGTCAATATTTGCAGATGATACTAAACTGTGTAAGGTAATATTGAAAAATGCAAAGTTATGCACTTTGGGATTAGAAACAAACTTGCATCCTACACTCTTAATGGGGAAAATATAGGGGTAGCAGTAGTGGAAAAAGATTTGGGGGTGCTTATAGATAATAGGCTTAATAACAGTACACAAAGATGGTCATTCCGAGTTGTTCGCTCGCTAGCTGCTTTTAGCAGCATTGCAAACGCTAGGCCGCCGCCCTCTGGGAGTGTATCTTATCTTAGCAGAATAGCGAACGAAAGAGTAGCAGAACTGCTACTAAATATTTTCTTGCAGTTTCTGAGTAGCTCCAGACCTACTCCTAGATTGCGATCAGTTCGGTCCGTTTAGTTCCTGGTTTGACGTCACAAACACGCCCTGCGTTCGGCCAGCCACTCCCCCGTTTCTCCAGACACTCCCGCCTTTTTCCCTGACACGCCTGCGTTTTTTAGCACATAAAACTCTCAGTTACCACCCAGAAACGCCCCTTTCCTGTAAATCATTCACCAATCAGCAGTGCGACTGAAAAGCACCGCACAAACACCAGCAAATCTACTAAGTTTTGGTAAAATAACTTAGCACATGCGCTCAGCGTACCATGCGCATGCGCATTTAGCAACAAATCGCAGCATAGCGAAAATCAGCAGCGAGCGAACAAGTCGGTATGACCACCAATGTCAAAATGCAGCATAGAAGGCAAGTAAACACTAGTTTGCAGGAATCTATGACCTGCAAACTCTCTTTGTTCTAGGGAATAGGATTGCCACCTAGCAACAGCTGGTGGGTTAGGTGCAAGCCTACCTGACGATCGCTGGAAAGGTATAGTGAAAGAAAGCTTTCACTTACCTTTCCACAGCCTGGGGAGAGCGGGGACAGAGCCGCGGGTAGCGGGCGCTCCCGGAACCGTTCGTGCGCATCACGTGTGCGCACCATATAAGGCGCTAGGCCCCGCCCCCAGCTTTAGATTTTACGGAAGTTTACAGATGGCAATGCCAACTAGAACAATAGAGTAAATTTTTAAAAGGGGGTAAGATCACCCTAGCTCCTGTAACCTAGTAACAAAGGACACGGGAGACCATATATATGCAGAAACGAAATGTGTTTACTAGAAACCCTTCAACAGTAATACAGGTGATAAGAAAAAACTGCTGGCGATGGCCAAGAAGGAACTGTTATGCTGTTGTGAAATTAGAATATAAGCAAAACTCCTGCAACTTGCAGAACTTATCAAAGATATTTGTAAGGCTATTTTTGTTCTTTAGGTTACTGCGTCTGCGGCTGCTTCTTCGGACCTTTTGGAGCGCCTGAAATTCAAAGAGAAAAACAGGCATAATTAATGACTGTTGTTAGAGATTACAACCAACAGACCTAGCAAGGTATAGGGTGGGTAGGGTGGGAGCTGTTGCTAGGTGGCAATCCTATTCCCTAGAACAAAGACAGTTTGCAGGTCATAGATTCCTGCAAACTAGTGTTTGTTCGTCGGGAGGCTTGCCACCTAGCAACAGCTGGTGGGTAGACTACCACATACCTGGTGGTTGCTCTAAGGAATTCTATCTTTTGATTATCAGAAGGCCTCCAATAATGTTTCACGAAGGTACGAGTGGACGACCAACGTGCGGCCTGCATTATGGATTGTAAGGTTAAGCCTCTCGCCACTGCCGATGTGACGGCGGCGCCGTGGATGGAGTGTCCCTTGAAAATGGAGGTATCTATTCCTTTGCATGGCAGAAACTATCCATCCCCCGATTGTAGAGGGTCTGGCCGGACGAAAGGGCTTTCGGCATGTGATAAAAAGGTTAGAAATGTTATCTCTCCATGGAGCTGTTGTTGTGAGATAAGCGGATAAGCACTCAACTATGCAAAGATCCGTGTCTGACTAGTCACTGACTAGGTCAAACCCTACCAAAGGGTTTTGAATGGAACTGTTTTTTGTGTGACCTTTAAGGACGATATGGAACCCCATTGGAGTGGTTGTCATCCAGGGTTCGGATGTATCTATTAAGGAAAGTTCGGCTCCTCTGGCTGCGAAAGCTAGTGCTAGTAGAGAATCCAGTTTTCTTGAAAGATTGGAGATGTCGGAATCTGAAGGTATTGTGGCTAAATAATTTAAGAAAGGATTAATGTCCCACGTTGAAGAGTATCGCTGACATGGAGGCCTAGACAAGAAGATACCTTTGAGTAATCTAAGGTACATCTTATTTTCCATAAGACCTGGAATGAGAAGAGCTAGGGCTGAGCCGTAAGACCGTATGGTGGCGGATGCCAGGCCTGACTCAAACTTAACGGCTAGGAAATCTATCGCTAAGTTAGGTTCGGAAAGAGAAGCCGAAGGAAGATTTTGAGAAGCTTGCCAAGACATAAACTCATTTATGATGGACTGGTACCTGGATTTTGTTCTGGGTCTAATGGAAGCATTGATCAAGGTTACTGAGGCGGTCGAGAGGTTAGTAGTGGTCAGCAACCGAGTAATGTCGCTATCCACATGCAATGTGGAAGTTCCTGAAGGAGGTTGGGAGTCCCTTGGAAACAATCTTTCCACCGCCCAGTTCCAGATGTCTATAGCTTCTTGACAGAGTGTCAGGGATCGAGTACCCCCAATTCTGTTGAGGTAGGACACTGCAGTCCTGTTGTCTAGACATAGGAGAACTGAGTTGTTCTGGAAGGTCGGGGAAACTAGAGAGGAAAGTGCTAACTTCGCCGCCCTCAATTCTAATAGATTGATGTGCGCTGTCGATTCTTGAGTGGACCATCTTCCCCTTACCGCTCGGTCTCTTGTAAATGCTTACCAACCCGAGAGGGACGCATCTGATGTGATGACAATGTCTGGAGGAGGAGGTAGGAGAGGTCTGGGGGATGGTAGCCGAAGGTCCCTCCAACTGCGAATCTCTTTGAGAACCAAGGGTGTCAAGATGATTTTGTCTGACCAAGTCCATCTCCGATGAAGGAGAGCTGAAAGAAGAATCTGAGAGTGTCTACAGACAAGGGGAGCGTGGAGAAATCCAGGATCTAAAGATCTCATCTTCCCTATGACTCTGGCCAAGTCTCTCAGTGAGAAACAGTGTTTCAGGGTTCGGGTTACGAAGTCTTGAATGTCTCTCCACTTGTCTGGGGGAACTGCTATCGAGAAAGAAAGGGTATCTAGTAAGAAACCCAGAAAAACTATTGACTGGGTGGGTGTTAATATGGACTTGTCGTAATTTATTGTAAACCCTAGGTTCTGGAGGAGAGAAAGAATTAGTTCTTTGTGAAGCAGAAGGGTTTTCTGATCTGCATGGACTACTAACAAGTCATCTAGGTAGATTATACAACGGATCGTTTCCTGGCGCAGATGAGAAATCACTGCTTTCATAAGACGAGTGAATGTGTAGGGAGCGTTGGAAAGGTCGAAAACCATGACGGTCCACTGATAGAGAACGTCTTTCCACAGGAACCTTAGAAGTCTTCTGTGGTTTGGGTGCATTTGAATTGTGTGAAAGGCCTCCTTGATGTCTATTTTGATACAGAAATCATTCCTTGTTAGTAGGAAGGGTATGTCGGCTAAGCCCTCCATACGGAAAGAGCGAGGTTTTATGTGTCGGTTGAGAGATGTGACATTTAAGACTGGTCTGTATGAACCATCCTGTTTCCTGACGGGAAAAAGGTGACTGACCCAGCCTCTTGTGGAAGTGTCTGCCAACTCTGTCTTGCCTAACTGTAGGGCAAGGGATAGGACTCCATCTAATAACGGACTGGCGTTTTTTGAACAGGGGAAAATTTGTCATGGAAAAAGTAAAAGGGGGAGGGATAAACCTTTTTCCACGATTCTTAGCAACCACCTGTCTGTGGTAATCTGCCTCCAGGAGGCTATTGCCTGGGAAAGACAAGGAGGAAGTTGCAAAGTAAAGTGACTTACCGTATCCTCTGTCTTTCCTGGGGGCGTATGTGCCGCCGGACCCTGCGCCTCTTGCGGTCCGTGTTCGGGAAAGGCCACCTCTGTGAGCTCTGGGAGCGCCTCTGTAGTCTCGGGTCGAGCTGCTGGCTCCCGCAGGACGACCCTCTTGATGAAAGGGCCGCCTGGAAGGCTGAGGTCCTTTAAGGTCTGCAAAGGATTTGCGAGCTTTATAGCGGACCTTCACTTCGTCTATGAAATCGGGTCCGAAAAGGTCAGAATCTATCAGATTGGGGACATCTACTGGTCTGGGTGCTAGGTTAGTTAGCCCTGCAATAGCTAGCCAGTGAGTTCTATGTGAGTTTGATATGAAATCAAATGTCTGACCAATAATTAAGGTAGCCCTACTAATAGCCTTTATTAGTGCCATTTTGGAAGCTACCAGGGAATCTAGGGAGCCCCCTGAGACGCCTTCTTTTTCTGCTTTGTCAAGGACAAATAATAAAGGACCGGTGGCGTCTGAAACCTTAAATTGAATTTTTCTTAGCAATTAATCCATAGTGTCACTCTGGACTTTTTCCCCCACGAGGGAAGGTAAGGCCGGATCGATGTCTGGGGCAAATAGGGCCGGAATATCTGGGATGCCAGTGTGGTTACGGAGAACCATATCATCCTCCTTAACTAGTGCCGTTCTAAAGGCTAACTGGGCAAAATTGTATACTTGGGAGCATTCGCTCAAAGCCCAGTGGGCTGAATATATTTTAGAAGGTGGCATTCTACCCGCTAAGGCTACACGGGCCATCTGCAAGTCACTATATTCGCCTCTGCGAGAGGATGCGTTAGTCCTGGTTACTTCCTCTGATTCCCAATCTACTGGAGGGTAACCAGTTTCCCTAAATGCGTGGGAAAGGGGGGTTGTATGACTATGACTAGCCCCCTTATGAGCGCGGTCATGCGCAGGTTGCCGATCAGTGACAGGGAATGTAACATAGTAACATAGTATCTGAGGTTGAAAAAAGACAATTGTCCATCGAGTTCAACCTATTTGTGGTCTCCTATGCATGATGATTTGACTAAAATTTCTGACTGATGCGGCTGTCTGCCGTTGCATTTTATCCCTATTTATAGTAACTATAATGCATGACTATGCACCATACCCCTGGATATCCTTATCCATTAGGAATTTATCTAACCCATTCTTAAAGGTGTTGACAGATTCCGCCATTACAACTCCCTCGGGCAGGGAATTCCAAACACGTATTGTCCTTACCGTGAAAAAGCCTTTACGCCGTATTGTGCGGAATCTCCTCTCCTCTAACCTGAGCGAGTGTCCACGAGTCCTCTGTGTTGATCTAACCAAAAACAGGTCCCGCGCAAGCTCTGTGTATTGTCCCCTTATATATTTGTAGATGTTGATCATATCCCCTCTTAGTCTCCGCTTTTCCAATGTAAACATGCCTAGTCTTTCAAGCCTTTCCTTGTATTCCATCGTCTCCATGCCCTTAATTAGTTTGGTCGCCCTCCTCTGTACCTTTTCAAGCTCCAGGATATCCTTTTTGTAGTACGGTGCCCAGAATTGTACACAGTATTCAAGGTGTGGCCTCACTAGTGATTTATATAACGGGAGTATAATACTCTCGTCCCTAGCATCAATACCCCGTTTTATGCATGCTAATATCTTATTAGCCTTCTTTGCTG
The DNA here is from genome assembly GCF_028390025.1 of Pseudophryne corroboree. Taxonomy (NCBI): domain Eukaryota; kingdom Metazoa; phylum Chordata; class Amphibia; order Anura; family Myobatrachidae; genus Pseudophryne; species Pseudophryne corroboree. The sequence continues at coordinate 176,728,853 of NC_086450.1, read as the reverse complement.
CAGTCCTACTTTGGGTACTACTGCTTAGCTTGCTATCTATGAGGACACCTAAGTCCTTTTCCAGTTTAGAATCCCCTAATTTTACCCCATTTAGTAGGTAGGTGTAATTTTTGTTCTTGTTACCACAGTGCATTACCTTACACTTGTCTGTGTTGAAGCGCATTCTCCATTTGGCTGCCCATGCTTCTAATTTAACTAAGTCGTTCTGAAGAGACTCGGCATCCTCCTCTGTATTTATAGCCTTACACAATTTGGTATCATCTGCAAAAATTGACACCATGCTCTCTAGACCTACTGTTAGGTCGTTAATGAAAATATTGAACAATAGCGGTCCTAATACTGAGCCTTGCGGCACACCACTTAGCACTTCAGTCCAAGTTGAAAAAGATCCATTAACCACAACGCGCTGCTCCCTATTATCTAACCAGTTTTTGACCCAAGTGCATATTGTGCTTCCTAGCCCTGATTCTTGTAGCTTGTAGGTAAGTCTCATGTGTGGTACAGTATCGAACGCTTTGGCAAAGTCTAAAAAGATTACATCCACGTCTTTACCCTGATCTAGGTTTGCGCTTACTGTTTCATAAAAGCCAAGTAAGTTGGTTTGACAGGATCTGTCCTTCATAAACCCATGTTGATTCCTTTTAATGACCTTATTGGTTTCAAGGAACTTCTGAATACTATCTCTTAGAATACCTTCCAATACTTTCCCCACTATAGATGTAAGACTAACTGGTCTATAATTACCTGGTTCAGCTTTACTTCCCTTTTTGAATATAGGCACTACTTCCGCTATACGCCAGTCTTTGGGAACCATACCTGATATAACTGAATCCTTAAAGATCAAAGATAGCGGTTTTGCCAGTTCAGAGTGAAGCTCCATTAGAACCCTTGGATGAATGCCATCGGGCCCTGGTGATTTATTAATCTTTAAATGTTTTAATCGGTCACAGACTACTTCCTCGCTTAAATAAGTACCTATCAGTGTGATATTCTCATTATTGAGATTGTGTGTCAGTCCCTGAATTGGGTCCTCTCTAGTGAATACTGTTGAAAAAAACTCATTTAGTGTGTCCGCTATGTCATTATCATTTTTGCTTAAGACTCCCAACTTGTCTTTTAAAGGGCCTATACTCTCCTTCTTTAATCTCTTGCTATTAATGTATTTAAAGAATTTTTTGGGATTCGCCTTGCTTTCCTTTGCTACTAGTTTTTCAGTTTCTACTTTAGCCGCTCTTATTTCCTTTTTGCAAATTTTGTTACATTCTTTATAGTGCTGAAATGACTCTGCTTCCCCGTCAGATTTGTATTTTTTAAATGCTCGCCTTTTCTTGCCCATAAGTTCCTTAATCTTTTTGTTAAGCCACATCGGTTTATGATTTTTATTCCTTTTTTTGCTACTCATAGGAATACATTTGAGTGTATTTTTAGCTAGCAGGAATTTTAGTACCTCCCATTTCTCCGTAGTATTTTTTCCTAAAAACAAACCTTCCCATTCAATATCCCTGAAAAATACTCTCATCTTTTCAAAATTTGCTTTGCTAAAGTTTAAAGTCCTAGTTGAGCCAGTATAGGGCTGTTTATAGAAACTGATATTGAATGTGACCATATTGTGGTCGCTGTTTCCTATGGGTTCCAATACTATAATACCTGATACCAAATCCCCATTGTTTGTTAATACCAGGTCTAAGATTGCATTGTACCTAGTTGGTTCCTCAATTAGTTGGACTAAGTAGTTATCATTAAGTGTGTTTAAAAACATTTCTCTATCGTCCTAGTGGATGCTGGGGTTCCTGAAAGGACCATGGGGAATAGCGGCTCCGCAGGAGACAGGGCACAAAAAGTAAAGCTTTAGGATCAGGTGGTGTGCACTGGCTCCTCCCCCTATGACCCTCCTCCAAGCCTCAGTTAGATTTTTGTGCCCGGCCGAGAAGGGTGCAATCTAGGTGGCTCTCCTAAAGAGCTGCTTAGAAAAGTTTAGCTTAGGTTTTTTATTTTACAGTGAGTCCTGCTGGCAACAGGATCACTGCAACGAGGGACTTAGGGGAGAAGAAGTGAACTCACCTGCGTGCAGGATGGATTGGCTTCTTTGGCTACTGGACATTAGCTCCAGAGGGACGATCACAGGTACAGCCTGGATGGTCACCGGAGCCTCGCCGCCGGCCCCCTTGCAGATGCTGAAAAGAGAAGAAGGTCCAGAATCGGCGGCAGAAGACTCCTCAGTCTTCTTAAGGTAGCGCACAGCACTGCAGCTGTGCGCCATTGCTCTCAGCACACTTCACACGGCAGTCACTGAGGGTGCAGGGCGCTGGGAGGGGGGCGCCCTGGGAGGCAATGTAAACCTATTTTTTGGCAAAAAATACCTCACATATAGCATCCGGGGGCTATATGGAGATATTTAACCCCTGCCAGAATCCGTTGAAGAGCGGGAGACGAGCCCGCCGAAAAAGGGGCGGGGCCTATCTCCTCAGCACACAGCGCCATTTTCCCTCACAGAAAGGCTGGAGGGAAGGCTCCCAGGCTCTCCCCTGCACTGCACTACAGAAACAGGGTTAAAACAGAGAGGGGGGGCACTAATTTGGCGTTAGAAATATATAAAAAGATGCTATAAGGGAAAACACTTATATAAGGTTGTCCCTATATAATTATAGCGTTTTTTGGTGTGTGCTGGCAAACTCTCCCTCTGTCTCTCCAAAGGGCTAGTGGGTCCTGTCCTCTATCAGAGCATTCCCTGTGTGTGTGCTGTGTGTCGGTACGTGTGTGTCGACATGTATGAGGACGATGTTGGTGAGGAGGCGGAGCAATTGCCTGTAATGGTGATGTCACTCTCTAGGGAGTCGACACCGGAATGGATGGCTTATTTAGGGAATTACGTGATAATGTCAACACGCTGCAAGGTCGGTTGACGACATGAGACGGCCGACAAACAATTAGTACCGGTCCAGACGTCTCAAAAACACCGTCAGGGGTTTTAAAACGCCCGTTTACCTTAGTCGGTCGACACAGACACAGACACGGACACTGAATCCAGTGTCGACGGTGAATAAACAAACGTATTCCTTATTAGGGCCACACGTTAAGGGCAATGAAGGAGGTGTTACATATTTCTGATACTACAAGTACCACAAAAGAGGGTATTATGTGGGATGTGAAAAAACTACAGTAGTTTTTCCTGAATCAGATAAATTAAATGAAGTGTGTGATGATGCGTGGGTTTCCCCCGATAGAAAATTATTGGCGGTATACCCTTTCCCGCCAGAAGTTAGGGCGCGTTGGGAAACACCCCTTAGGGTGGATAAGGCGCTCACACGCTTATCAAAACAAGTGGCGGTACCGTCTATAGATAGGGCCGTCCTCAAGGAGCCAGCTGACAGGAGGCTGGAAAATATCATATAAAAGTATATACACACATACTGGTGTTATACTGCGACCAGCGATCGCCTCAGCCTGGATGTGCAGAGCTGGGGTGGCTTGGTCGGATTCCCTGACTAAAAATATTGATACCCTTGACAGGGACAGTATTTTATTGACTATAGAGCATTTAAAGGATGCATTTCTATATATGCGAGATGCACAGAGGGATATTTGCACTCTGGCATCAAGAGTAAGTGCGATGTCCATATCTGCCAGAAGATGTTTATGGACACGACAGTGGTCAGGTGATGCAGATTCCAAACGGCACAAAGGTGTATTGCCGTATAAAGGAAGAGGAGTTATTTGGGGTCGGTCCATCGGACCTGGTGGCCACGGCAACTGCTGGAAAATCCACCGTTTTTACCCTAAGTCACATCTCTGCAGAAAAAGACACCGTCTTTTCAGCCTCAGTCCTTTCGTCCCTATAAGAGTCATATTTGCCCAGGGATAGAGGAAAGGGAAGAAGACTGCAGCAGGCAGCCCATTCCCAGGAACAGAAGCCTTCCACCGCTTCTGCCAAGCTCTCAGCATGACGCTGGGACCGTACAGGACCCCTGGATCCTACAAGTAGTATCCCAGGGGTACAGATTGGAATGTCGAAACGTTTCCCCCTCGCAGGCTCCTGAAGTCTGCTTTACCAAGGTATCCCTCCGACAAGGAGGCAGTATGGGAAAAAATTCACAAGCTGTATTCCCAGCAGGTGATAATCAAATTACCCCTCCTACAACAAGGAAAGGGGTATTATTCCACACTATATTGTGGTACTGAAGCCAGAAGGCTAGGTGAGACCTATTCTAAATCTAAAAAAATTTGAACACTTACAAAGGTTCAAATCAAGATGGAGTCACTCAGAGCAGTGATAACGAACCAGGAAGAAGGGGACTATATAGTGTCCCGGGACATCAGGGATGCTTACCTCCATGTCCCAAATTTGCCCTTCTCACTAAGGGTACCTCAGGTTCGTGGTATAGAACTGTCACTGTCAGTTTCAGACGCTGCCGTTTGGATTGTCCACGGCACCCCGGGTCTTTACCAAGGTAATGGCCGAAATGATGATTCTTCTTCGAAGAAAAGGCGTCTTAATTACCCCTTACTTGGACGATCTCCTGATAAGGGCAAAGTCCAGGGAACAGTTGGAGGTCGGAGTAGCACTATCTCGGATACTGCTACAACAGCACGGATGGATTCTAAATATTCCAAAATCGCAGCTGATCCTGACGACACGTCTGCTGTGCCTAGGGATGATTCTGGACACAGTCCAGAAAAAGGTGTTTCTCCCGGAAGAGAAAGCCAGGGAGTTATCCGAGCTAGTCAAGAACCTCCTAAAACCAGGAAAAGTGTCAGTGCATCATTGCACAAGGGTCCTGGTAAAAATGGTGGCTTCCTACGAAGCAATTCCATTCGGCAGATTTCTCGCAAGAACTTTTCAGTGGGATCTGCTGGACAAATGGTCCGGATCGCATCTTCAGATGCATCAGCGGATAACCCTATATCCAAGGACAAGGGTGTCTCTCCTGTGGTGGTTACAGAGTGCTCATCTTCTAGAGGGCCGCAGATTCGGCATTCAGGATTGGATGCTGGTGACCACGGAGGCCAGCCCGAGAGGCTGGGGAGCAGTCACACAAGGAGAAAATTTCCAGGGAGTGTGATCAAGTCTGGAGACTTTTCTCCACATAAATATACTGGAGCTAAGGGTAAATTTATAATGCTCTAAGCTTAGTAAGACCTCTGCTTCAAGGTCAGCCGGTATTGATCCAGTGGGAAAAACATCACGGCAGTCGCCCACGTAAACAGACAGGGCGGCACAAGAAGCAGGAGGGCAATGGCAAAAACTGCAAGGACTTTTCGCTGGGCGGAAAATCATGTGATAGCACTGTCAGCAGTGTTTCATTCCGGGAGTGGAAACTGGGAAGCAGACTTCCTCAGCAGGCACGACCTCCACCCGGGAGAGTGGAAACTTCATCGGGAAGTTTTTCCACATGATTGTGAACCGTTGGGAAATACCAAAGGTGGACATGATGGCGTCCCGTCTGAACAAAAAACGGGACAGGTATTGCGCCAGGTCAAGAGACCCTCAGGCAATAGCTGTGGACGTTCTGGTAACACCGTGGGTGTACCAGTCGGTGTATGTGTTCCCTCCTCTGCTTCTCATACCTAAGGTACTGAGAATTATAAGACGTAGAGGAGTAAGAACTATACTCATGGCTCCGGATTGGCCAAGAAGGACTTGGTACCCGGAACTTCAAGAGATGCTCACAGAGGACTTATGGCCTCTGCCGCTAAGAAGGGACTTGCTTCAGCAAGTACCATGTCTGTTCCAAGACTTACCGCAACTGCGTTTGACGGCATGGCGGTGGAACGCCGGATCATAAGGGAAAAAGGCATTCCGGAAGAGGTCATTCCTACCCTGGTCAAAGCCAGGAAGGAGGTGACCGCACAACATTATCACCACATGTGGCGAAAATATGTTGCGTGGTGTGAGGCCAGGAAGGCCCCACGAAGAAATTTCAACTCGGTCGATTCCTGCAATTCCTGCAAACAGGAGTGTCTATGGGCCTCAAATTGGGGCCCATTAAGGTTCAAATTTCGGCCCTGTCGATTTTCTTCCAGAAAGAATTGGCTTCAGTTCCTGAAGTCCAGAAGTTTGTCAAGGGAGTATTGCATATACAACCCCCTTTTGTGCCTCCAGTGGCACTGTGGGATCTCAACGTAGTTCTGGGATTCCTCAAATCACATTGGTTTAAAACCAGTCAAATCTGTGGATTTGAAGCATCTCACATGAAAAGTGACCATGATCTTGGCCCTGGCCTGGGCCAGGCGAGTGTCAAATTGGTGGGTTTTTTTTTTTTCCTCAAAAAAGCCCATATCTGTTTGTCCATTCGGACAGGGCAGAGCTGCGGACTCGTCCCCAGTTCTCTCCCTAAGGTGGTGTCAGTGTTTCACCTGAACCAGCTTATTGTGGTGCCTTGCGCCTACTAGGGACTTGGAGGACTCCAAGTTGCTGGATGTTGTCAGGGCCCTGAAAGTATAGGTTCCAGGACGGCTGGAGTCAGGAAAACTGACTTGCTGTTATCCTGTATGCACCCAACAAACTGGGTGCTCTTGCTTCTAAGCAGACTATTGCTAGTTGGATGTGTAATACAATTCAGCTTGCACATTCTGTGGCAGGCCTGCCACAGCCAAAATATGTAAATGCCCATTCCACAAGGAAGGTGGGCTCATCTTGGGCGGCTGCCCGAGGGGTCTCGGCTTTACAACTTTGCCGAGCGGCTATTTAGTCAGGGGCAAACACGTTTGTAAAATCCTACAAATTTGATACCCTGGCTAAGGAGGACCTGGAGTTCTCTCATTCGGTGCTGCAGAGTCATCCGCACTCTCCCGCCCGTTTGGGAGCTTTGGTATAATCCCCATGGTCCTTTCAGGAACCCCAGCATCCACTAGGACGATAGAGAAAATAAGAATTTACTTACCGATAATTCTATTTCTCGGAGTCCGTAGTGGATGCTGGGCGCCCATCCCAAGTGCGGATTATCTGCATTACTTGTACATAGTTACAAAAATCGGGTTATTATTGTTGTGAGCCATCTTTTCAGAGGCTCCGCTGTTATCATACTGTTAACTGGGTTCAGATCACAGGTTGTACAGTGTGATTGGTGTGGCTGGTATGAGTCTTACCCGGGATTCAAAATCCTTCCTTATTGTGTACGCTCGTCCGGGCACAGTATCCTAACTGAGGCTTGGAGGAGGGTCATAGGGGGAGGAGCCAGTGCACACCACCTGATCCTAAAGCTTTACTTTTTGTGCCCTGTCTCCTGCGGAGCCGCTATTCCCCATGGTCCTTTCAGGAACCCCAGCATCCACTACGGACTCCGAGAAATAGAATTATCGGTAAGTAAATTCTTATTATTGCCCCTAGCAGTATCACATATGTCGTTTTTCCAGTTTATCTCTGGATAGTTAAAATCTCCCATCACTACCATGTCTCCTACTCCTGCTGCTCTTTCAATTTGCTTTAGTAACAATTCATCATCAGATGCGTTGATACAAGGCGGCCTATAGCATACACCCAATACTAACTTTTTTATTCCTTTTTCCCCGCATGCAATTTCTACCCATAATGTCTCGACAGTGTCTACAGTCCCCTCCTGAATATCTTCCCATATATTAGGTTTTAAAAACGGCTTTACGTAAAGACACACCCCTCCACCCTTTTTATTTAGTCTGTCTCTCCTAAACAGTGTATAGCCCTCTAGATTGACTGTCCAATCATGAGATTCATCCCACCAAGTTTCAGTAATGCCTATAATATCATACTGTTTGCTTGCTGCAAGTATTTCTAGTTCCCCCTTTTTACCAGTAATGCTTCTGGCGTTTACATACATACAACTAAGATAAGTATTTTCCCTTGCGTTAGGGACATCTTTCACCTTATGTAGCAAGGATGACCTGTAATCGTCATTGGTTAGTGCTTTGGTAAAATCCCTTTTAGTACCCATGTTAGTAACCTTACCGCCTGCTCTTACCCTCCCCCCAACTTCTCCCCCATTTCGTTTACTACCGCCATCCCCACTATTCTCACTGCATGACCCGTAGTTTCTAGCTAAACCCTCCCCCCAGGCTCCTAGTTTAAAATCTCCTCCAACCTTCTAACCATCCTTCCCCCCAGCACCGCTGCCCCCTCCTCAGTCAGGTGCAATTCGTCACGACAAAAGAGATGGCGCCTGACTGAGAAGTCCGCCCAGTGTTCCAGGAACACAAACCCCTCTTTCCTGCACCAATCCCTAAGCCACACATTTACCTCCCTAATCTCCCTCTGCCTCCCTGGACTAGCGCGTGGCACGGGTAATAATTCCGAGAATATTACCTTAGATGTCCTTGCCTTCAGTTTCTTTCCTAAGTCCCTATAGTCTTTCTTAAGGACATCCCACCTTCCGCTAACTTTGTCATTGGTGCCAACGTGCACCAAGACCGCCGGGTCTTTGCCAGCCCCTCCCAACAATCTATCTACCCGGTCCGCGATGTGCCATACCCGAGCACCCGGGAGACAACAGACTGTACGGCGATCACGGTCCCGGTAGCAGATTGCCCTATCTGCCTTCCTGATGATAGAATCCCCTACCACCACCATCTGACTAGGTACCTCTCTATCTTTTATCCCAACCGCGCCAGAGGGACCGCACCTCTGGATGCTAGAGGGAGCAGTCTCCTCCGGCACCGTCATTTCTTCACTATCATCCTCCGATTCCTCGTCCAATCGTGCAAATTTGTTCGGGTTTGATAGTTCGGAGATGTCGTGCCTCCCCCTCTTTTTCTTCCTTCTAACTGTGACCCAACTGGCTACCTGATCATCATCCTCTTCTACCAGTGACCCCTCCCGCAACTCCTCCACCGTTCTGTCTAAACTACGCTCGAGATTGTGAATCCCCCTCAGTCGCGTAACGGTTTGCTCTAGATCAGTTACCTGGGCTTCCAGGGCAACCGTTCGCACACACCTCGTGCAGATGTAATCACACTGGGCCGGTAGCTCCAGGTGTGCATACATCTTGCACGACATGCACTGAGTGAGGTCCTTAATCACAGCCCCTCCCATATTGTTTGTAAGGTCTAACTCCCTGTTACTCTCACAGAAAAAGCAGCAAAAATAAAAAGTAGAAGACAAGCAATCTCACTTATACAATAAATTAAGCTGGCTTATACTTATCTATCTTTGTGTGGTTCTTGGTCCTTCACTTTTATGCAGCCGTCGTACTCTCTCCTGCAGCACCTATACTCCACTTAGCAGTTGCAGTTGTTCCAGCTCACTGCACCTCCTTTTCACTCGGCTTCCAGCTCCTGGAAAAACACACAAAAAAAAAAAAAACACGCACACACGCACAATCACAGCCCCTCTGCTACTCCAAGCTGCTACTCCAAGTAAGAGACCCTCTCACTCACTCACAAGGTCAGCCCCATGCAGCCTCACCGGAAGTTTAATGGTATTGTATATGTGTGTTCCTGATTGTGTATTGTGTCTTATAAAACTCACCTTTTTGCTGTTTAAAACTCACACTTAGAAATCCCAGCAGCACTTGGAAGAGACCAGCCCCACAGAGCGAGCTCCAAGAGTCTAGTCACTGCTTATATAGGCCCAGCCAGCTGCCTTAATCAGCCCCTCCTCCTCCTGATTACTCACACCTGAATGTGTGTCGGCTGTGGGCAGGAGAGGGGGGTCTGCTATGGCCCGTAGAGGTATTCCAAGCACTGGCAATACCTGGGAAAGAGATATTTTTACCTCAACAGGCATCTCTAGAAGAAACATGGTCAGTGTGTTTCTTTTTACTTGTGCACTTTCTCACCACTCTGTGAGAATATGCAGGAGGAGAAGGAGTCTCAGCATTCGGACTGACTTCTCCCTCCTCAGAGCTGTCCCTGTTGTCATCCGACCTGACAGGGTTAATAATTTTTCTTCTTTTAAATATAATATCCTCATCTGAGGAAGTTGTTGTGTCAGCAGCTTCTTCTAGGCTCTTCCTAGAAGGCTGCCTGCCTCTTTTGCTGCGCTGTGGGGACACTATCAGGGTGTCTGTGGCAGACACAGACACTGTGTCCTCCATCCTGCAGCGCTGAGGTAAAATCTAAAGCTGGGGGGCGGGGCCCAGCGCCTTATATGGTGCGTGCGCACGTGCCCAGCATGCGCGCGCGTGCCCGGCGGTGCGCGCGCGCTCCCGTGACGCGCGCGATATGCGCAAACGGGTCCGGGAGCGCCCGCTACCCGCGGCTCTGTCCCCGCTCTCCCCAGGCTGTGGAAAGGTAAGTGAAAGTTTTCTTTTACTATACCTTTCCAGCGATCGTCAGGGAGGCTTGCACCTAACCCATCAGCTGTTGCTAGGTGGCAAGCCTCCCGACGAACAAAGTCCTTGCACGCATAAAACAGGGTATTGAGTCAAGGAACGAGGATGTAATCCTGTCTCTGTATAAATCATTGGTACGTCCGCATCTGGAATATTGTGTTCAATTTTGGGCACTGTATTATTAAAAATATATTGGGGAGCTCGAAAGTGTACAAAGGCGCGCTACTAAACTGATATAAGGGTTAGAGACACTGGAGTATGAGGAAAGGCTTACTAGGTTAAATTTGTATTCCCTTGAAAAGAGGAGACTAAGAGGAGACATTGGCCCTCATTCCGAGTCGTTCGCTCGGTATTTTTCATCGCATCGCAATGAAAATCCGCTTAGTACGCATGCGCAATATTCGCACTGCGACTGCGCCAAGTAATTTAACAATGAAGATAGTATTTTTACTCACGGCTTTTTCATCGCTCCGGCGATCGTAATGTGATTGACAGGAAATGGGTGTTACTGGGCGGAAACACGGCGTTTTATGGGCGTGTGGATGAAAACGCTACCGTTTCCGGAAAAAACGCAGGAGTGGCTGGAGAAACGGGGGAGTGTCTGAGCGAACGCTGGGTGTGTTTGTGACGTCAAACCAGGAACGACAAACACTGAACTGATCGCACAGGCAGAGCAAGGTTGAAGTTACTCAGAAACTGCAAAGTAGTTTGTAATCGCAATATTGCGAATACATCGGTCGCAATTTTAAGAAGCTCAGATACACTCCCAGTAGGCGTAGGCTTAGCGTGTGTAACTCTGCTAAATTCGCCTTGCGACCGATCAACTCGGAATGAGGGCCTTTATTAATATCTTCAAATATGTAAAGGATCATTACAAGGAGTTAGCAGGGGATTTGTTTATTAATAAAACTCTGTATAGGACTCGATGGCACTCACTGAGGCTAGAGGAGAGAAAATTCCGTACACAACGTAGGAAAGGGTTCTTCACCGTAAGGGCAATAAGGATTTGGAACTCACTGCCAGAGAAGATAATAATGGCGGACTCTTTAAAATGCATTTAAAAACAGATTGGACAGTTTTCTAGATGAAAAAGGCATCCAAAGCTATAGCATTTACTATATTGACATTATGTATATGGGAGTGATAGGAAATATAGTTGTCAGTAGGTACAAAACCATTATTTTGGCTGGTGCATTATAATATGCACTGCTTAATACGGATACAGGTTGAACCCGATGGGCATTTTGCCTCTTTTCAACCTCACTAATTATGTAACTATGTAACTATGACATTCAGCCACTGCATGCCATTCCTAGATGGGCCAGGTGTTTTTGCTGCACACTTGTGTCACTTAGCTTAGTCATCCAGCTACCTTATTGCACCTCTTTTTCTTCTTTGCATGATGAGCTGTTTGGGGACTAGTTTTTAAAAGTGCCGTCCTGTCTGAAACTGCAGTGCCACTCTTAGATGGGCCAGGTGTTTGTGCCGCACACTTGTGTCGCTTAGCAAAGTCATCCAGCTACCTCATTGCACCTCTTTTTATTTTTTGCATGATGAGCTGTTTGGGGCCTAGTTTTTAAAACTGCCATCCTGACACTGCAGTGCCACTCCTAGATGGGCCAGGTGTTTGTGCCGCACACTTGTGTCGCTTAGCAAAGTCATCCAGCTACCTCATTGCACCTCTTTTTTTTCTTTGCATGATGTGCTCTTTGGGGCCTAGTTTTTAAAACGGCCATCCTGTCTGCCACTGCAGTGCCACTCCTAGATGGGCCAGGTGTTTGTGCCACACACTTGTGTCGCTTAGCTTAGTCATCCAGATACCTCATTGCACCTTTTATTCTTCTTTGCATGATGTGCTGTTTGGGGCCTCGTTTTTAAAAGTGCCATCCTGTCTGACACTGCAGTGCCACTCCTAGATGGGCCAGGTATTTGTGCCGCACACTTGTGTCGCTTAGCTTAGTCATCCAGCTACCTCATTGCACCTCTTTTTCTTCTTTGCATGATTTTGCTGTTTGGGGCCTAGTTTTTAAAAGTGCCATCCTGTCTGACACTGCAGTGCCACTCCTAGATGGGCCAGGTGATTGTGCTGCACACTTGTGTCGCTTTGCAAAGTCATCCAGCTACCTCGGAGCAACCTTTTGGCCTAAAAACAATATTGTGAGGTGTTCAGAATAGACTGCAAATGAGTGGAAATGGGCACAGAGTGCTCATGGTATTCATCACAGCTACCTTGCTCTCGCAGTTCTCTGATTTGTGTTACCAAAGTGTATGTTAGTACCAATGCAAATACATGTATATAGGACATTTTTCAAGGAGCAACACTTTTTATTAATTTGCTCACGACACCATTAACCCATTACAAAGTAGCTCTGCCTAACCAAGGGTGGGGAGATAGAGATGAGTTTCACTATCTCTCCAAGACAACTTTGAGCCTTTGTGAAGCTGCTAACCTAGGTATGTAATTCACTGATTCCTATTTGCTTACATCAGTTAGGAAAGAGACGCATTTCTCTTTCCACGATGAAATGTATGGGTTGTGACAAAACCAGGAATCTAGTTATTAAGATGATAGTCAGGCTGTGACCAGTTATGATTCAGTGATGTCAGCTGTACTGTATGTAAATCCTCTGGGATGATGCCGCTCACCTTTCCCAATAAATCAGTCAGGCTCCATGTTTGTGGCTGACTCATGAAGACACAATGACGGCTTTCTTTTCCTCACAGCAGGGACAGCAGATAAGGTCATATGACTTGTACATCACTCAGTACCACAACGCATTACTAATTACTGTACCACTCACTGAAATTTGTCATAAGGGCAACACTGTATGCTCTACAAAATATAACATGCATAGATTTACATACTATTTACCGGCAGTCAATCCCGCCCACCAGAATGCCAGTAGCGGGGCAATCGCTGAGAGTCCCCTTGCGGGTCACTGCGCTCACCATGCTGCGGGCTCAGTGGCTACCCATGAGCCTTTCTTCCTCCCCGCCCGCTTTATTGAAGGCTACGTTATTGGGAGCCAGGCAACTGCTGGCTCCCATGCTGTTTCCTGCAGCGGTCGCCGGGCGGCCCTGGTGTCTAAGCCCAATGCCGCGGCCCCCAGTTCCGATGAAGCGGGCAGCCTGCACTGGGTGTTTTCCCCGGCTTCAGGGCTCTGTCCCGCCGTACTCGCCGGGCTGCCCAAACGGCGGAATCCAGTGCTGCGCCCGCATGGCCGAGCACCGCTGTTGAAGGGAGTGTTGCTGGGGTGTCCGGACACCAAGCTGCCCCAGTGGCGGAAGCCAGCACTGCACCCGAACGGCCGAGCACCGCAGCCACCAGGTCCCAGCAGCAGCGCAGGCTATCTGGGATCTCCCAGGCGGCGGCTGCTGATGGGGGTGTTGCTGGGGGGTCTGGACACAGGCGATCACGCTCCCGCGATCCGGGCCAGAGAAGGAGGCGGGGCTGGCAGGCTGGAGGGTGATGCTGTTTCTGGTTGCCCGCACAGGGTACAGGCAATACAGTCTGCTCCCTCTCCTGTGGTGCCCCATCATAGTGGGGGCATGCGGGTGGAGCAGTGTAAAATGGGGCATTTTAGGGCTACTTATGAAGAGCCCCCTGTACGAGGGGGGACACTCATGGGGCAGCAGGTGGCCACAGCTTTGAGCTTGTTGCTGATGGGTCCAGGATTATAGATGGGGCCGCCGATAGCTCCCCACTATATAGTGAGGTAGTGGCTTATGGGGGGCATCCACATGTTGGAGCGTCGGTTGGGACCACGGATGTGGTACCGTTAACCATGATCCACTGTTCTGACATTCTAGGGCTGGCACCTAGGCGCCCAGGTACCTCAGTCCCTGCGGCTAGGGTCGAGCAGTCACCGAAACCCCAAGTTACGGTGGTCCGGCAGGGCAATGTAGTCACAGCACCTTCTTTGGCTCCAGCTAGGGTGCTGTCTCCATTGCATAGGGCTAAGCGTTCATGGCTACAGCACTCCCGTTTATTTCCTCAGAGGTGCTCCACCCCCGTGGTCACGCCCAGAGCAGGATTAAGGCATCGGGGGGCCCGGAGTACTTAAGACAGGGGGGCCCTAAGGTGTAAATGTAATATATATATATATATATATATATATATATGATACACGCTGTATCATTTGAAGTAGGGGAGTATCGGGTAGTTTGGATAAATTATCTATTATATATATATATATATATATATATACACACACACATACATACCACACACACATATATATATATATATATATATATTTATACACACCTATATACATACATATGGGTTGGGTCTGATATGCCGGTGGGTTCCAAGCAGTGTCGGGATTCCAGCGTCAGTATTGCGACTGCTGGAATCCCGACTGCCGGGATCCTGACCTGATCCAATACACACATATATATATATATATATACACACACACATATATATATATATATATACATACAAACGCACACAAATAAATAAATATATATATATATATATATATATATATATATATCAACATTTTCATCAGTCCGACCAGGGTCAGATCTAGACCTTCCAGCGCCCGGGGCGAAAGTTTCCTGTGGCGCCCCCCAGGCAAAATAGAGGGAAGGGGCATGGCCACAGTTATCCCCCTGTACTTGTGCCCCCAGTAGTTCTGACCCCTGTAGCTGTGAACCCAGGAGTCTGCCCCCCTGTAGCTGTGCCCCCAGTCGTTGTGCCCCCAGTAGATTTGCCCCAGCAGCTGTGCCCCCAGCAGATTTGTCCCCAGTAGATTTGTCCCCAGTCGTTTGTCCCCAGTAGCTGTGCCCCCAGTAGCGCCGCTTACAAACACACACAAAAAAAACAACACAATACTTACCAGCCCTGCTCCTGCTTCCCGTCCGCTGCTGCGCTGCCCTCCGTCTCTGGCCGCCGGCTCCTCTCTATGGCAGCGCCACACAGACACTAGAGGTGCAGCCGGGGAGCGGAGATCAGGATGCGGCTCTTGCCACGACGGCGGCGCCCTCGGGACATCGGCGCTCCGGGCAAAAAGAGCAAGAGTCGCTACTGAGTACGACAATCCATTTTTATATATATATATATATATATATATACACATATATTATATATATATATATATATATATATATACACACACCCATATACTGTGTATATATATATATATATATACACAGTACTATATATATATATATATATATATATTTATTATAAACACATAACTCAGAGCCTAACTTCAGATGCATACCTTAAAAAGAAAAAAAAGCCTGACTTACAAACAGGAGAGTGGAAGCTTGAATGTTCCTCTCCTTCTCTGTACAAATCCCCACATGCTGCCGAGGTGGGATCTTCCTCTTCCCAGCCTGTGTGCTCAGCCAGTCACTGAGCCGCAGGCTGCAGCTTTACTTCCTCCTATTGGGCGGCTGAGCCGTTGTTCAGTTAGCTCTGCAGCGCCAGCGGCTGGGCTCACTGTCACCTGTCAGTGGGGAGGGGAGCGCAACTGCACGGAAGTGCAGTGCCGCGGAGCAGATCGAATTAGAGATCTGAGCTCCGACGCGTGGCGGGGGCCCTTTTCTGACAGGGGGGCCCGGGATACTTACCCCCAGAAATCCCCCCTTAATCCGGCTCTGGTCACGCCTGCGCTCCCAGTCACCATCGCTACCGCGGCAACGAATGCTACCCCTAACCATTCTGAATCGTTGGAGGTGGTCCAAAAGCTGGTGTCACTGGCAGAGGTTTTGGTCCCATTGTTGGCAAGGTTACCTGCGCCAACAGCTGGTGCGGCAGCTGTGCAATCACATCCATATTCTACCTCACCACAGCTTGCGCACAGTAAGGAACAGCTAAGTCCCCTTGCTAGTCAGGTACTTGCTGCGTTGGGGGTTCAGACACCTCTTTCTTCTGCCCAGCCTGGGCCTACTTCCTCAACTCCCACTGTCTCTTTTGATGCCTCATTGTCCGCTCTTATTCTGGATGTCTCCGCAGGTGCTGCCCCGGAAGTCGTGGGGGAGGCACAAGCCGCTTCGGGTCATGTGGCAGAAGATGATGCTGGTTCAGGTCCTTCAGGTGGGTCTTCTGCGCCTGCCAGGCAGTCCGGCAAGTGGGCAGTCTCGTCGTCTTCTTCCTCCAGTACAGATCCGGATAGCTCGGAAGGGAAGGGTGCAAAATGGTCAAGGTGCAGCCGTCACCGTTCTAGACGTCAGGCTCAGTGGTCCCGCTCATCCAGTGAAAGTAATTCTGGTACACCGGTGTTCCCACGAGGGGAGGTTGTCCATTGTGATAACACGGCGGTGCTTCGGGGTTTGCATCATAGCATTTGCGATAGAATTAAAAAGGGGAAGTACGTTAACTTGTTCGCGCTGACGGCTAAGAATAAGAAAGCGCTTAGGGCAGCGAAGCGGCGTGGTGGCATGGGAGAAGATACTATTTGTTCATATCACAGATGGCAGGCCGTTTTTTTCATGTTCGCTGCATGTTATCTGGAGACCCAGCCCCAAGAACACATGAATGTCATCAAATATCTCAATTTTATGCATTCCATGTTCCGCTCCGATAGTGATAATTCCTGGCAGACGTATGATGAGGAATTCCGGCGTAAGCAGTTGGGTACCTCTATTATTGACTTTGGGTGTAAAGATGTTGAGGTGTGGCTGGAGCTCCCATGGCTGACTGCTGCCTAAGTAGTACCCGCACCGCGGCGTCCGCTACCTCCCTTTCGAGGGGCTCCTCCGTCACCAAATCCCGGTAGGTGTTATGCCTTCAACAATTCCAGCTGTCCAGCAGGAACCCGTTGTAAGTTTAGGCATGCTTGTCTCCACTGCGGAGGATCGCATCCCGCGAAGGACTGCCTATGCGCGAAGGCAGGGCCTACCACCGCACGGCCATCCGCAGGTGGCGTGTCTAAGTAAGACCGCATCTCCACTCTGACTCAGCTGGATCCCAACAGGGCCGAGGCTGAGTTTTTGTATTTAGTTTTTAGAGAGTTTTCGGTTGCCAATTTTTGGGGCTGTCCCAGTGGGGTTACCAAAAAACTTGAAATCTGCAAGAGAATTGCCACATGTGGTGTTGGAGAGGGTGCAAAAAGAGGTCGTGTTGGGCTGAATGTCTGGACCCTTTTCATCACCCCCTTTGGCGGACCTGGTTCTGTCTCCGGTGGGTGTAGTTCCCAAGAAGAAACCAGGAAAATACCGGCTGATACAGCATTTGTCTTACCCGTGCGGATCCTCTCTAAACGATGCCATTCCTACGGAATTGTGTCGGGTGCGATACCAGTCCTTTGATCAAGCATTAGATCTGGTTAGAGCTTCTGGTATGGGATCCTTATTGGCTAACATTGATGTGAATTCTGCCTTTCGCCTGCTGCCGCTGCATCCTGAGTCGTTCCGGTTTATGGGCTTTCACTTGTCGAATGGTTTCTATAGTGACAAGTGCTTGCCCATGGGCTGTTCTGTTTCGTGCGCCTTTTTTGAACGTTTTAGCACTTTCTTACACTGGTGCATGATGGCTGGCACCGGAGAACACGGGGTGGCTCACTACCTCGATGATTTTCTGTGCATTGGTCCGGCAGATTTGACCCGTTGCGGTGAGCTCCTGTTTTTGGTACAAGCGCTCTGCATTTTTTTGGGGTACTTGTTGCGCGTGATAAGACTGAAAGGCCTGTGACAAGGCTTTCCTTTTTGGGTATCGAGATTGATACCCTGGCTGGCTGCTGTCGTCTTTCTCGCAATAAGATAGATAGGTTGCGCGGGGCTATTACAGTTGCGCTGTCAGTCGGAAAGCTAAAGCTGTGTCAGGTGCAGTCCGTGCTAGGCCTACTTCACTTCACTTGCAGGGTGGTGCCCATGGGTAGGGTGTTTTGCAGAAAACTGGAACGCTCCACATTCGGCATTGGTTGGTATCGGTCAATTCCCCCGTTGGTTGATTGCAGACGACCAATTGACAATTTGCTATTGCCCCATCTTTTAGAATCGGTTTCGGAGATATGTTATTCCTCATATGAAAGTTTATTGTTCCGTTTATGTTTTTCCATGGCGTTCCGTGGAGCATTCCAGGTTTGTGAGCTGGTTGCTCCTTCCAAAAGGGTGAGGATGTAATAGTTCAACCTGAGGTTATTTTGTATCACTTGTCCAAGACTGACCAAGCTGGTAGAGGGCGTTGGCTTTCGCTTCAGCCATGCTCAGACAATAGGGTATGTCCTGTGATGCTGGCTCAGGCTTTTCTCCAGGTGCGGCCTGACCTGTCCGGGGCATGGTTGATTCATGCAGATGTGTTCCCGGTTACAAAATACCAGTTTTGTCATGTCTTGAAGTGTTGTCTGGCTATGTTGGGCCTATTGCCAGGTGAGTTTGGGAATCATTCATTTTGTATCGGGGCTGCAACATCTGCGGCTTCCGCAGGCCGTTCCGATTCTGAGATTCAGTCTCTGGGTCGGTGGTGCTCTAATGCGTTTTGGTCATATATACGTCCTAGTTTATCTGTTTTTTTGTCAACAAACATAGCTGATTGAAGGATTAACCACTCGCCGACATACTGCAGGAGTTTTTGAGGAATTTCACTTCCCCCGGGGGTCCAATTGGCACTCTAACTATGATTATATGGCGTTAGTAGTTTTAGCTACTCTGGGGGTTGAGTGTTTTCGCCTCAAGGTCCGGTTGGCTACGTTTCTCTTCCCCTCCACCCTCTTGTTTGTTGCTGTGTTTTTGTGTGGGCTGGCTGTTTTTTCGTACAACTGTCCTACATGTGCGTACTGAATTTTTAATGTGTTTCAGGTGGACCTAATTGCATGTCGGTGTGGGTGCTAGGGCATTCTTTTTTTTTTTTTTTATATTAAATTTTTATTGAGTTTTCAAACAGATTACATGTACATATACAATTAAATCGGTAAATAAAAAACAGGAGGAGGGAGGGGAGATACATACAAAACAGAACTAATAAAGACATGGGGGGGGGAGGGACGTATCAGGGATATCGTAATACATCAATGGAGTCTTAGTATAATGAGAGATAAGAGGTCTGCATTACTTAGTAAATCAGTGTCCGGTGTGTACCGGGGAGCAAAGCACAGAGAGGTCTGGAATGTCAGCTGGAGTTCTGTATGCACCCTTCTGGCCTAAACCCTCTTTATAAAGGGACCATTTAATCCATTTCTTACTAATAGAGGAATTTCCTGGAGCATAATTGCCCTCTGCTGTCTCAAACACATAATGTTGATGGACACTATTTTCTATCATTGAAATATTGGGAATGATCGCAGACTTCCATTTGGAGGCAATGGCGGCTTTAGAAGCTATGAGGATATGGCCTAGAATATATCTGTCACCGCTGGACATCTCCTTCTCATAATAGTGAAAGAGTGCCAAGAGGGGGTCAGGCACTAGGACCATTCCTAATATATGGGAGATGAAAAGGAACACTTCCCTCCAAAGTGCCCGGATCACCGGGCATAACCAAAAAATTTGTAAAATATCTCCCACCATCCCACAGTTTCTCCAGCAACTAGCGGAGACATCAGACCAGATTTTGTGTAAACGGTCCGGCGTTAAATATACCCTATGGACCAGTTTGTAATACATTTCACAATGATTTACACATTTGGAAATTCTAAAACAAGATTTAAAGATATATTTCCAGATATCTTCCGTGAAGACTGCAGGGAGGTCTTTTTCCCATTTAGTCTGTGCAGGGAAGACCCCATGATGAGACTCGGTTACAAGATGCTGATACCATCTGGAAATGCCTCCCCTGTTGCCTCTGGGTACTAGAAGTGACATTAGTATTTTAGGGGGATCAGTATGTGGGGCCTGACTTGGAGAGCAGCTCTGAAGCCAATGCCTTAATTGTAGATATTTATGAAAGTCTTGTTTGGGTACCTGAAATTGATCTTGGAGTAGGGAGAAGGGGGCTAAGGTGCCATCTCGGAGGACATCTTTCAGAGTGTTGAGACCCAAGGTTCGCCAGTGGTGTAATTCCAAATCTGGAATCAATAGGGCTATAGCGTGGAGGGACAACTTGGGGGAGGGCAGAGCACCAGGAGGGAAAGACTTTGATACTTCCTTCCATGCCAGCAAAGTTGCGTGAACTGCTGAGCACTCGGCAACTCTAGCTGGGATTGATTTGAAGGGCAACCATAACAGATCCGATAGTGTGTAGGGGAATATTGCGTCTTGTTCCAGGGATACCCACGGTTTAACATTGCCCTGGGTGAACCAATCTCTAGCTTGGGTGAGCAAACAGGCGATATGGTATCTTTCCAAGTCTGGATATGCTACTCCCCCGGCACCTTTTGACGCAGTCAACGTGGATTTCGCTACTTTCGGCTTTAAGCCCCCCCATATATATTTAGTTAATAGACGATTGAATCTATTACAAACGTCTTTAGGGAAAGTTCTAGGGATGGTACGAAAGAGGTACATCAATTTTGGCAAAAGGACCATATTTGCCGCCGCCACCCGTCCGACCCAGGAGACCTCCTGCATCATCCAATCTTTAATTAACAATTCAAATGCGCGAAAAAGCGGGTCATAGTTGCACCCCATTAAGTCCCGCCCCCTAGATAAATGAACACCCAGATATTTAAGCGATCTAAGTTGCCACGCATATTTATAGTCATTCTTTAGACGACTAAGAACGCTGTCAGAAATATTCAAGGGTAGGGCCTCAGTCTTAGTAGCGTTCAATTTGTAATAAGAGACTGCTGCATAAGAGTTTAAAAGAGAGTGTAAATGGGGTAAGGACGTTTCAGGCTCTCTAAGACACACCAGAATATCATCCGCAAAAAGACATATTTTATGTGGTGTCCCTCCCACCTCTGGACCCACAATTGAGTCTGACACCCTGATTCGTTCTGCCAGCGGTTCCACAGCTAGTACAAAGATAAGGGGTGATAGTGGGCATCCCTGCCGGGTCCCATTAGTAATATTAAATATAGAGGAGCTGCACCCATTGGTGAAAACCGAAGCCGAAGGTGAGGAGTACAAGGCAAAAATAGAGTCCAGTATCCTACCCGCAAATCCAAAATGACCCAGGGTAACCCTTAAATAATCCCAATGGAGCCTATCGAATGCTTTTTCTGCATCCGGAGAAAGAAGCAAGAGAGGTTCGCTCCGGGCCTGGCAGCGGTCAATCAGGTTAATAACCCTACGTGTGTTATCTGACGCTTGCCTGCCCAGAACAAAACCCACCTGATCAGGGTTAATCAAACTAGGCAGGAGAGGGGAGATCCTATTTGCAACCATCTTGGCGAACAATTTAAGGTCGGTGTTCAGCAATGCTATTGGGCGGTAATTCTGAACCACCGTAGGGGATTTTCCTGGCTTAGGGATGGTAACTATTCGAGCCTCTAACATCTCTTTCGGGAAACATGTGGAGTCAGTGGCTTCATTATAGACTGACGTTAAGAGCGGGGCAAGGGTTGATTTGAATGTTTTGTAGAAGCTGGAGGGGTACCCATCTGGGCCGGGGGCTTTATTTACTGGACAGGAGTCGATGGCTGTTTCGACTTCGTCGAGTGACCAGGGAATATTGAGGGATTCGCGGGTCTGGGAGTCTATATTGGGGAGCGACAACCCATCCAAGAATCCGGTGATATCTGCCAGCGTGGGCTGAGGGGTACCAGAGTCATCTCTTAGGTTATACAGCTGCGAGTAATATTCAGCAAACGCATTTGCTATCTCAACCGGATCAGTTACTTTGACTCCAGAAGATGTATGAATTGCATGTATGCGTTCCTTAGCTCTACGCCCTCTCAATTTACGCGCCAATAACCGTCCCGCCCTATTACCCAGCCTATAGTATTTTTGATTTAGCCGCTGCAGGTTGCGGTGAACTTCGGTTAAGGCGAAGGTGTTTACTTTGTCACGGGCACTAAGAAGTTGTTTATAAAGAGATTTATTATCGGGGCTAATTTTATGTGCAGCTTCTAACCGGGCGGCCTCTCTTTCGGCCGAGGCATGTCTCTTCCTATAATCGCGTTTAAGTCTAGCCGCACTTTGAATTGCAGAACCTCTAATCACGGCTTTCAGAGAACACCAATGGGTGAAGACAGATGTGTCCCCGGGGCAGTTAGTGGACAGATATAAATCCAGAGATTGCTGGATGGCCTGAAAAGCCCCTGGGTGAGCCAGCAAATATTGGCCCATTCTCCAGGGGGCATGAGGGACCACCCTTTTACTGGTATCCCAAACAACCGTAAGCGGTGAGTGATCCGACCAGGACATAGGTAATATGTCTATCTTGCTAATAGCCGCTAGTGTCCATTTATCAGCTAATGCTAAGTCTATTCGTGAGTACGAACTATGTACATGAGAAAAGAAAGTGTAATCCCGTTCTGTCGGATGTTTAGCCCTCCATACGTCATACAATGCGTACTCAGCTAGCAGTTGACCAAATTTGCCTGTGGGTTCCTGGGGTGGACTGCTACGAAGGGTCCGGGTCGGACGGGAGCGGTCAACAGTAGGGTCCAGTACCATATTAAAGTCACCTAAAATCAAAAGGGCTCCCTTAGTATGTTCCTTGAGAGTTCTACAGAAGGTTCTAAAAAATGGAATTTGTTTGGCATTAGGTGCATAGCACGAGACCAAAGTGGTGTCTACATTATCCAGTTTGCCCACTAAGATTAAATATCTCCCGTTTGGGTCCTCATATTTATCGGACAGAACAAACGAGCAATGTTGTGCTATAAGAAGAGCCACGCCAGCTTTCTTGGCGGGTCCGTTTGCCATATAACAGTGGGGATAGCGTGAATTAGTGAAGGAGGGGGGATTTTGACTCTGAAAGTGGGTCTCTTGAACTGCTACCACATGTGCCTTGAGTTTATGAAAAAAATTCAAGGCTACTCTTCGTTTATGGGGAGAATTGAGCCCTTTGGCATTAATAGAGATTATGTTAACCATAATCTATTGCAACCAAGACTGATAATTCCTTTGAGCAATTTCCGTGTTTAAACTGATATACCTGAAAGGGGGGGGGACGGGGACATATCTGGGAACAGGAAGGTAGACAGAAAAAAAATTAAAAAAACAAAACTGAATTGATCTCTCATGAGATCATAACCAGTCGCCATAATAAGGCGGCTGTGTAGGCTAAAGGGGGGGTTAGTGGCATAGCACCTACCCATTGCCATACTTTTACACTGTAAACTTTGCATAACACATGAACATCTCGATACTATTAGGGCATGTAAATACCCATGTTAGTAAATAGAACATGAAGAACATAAAATGCATAACAAAAACAATCCAACCTGGAAACAAGGCATAGAAACCAACATTGAAATCAATAGAATCATTAGGGACTCTCCAGCGGCTCACCCTACATATCGAGTTCCTGGGTTATATCAACAGATTAATTTTGGTAGGGGTCCGCCATGTCCGGGGGAGCGCCAGGCACCTCGCTTATAAGAAAGAAAAAAGAACAAACTAGGCAGCCAGTAGAATACAGTATACAATTCTAAGAATACTTCTGAAACATGGACTGATCGCCCGCTACATTCAATGCCTCCCCCGGCACATCACGCTCCCCCGGACAAGGGTAGAGGTAGAGCCGGCAGTGTCAACATCATAACTGGAGAGCCACCAGAGAGGAGTAGAGAGGTAGCATATTTGGAAGCTTTCCGATCCCGCGCAGGCCGCCTCACTTCACCGAAGACCAGTCCTGCTGAAGTCGACAGGGTGAGGAGTCTGCAGAGGGTTCCACAATGTTCCAGGATTTGAGCAACTTTGCTCCTTCATCTGCGGTAGAAATAGAGACAGTGGAGCCATCTCGGTGAATCAGCAGCTTGGTGGGGAAACCCCAGCGATAGGGGATATCCGCCTTCCTGAGAGCTGTCGTGATAGAGTGAAAGGAACGCCGTTTGTAGAGGGTGGCTGCAGACAAGTCTCCGAAAAGTTGAAGGCCTTTAAGGGCTGAAGATGTGTTTGACGTCGGTCTTGATGCTTTTAGCAAGGCCTCCTTCACGTGGAAGTAGTGCATTTTCATGAGGACATCTCTGGGCGCGTCCCCTGGTGCTGCTCTAGCCTTTGGTAGCCGGTGTATTCGGTCGATAAGGAGATCTGCCGAAGGGGACTGGGGTAATAGAGCTTTAAATAGGGCCACGGCATAGTCGTGTAAACTGCTATGTGACACAGACTCGGGGACTCCCCGCAATTTAAGATTGCTTCGACGCGATCTGTCCTCCAGATCTGTGACTTTGTCCCGCAAAAGCTTCACCTCCGCTTCCAAGGCGTCATGGGCGTCTAGCAGGTTGTTATGGGACCCCACGACCTCCTCCATTTTAGTTTCCAGATGGTCAGTGCGGCCACCTAGGTCATCTATGGATTGTTGACACGCCGTTAATGTGGTACGAAATTCCGCTGCCACGTCCTCCTTGAAGCGAGACAGAAGTAGTTTCATCGTGCCCACAGTTAGAGCATCTCCATCTTTGACATTGTCCAGGCTCGTGGCAGCTTTGGAAGTGGAAGGGGGCACCTCTAGGGAGGGGGGAGTTTGCGGGATTGTATCTGTCGTAGAGGATCCGGTGGTTTTAGAGCCCGACATCCTTGGAGATGATTTGAAAAATGAAAGCTGCTGTGCGGGCTTTGATGGCTTGCTGCGTCTGGAAGGCATACTAAGGCCTAAGAGAGATAGGTCGACGGTTCCGATCACTTAAATAGGAAAGTTTGGAGGCTCCGCTGTCTCCGAGATCATCGAGATGTCACGTATATATTGGCATGGGTAGGAGAAACTGCTTGTTTTACATTGGCATGAGCAGGACAGCAGGGCTATGCGACTAGCCATCTTCTTCTGTGTGGATACGGAGCATTGGGGGGAACTCCAGTCCCGCACCCCAGGCCTCCCAGGTACAATCAGAATCGGGCCGCCGGTTGTAGAGGATTAAGATTCAGCCCAGGGATCCCCGGAAGGATATTATAACTTGGAGACAGAAGAGTCTTGGTATTTCAACGTGCAGAACCAGGAGTACTGCTCAGACACATTAGAGGGGCCCCGATAGATGGGGGGTGCGTTTACAGGGTTGGATGACCCGATCAGTCGTATTCGCCTCCACCGCAGTGCTTGTCTGGGCTTTTTCCCCACGGCTTCCAGGTCTAATGTGGGATGCCTGCGGGTCGTATGACTCCCTGACGACCACCTGCACCCTCCAATGAGCCACCCACAGCCGCAGGCGGACTGTCAGAGGGGCCGGGGCGCACAGGTCCCTCAGATATCTGCAGAAAAGCCGGTGGGGTAGATTGGATCAGGGGGGTCTGTATCTCCGGGAGAGGCCCAGCTAATCCCGGACCCCAGATGGACAGGGGGGGACGTCTGTTACGTTCGCTGCTTTCTGTCTCTCTAACAGGCGGGGGGGGGGGGCGGGGGGGGAGCTCCGGCCGGGCCCGCGGTCCTCCGCAGCAGTGCGCCGCTGGTATCAGGCAAAAGCACCCGGGGGGGGGAGAGATATATTCACCTCCGTGGAGCCAATGCTGCAGACTCTTACCCCCTAGGGCCGCCCGACGTCTCCTCCGGGTCACCGCCGCCTCGCCTCCTCTCGTTCGGCCTCCGCAAGATGGCCGCCGCCCGCGCTCCGGAGCGCTCGTCACGGCTCCGATCCGGTCCCGGATCTCCCCCGCCAGCCAGCAAGGACTGCTGGACCGTTGCAGTGATGGTAGTGGTGATGTCCCAGCAAGGGGCAGGGTGTAGACAGGTCCGTCCAACGTCCCGGGAAGGCCGACTCCCCGGCTGGGGCTGGTATAGAAATTTAGTCCCCGGCTTCAGTGAGACGAGTAGGCCGCAATCCGCGGGAGCCAGGAAACCGGCTCCCCGATTCCGCAGCTCTTACTCTTCACCTGCTCTAGCCCGTTAGGAAGTCAATCCAGGCACACAGGGTGGGTTATAATCGTGTGGAGGCTGCTTTATTATACAAAAACTCCCAGGTCCCTGGGAGCTCACCAGAATAGCAGCCTGTTCACACAACCTCCAGGCCACGCCCCCCCGTGCTAAGGCATTCTTATGTTTTTTTGGGCAGCTCGGTGCCCATTGGCTGGGATTCTTTTCAACATGCTCCACTAATTTGTGGTTAGGTTTTCGAGGGATGTACTGAGACTCGCTCCATGCTCGCCTGGTGGAGGCTGAACAGTTTTTTGGACTGCCGAAGGTTTTAATTTTGCACTTAGGGAGTTGCGTTCTGTTATCATTAGGGACTTGCATTTGATTGCTGAGGCTTTGCCCTTTTGTAACTTGTTTGGTCTTCTATGGTTTCTAGGCATGTATGGCGGAATGCTAGGTCTGGTGCTCGGTTGGATGTGGCTCGGAAGAAGGTCAATATTGCGGTGGCTCATTATTTGTTGGAGAATGATGGCAGAGTGGTGGAGCATGGTTTGATTCGATTACAGGATGCACACCTTTACCGTTCTGACGGGGTTCACCTTAGCACTGAAGGTATGGCCATTTTCGTGGAGAATTTGTTCTGCTGGTTGAGAGCTTTTCTTTAGAGATGTTTGTTGGTGGCAGTGCTGCGGCATAGGCAGTAAAGAACGGTTGGTTGTTAAGTTTTTTAGGCTTTAGTGGGTGCACTCTCCTTGCACTGGGGTATGTCGTAAACCAATTGTTCTGTACGGGAAATGGTTACACCACCTGAACGGGTGGGTTGTGGAGTGGAGAGCGGAACACCAACGCTTGGTTTTGTGTGTGTGTTTGTTTTCCCTGTCCGTTCTTTAGTGCCGCCAACATTTAAAGTAAAAATTAAAAATAGTACCTGTCAATAATAAATTTGACAAAGATTTTAAATGCCAGCACTGTTGTCCGTATCTTTATTTTCTCTAACGTCCTAGTGGATGCTGGGGACTCCGTCAGGACCATGGGGAACAGCGGCTCCGCAGGAGACAGGGCACAAAAGCAAGCTTTTAGGATCACATGGTGTGCACTGGCTCCTCCCCCTATGACCCTCCCCCAAGCCCCAGTTAGGTTTTTGTGCCCGGCCGAGAAGGGTGCAATCTAGGTGGCTCTCTTAAAGAGTTACTTAGAAAAAGTTTTTAGGTTCTTTATTTTCAGTGAGTCCTGCTGGCAACAGGCTCACTGCATCGAGGGACTTAGGGGAGAGATTTTCAACTCACCTGCGTGCAGGATGGATTGGATTCTTAGGCAACTGGACATAGCTCCAGAGGGAGTCGGAACACAGGGCTCGCCCTGGGGTTCGTCCCGGAGCCGCGCCGCCGACCCCCCTTGCAGACGCTGAAGATGAAGAGGTCCGGAACCAGGCGGCAGAAGACTCTCAGTCTTCATCAGGTAGCGCACAGCACTGCAGCTGTGCGCCATTGTTGTCAGCACACTTCACACAGCGGTCACGGAGGGTGCAGGGCGCTGGGGGGGGGGCGCCCTGGGCAGCAATGTATAATACCCGTATGGCGAAAAATACATCACATATAGCCCTTGAGGCTATATGGATGTATTTAACCCCTGCCAGATATCTAAAACTCCGGAGAAGAAGCCCGCCGAAAAGGGGGCGGGGCCTATTCTCCTCAGCACACAGCGCCATTTTCCCTCACAGAAAGGCTGGTGGGAAGGCTCCCATGCTCTCCCCTGCACTGCACTACAGAAACAGGGTTAAAACAGAGAGGGGGGGCACTGATTTGGCGATATGTATATATATTAAAATGCTATAAGGGAGGAACACTTATATAAAGGTTGTCCCTGGATAATTATAGCGTTTTGGTGTGTGCTGGCAAACTCTCCCTCTGTCTCCCCAAAGGGCTAGTGGGTCCTGTCCTCTATCAGAGCATTCCCTATGTGTGTGCTGTATGTCGGTACGTGTGTGTCGACATGTATGAGGAAAATATTGGTGAGGAGGCGGAGCAAATTGCCTGTAATGGTGATGTCACTCTCTAGGGAGTCGACACCGGAATGGATGGCTTATTTATGGAAATTACGTGACAATGTCAACACGCTGCAAGCCGGTTGACGACATGAGAGGGCCGGCGAACAAATTAGTATCTGTCCAGGCGTCTCAAACACCGTCAGGGGCTGTAAAATGCCCATTTACCTCAGTCGGTCGACACAGACCCAGACACGGACACTGATTTCAGTGTCGACGGTGAAGAAACAAACGTATTTTCTTTTAGGGCCACACGTTAAGGGCAATGAAGGAGGTGTTACATATTTCTGATACTCCAAGTACCACAAAAAAGGGTATTATGTGTGAGGTGAAAAAACTACCTGTAGTTTTTCCTGAATCAGATAAATTAAATGAAGTGTGTGATGATGCGTGGGTTTCCCCCGATAGAAAATTATTGGCGGTATACCCTTTCCCGCCAGAAGTTAAGGCGCGGTGGGAAACACCCCTCAGGGTGGATAAGGCGCTCACACGCTTATCAGAACAAGTGGCGGTACCATCTACGGATAGGGCCGTACTTAAGGAGCCAGCTGATAGGAGGCTGAAAAATATTCTAAAAAGTATACACACACATGCTGGTGTTATACTGCGACCAGCGATCGCCTCAGCCTGGATGTGCAGAGCTGAGGTGGCTTGGTCGGATTCCCGGACTAAAAATATTGATACCTTTGACAGGGACAGTATTTTATTGACTATAGAGCATTTAAAGGATGCATTTCTATATATGCGAGATGCGCAGAGGGATATTTGCACTCTGGCATCAAGAGTAAATGCGATGTCCATATCTGCAAGAAGATGTTTATGGACACGACAGTGGTCAGGTTATGCAGATTCCAAACGGCACAAAGATGTATTGCCGTATAAAGGGGAGGAGTTATTTGGGGTCGGTCCATGGGACCTGGTGGCCAGGGCAACTGCTGGAAAATCCACCGTTTTTTACCCTAAGTCACATCTCTGCAGAAAAAGACACCGTCTTTTCAGCCTCAGTCCTTTCGTCCCTATAAGAGTCATATCTGCCCAGGGATAGAGGAAAGGGAAGAAGACTGCAGCAGGCAGCCCATTCCCAGGAACAGAAGCCCTCCACCGCTTCTACCAAGTTCTCAGCATGACGCTGGGACCGTACAGGACCCCTGGATCCTACAAGTAGTATCCAAGGGGTACAGATTGGAATGTCGAGAGGTTTCCCCCCTCGCAGGTTCCTGTAGTCTGCTGTACCAATGTCTCCCTCCGACAGGGAGGCAGTATTGAAAACAATTCACAAGCTGTATTCCCAGCAGGTGATAATAAATTTACCCCTCCGACAACAAGGAAAGGGGTATTACTCCACACTATATGGTGGTACTGAAGGCTAGGTGAGACCTATTCTAAATCTGAAAAATTTGAACACTTACAAGGGTTCAAATCCAGATGGAGTCACTCAGAGCAGTGATAGCAAAGAACAAGGGGACTATATGGTGTCCCGGGACATCAGGGATGCTTACCTCCATGTCCCAAAATTTGCCTTTTCTCACCAAGGGTACCTCAGGTTCGTGGTACAGAACTGTCACTATCAGTTTCAAGACGATGCCGTTGGATTGTCCAAGGCACCCCGGGTCCTTACCAAGGTAATGACCGAAAGGAGGATTCGTCTTCAAAGAAAATGGACGACCTCCTGATAAGAACAAGGTCCAGAGAACAGTTGGAGGTCGGAGTAGCACTATCTCAAGTAGTTCTACGACAGCACGGGTGGATTCTAAATATTCCAAAACCGCAGTTGTTCCGACGACACGTCTGCTGGTCCTAGGGATGATTCTGGACACAGTCCAGGAAAAGGTGTTTCTCCCAGAGGAGAAAGCCAGGGAGTTATCCGAGCTAATCGGGATCCTCCTAAAACCAGGAAAAGTGTCAGTGCATCATTGCACAAGAGTCCTGGTAAAAATGGTGGCTTATTACGAAGCGCTTCCATTCGGCAGATTTCACGCAAGAACTCTTCAGTGGGATCTGCTGGACAAATGGTCCGGATCGCATCTTCAGATGCATCAGCGGATAACCCTATATCCAAGGACAAGGGTGTCTCTCCTGTGGTGATTACAGAGTGCTCATCTTCTAGAGGGCCGCAGATTCGGCATTCAGGATTGGATGCTCGTGACCACGGAGGCCAGCCTGAGAGGCTGGGGAGCAGTCACACAAGGAGTGTGATCAAGTCTGGAGAATTCTCTCCACATAAATATACTGGAGCTAAGAGCAAATTTATAATGCTCTAAGCTTAGCAAGACCTCTGCTTCAAGGTCAGCCGGTATTGATCCAGTGGGATAACATCACGGCAGTCGCCCACGTAAACAGAAAGGGCGGCACAAGAAGCAGGAGGGCAGTGGCAAAACTGCAAGGATTTTTCGCTAGGCGGAAAATCATGTGATAGCACTGTCAGCAGTGTTCATTCCGGGAGTGGACGACTGGGAAGCAGACTTCCTCAGCAGGCACGACCTCCACCCGGGAGAGTGGGAACTTCATCGGGAAGTTTTCCGCATGATTGTGAACCGTTGGGAAAGACCAAAGGTGGACATGATGGCGTCCCGCCCGAACAAAAAAATGGGACAGGTATTGCGCCAGGTCACGAGACCTTCAGGCGATAGCTGTGGACGTCCTGGTAACACCGTGGGTGTAACAGTCGGTGTATGTGTTCCCTTCTCTGCTTCTCATAACCAAGGTATTGAGAATTATAAGACATAGAGGAGTAAGAACTATACTCGTGGCTCCGGATTGGCCAAGAGGGACTTGGTAACCGGAACTTCAAGAGATGCTCACAGAGGACTAATGGCCTCGGGAGCTAAGAAGGGATTTGCTTTCAGCAAGTACCATGTCTGTTCCAAGAGGAACCGTGGCATCGGCCTTTAAGAAAGGACCTGCTCCAGCAGGGACCTTGTCTGTTCCAAGACTTACCGCGACTGCGTTTGACGGCATGGCGGTTTGAACGCCGGATCCTAAGGGAAAAGGCATTCCAGAAGAGGTCATACCTACCCTGGTCAAAGCCAGGAAGGAGGTGACCGCACAACGTTATCACCACATGTGGTAAAAATATGTTGCGTGGGTGAGGCCAGGAGGGCCCCACAAAAAAATTTCAACTAGGTCGATTTCTGCACTTCCTGCAAACAGGAGTGTCTATGAGCCTCAAATTGGGGTCCATTAAGGTTCAAGTTTCGGCCCTATAGATTTTCTTCCAGAAAGAATTGGCTTCAGTTCCTGAAGTCCAGACGTTTGTCAAGGGAGTATTGCATATACAGCCCTTGTGTGCCTCCAGTGGCACCGTGGGATCTCAACGTAGTGTTGGGATTCCTCAAATCATATTGGTTTGAACCACTCAAATCTGTGGATTTGAAATATCTCACATGGAAAGTGACCATGCTGTTGGCCCTGGCCTCGGCCAGGCGATTGTCAAAATTGGCGGCTTTGTCTTACAAAAGCCCATATTTGATTTTCCATTCGGACAGGGCAGAACTGCGGACTCGTCCCCAGTTTCTTCCTAAGGTGGTGTCAGCGTTTCACCTGAAACAACCTATTGTGGTGCCTGCGGCTACTAGGGACTTGGAGGACTCCAAGTTGCTAGACGTTGTCAGGGCCCTGAAAATATATATATATATATAATTCCAGGACGGCTGGAGTCAGAAAGTCTGACTTGCTGTTTATATTGTAGGCACCCAAAAAGCTGGGTGCTCCTGCTTCTAAGCAGACTATTGCTCGTTGGATTTGTAGTACAATTCAGCTTGCACATTCTGTGGCAGGCCTGCCACAGCCAAAATCTGTAAATGCCCATTCCACAAGGAAGGTGGGCTCATCTTGGGCGGCTGCCCGAGGGGTCTCGGCTTTACAACTTTGCCGAGCAGCTACTTGGTCAGGGGAAAACACGTTTGCTAAATTCTACAAATTTGATACCCTGGCTGAGGAGGACCTGGAGTTCTCTCATTCGGTGCTGCAGAGTCATCCGCACTCTCCCGCCCGTTTGGGAGCTTTGGTATAATCCCCATGGTCCTGACGGAGTCCCCAGCATCCACTAGGACGTTAGAGAAAATAAGATTTTACTTACCGATAAATCTATTTCTCATAGTCCGTAGTGGATGCTGGGCGCCCATCCCAAGTGCGGATTGTCTGCATTACTTGTACATAGTTATTGTTACAAAAAAATCGGGTTATTATTGTTGTGAGCCATCTTTTTTAGAGGCTACTTCATTGTTATCATACTGTTAACTGGGTTCAAATCACAAGTTGTACGGTGTGATTGGTGTGGCTGGTATGAGTCTTACCCGGGATTCAAGATCCTTCCTTATTGTGTACGCTCGTCCGGGCACAGTACCTGGCTGGGGCTTGGGGGAGGGTCATAGGGGGAGGAGCCAGTGCACACCATGTGATCCTAAAAGCTTGCTTTTGTGCCCTGTCTCCTGCGGAGCCGCTGTTCCCCATGGTCCTGACGGAGTCCCCAGCATCCACTACGGACTATGAGAAATAGATTTATCGGTAAGTAAAATCTTATTTTAGTTGTTAAGTTATAAATATGTAGTTGTGATTAAATGCATGTAAGGGGGTAACACGAAAATACCCTGATAGTGAATTTACATACGATAGTTATTGGATTTGTTTTATATTTACTGCTAAAAATAATTATTGATGATGCAATGACCAGACCAGCCTTACAGTGTCTGCCTCTTGCTGTAACAAAAACCTTTCACTGAATGGCACTCGCCTGATCTTGCTTATTTACTACTTGTTAAGACTAAGAGGTAGCTGAAATGCTAAACTCAGCATTTTGTCGGGGTGCTCCATACTTTGCATAGAGTGGTTGTGAATAGAGGAATCACATGGCAGCCTCCTGATCAGAGTAATCATCCCACTGGCATGACCACAGTGCATTCATACTGCTGTAAGAGGCTACATTGTAATTGGATTACACTGTTTTATCACAAGCTTTTCATACTTCTGCTCTGATCTGAGAATGACATTTGATCAGGCTCAGATTAATCCTTTCGGTATCTCTGTCCGTTATAGTGACCCCCTCTATCATCCCATAATCACCCCTTCCCCCCCCCCCCCCCCCCTCCAACTTCACCTGACCACATATCTAGATCTGTCAACATATTTAAAGATTTCATAACTTAAAGCTGTATTACCATATAAAATGGTGAATATTATCATTCACCACTTTGAATTATCTGTGGAAAGAGGGGAGTGAAAGGAAATATCATTCAAAAGGTGTAATGTCAGACTTATCGACTTTTTAACCAGCCCCTCCAGCCAGGGCCAGATTACCTATAAACTGCGTCGGGCTGGTTCATTCGCACCTGCATTCACCTGTGATGCAGGTAGCAAGTGTAAATAGCCGGGTGCTTCTAATCATTGTTCCTGTATAAATGGACCGGAAGCGAATCCTCGGTCAGCCCATTCATCCCTCCCCATAAGGCAGTACAGGGGGGCTTCCAAGAGCCTGGAGGCCCATAGGAGGCCCTCTCACCTCCATCTGTTTTTTTATTGCTACCAAGATCTATAAAAAAACATTTCCTGTTCCCTAGCCCAGTCACAGGAGGCATGTGGTTTTCATAATTTTGGGAGAACCGCATTAGGTCAGAGATAATGTTGGGTGAAACAACTTACATTTGCTCCTTCCTGCTGCAGTGTATTATGGTTGTGGAGACACTCAGGGTCATAGGAGCGTGTGCTGAACCCTGATTGGTAGAGCCCAGTACAGGCTCCTCTGACCCGGCCGAACTGCTAATTTTAGCAAGTGACGCTGCCGCCCAGAAATAAACAAAATACCCACCTGACACATCGCAAACTGAATCGAAATTGCTTACACATTCGCAGTCTATATAAAAGAACGAGGAACATTAAGGCTAGGGGTTGCCCTATGGCTACGCAGGCTGGACACAGCAGTAGCGATGCTGGATCCATGTGTTTGTACATACGAGCCCGCAGCTGACGGCAGATACCTGCCCTGAAAACGCCCATGACACACATGCATTTTGTCAAACACTCGCCGTAAACACCCCATTGACACCTCCAAATGGTCACTTCCTGTCACTTTGTAATTCAATCCTCATTGCCATCAAGATCACAGCGCAAGCGCAGTTTGCCGATAATCTCTACATTGTGTGATAATTGGCCATTGCATACAAAAATTTGGCCCCATATATGACCCTCCATGTATAAGTCTCTACATGTGACCCTCAGTGTATATGTGTCTCTCTTTATGTGACCCACTGTCCCTGAACCATGTGTTAGGTAAGATAGGAATACTGTATGGCAACACTTAGAACATGTATCTTATATGTTAAAATAAACTTTATACAAATCAAATAAATATTAGAGATGAGCGGGTTCGGTTCGTTGAGATCCGAACCCCCCCGAACTTCACCTATTTTACACAGGTCCGAGGCAGCCTCAAATCTTCCCGCCTTGCTCGGTTAACCTGAACAAGGCCGAACGTGATCATCCCGCTGTTGGATTCTCACGAGATTCGTATTCCATATAAATAGCTGTGCGTCGCCGCCATTTTCACTCGTGCATTGGAGATTGAACGGAGAGGATGTGGCAGCGTTCTCTCCCTGAAAAGCTCCGTATCTGTGTTCAGTGTGCTGCAAATATCTGTGCTCAGTGTGCTGCAAATATCTGTGCTCAGTGTGCTGCAAATATCTACGTTCTCTGCCTGAAAAGCTCCATATCTGTGCTCAGTGTGCTGCAAATATCTGTGCTCAGTGTGCTGCATTGTGGGGACCACCAGTATATAATTATAGTAGTACAGTACAATAGGCCATTGCTGTATCTTGCAGCTCCGTGACAGACTCAGTTCTTGACAGTATCCTGATCATCAGTGCTCAATATCTGCTGCATTGTTGTGTGACCAGTATATACTATATATATTATATATAGTAGTACAGTGCAGCATTTTGGTGACCAACGGTATATAGTTGTACAGTACAGTAGTCCATTGCTGTATCTTGCAGCTCCATGTCACTGCAAGTATCCATATCTGTGCTGCATTGTTGTGAGCAGTATATATAGTAGTACAGTGCAGCATTTTGGTGACCAACAGTATATAGTTGTACAGTACAGTAGTCCATTGCTGTATCTTGCAGCTCCGTGTCACTGCAAGTATCCATATCTGTGCTGCATTGTTGTGAGCAGTATATACAGTAGTACAGTGCAGCATTTTGGTGACCAACAGTATATAGTTGTACAGTACAGTAGGCCATTGCTGTATTTTGCAGCTCCATGTCAGACTCAGTTCTAGACAGTATCCTGATCATCAGTGCTCAATATCTGCTGCATTGTTGTGTGACCAGTATAAACTATATATATTATATATAGTAGAACAGTGCAGCATTTTGGTGACCAACAGTATATAGTTGTACAGTACAGTAGTCCATTGCTGTATCTTGCAGCTCCGTGTCACTGCAAGTATCCATATCTGTGCTGCATTGTTGTGAGCAGTATATATAGTAGTACAGTGCAGCATTTTGGTGACCAACAGTATATAGTTGTACAGTACAGTAGGCCATTGCTGTATCTTGCAGCTCCGTGACAGACTCAGTTCTAGACAGTGTCCTGATCATCAGTGCTCAATATCTGCTGCATTGTTGTGTGACCAGTATATACTATATATATTATATATAGTAGTACAGTGCAGCATTTTGGTGACCAACAGTATATAGTTGTACAGTACAGTAGTCCATTGCTGTATCTTGCAACTCCATGTCATTGCAAGTATCCATATATGTGCTGCATTGTTGTGAGCAGTATATATAGTAGTACAGTGCAGCATTTTGGTGACCAACAGTATATAGTTGTACAGTACAGTAGGCCATTGCTGTATCTTGCAGCTCCATGTCACTTCAAGTATCCATATCTGTGCTGCATTGTTGTGAGCAGTATATAGTAGTACAGTACAGTAGGCCATTGCTATTGATATAATAATATTACTGGCATATAATTCCACACATTAAAAAATGGAAAACAAAAATGTGGAGGGTAAAATAGGGAAAGATCAAGATCCACTTCCACCTAGTGCTGAAGCTGCTGCCACTAGTCATGGCAGAGATGATGAATTGCCATCAACGTCGTCTGCCAAGGCCGATGCACTATGTCATAGTAGAGAGCATGTAAAATCCAAAAAACAAAAGTTCAGTAAAATGACCCAAAAATCTAAATTAAAAGCGTCTGAAGAGAAGCGTAAACTTGCCAATATGCCATTTACGACACGGAGTGGAAAGGAGCGGCTGAGGACCTGGCCTATGTTCATGGCTAGTGGTTCAGCTTCACATGAGGAATTGAGGATGGAAGCACTTATCCTCCCGCTAGAAAAATGAAAAGAGTTAAGCTGGCAAAAGCACAGCAATGAACTGTGCGTTCTTCTAAATCACAAATCCCCAAGGAGAGTCCAATTGTGTCGGTTGCGATGCCTGACCTTCCCAACACTGGACGGGAAGAGGTGGCGCCTTCCACTATTTGCACGCCCCCTGCAAGTGCTGGAAGGAGCACCCGCAGTCCAGTTCCTGATAGTCAAATTGAAGATGTCACTGTTGAAGTACACCAGGATGAGGATATGGGTGTTGCTGGCGCTGAGGAGGAAATTGACAAGGAGGATTCTGATGGTGAGGTAGTTTGTTTAAGTCAGGCACCCGGGCAGACACCTGTTGTCCGTGGGATGAATATGGCCATTGACATGCCTGGTCAAAATACAAAAAAAATCATCTCTTCGGTGTGGAATTATTTTAAATGCGGACAACAGGTGTCAAGCCGTGTGTTGCCTTTGTCAAGCTGTAATAAGTAGGGGTAAGGACGTTAATAACCTAGGAACATGCTCCCTTATACGTCACCTGGAATGCATTCATCAGAAGTCATTGACAAGTTCAAGAACTTTGGGTGACAGCGGAAGCAGTCCACTGACAACTAAATCCCTTCTTCCTCTTGTACCCAAGCTCCTGCAAACCACACCACCAACTCCCTCAGTGTCAATTTCCTCCTTAGACAGGAAAGCCAATAGTCCTGCAGGCCATGTCACTGGCAAGTCTGACGAGTCCTCTCCTAACTGGGATAATGGATCCTTGAGTGTAATGCCTACTGCTGCTGGCGCTGCTGTTGTTGCTGCTGGGAGTCGATCGTCATCCCAGAGGGGAAGTCGGAAGACCACTTGTACTACTTCCAGTAAGCAATTGACTGCCCAACAGTACTTTGAGAGGAAGATGAAATATCACAGCAGTCATCCTGTTGCAAAGCGGGTAACTCAGGCCTTGGCAGCTGTGTTGGTGTTAGGCGTGTGTCCGGTATCCACTGTTAGTTCACAGGGACTTACAGAATTTCTTGAGGTAGTGTGTCCCCGGTACCAAATACCATCTAGGTTCCACTTCACTAGGCAGGCGATAGTGAGATTTTACCAATTAATATCAGTGATTTATAATTAATTATTAATTACACTGATCTTGCCAAATGATTCCAGTGATTTTGTAATTTTCTTCCAGTGATTTGGACCAATAATACCATTGATTAGAACGAATAATTCCTGTGATATTGAGGTGTTTGTGTCGCTTAGCTTAGCCATCCAGCGACCACAGTGCACCTCTTTTTCTCTTTTCTTTGCATCATGTGCTGTTTGGGGACTATTTTTTTAAGTGCCATCCTGCCTGACACTTCCGTATATGTCCAGTGGTATTGCCATTTGATATAATTCCCGACATTACTGCCATTTAATTCCAGTGATTTTGTCATTTTCGTCCAGTGATTTGGACCAATAATACCATTGATTATAACGAATCATTCCTGTGATTTTGTCATTTTCTTCCAGTGATTTGGACCAATAATACCATCGATTAGAACGAATAATTCCTCTCTGTATGTGATCTCCCTATGCTTCTGCCCCTCCCCCACTGTATGTGATCTTCCTGCTCTACTGTCCCTTTGCTGTATCTGATCACCCTATGCTTCTGCTACCCTTCCCCCACTCTATGTGATCTCCCAACTCTTCTGCCCCCCCCTTACTCCACTATATGTGATCTCCCTACTCTTCTGCTACCCTTACCCCACTATATGTGATCTCCCTATGCTTCTGTCCCAATTCCCCCACTGTATGTGATCTCCCTATTCTTCTGCCCCCCTTACCCCACTATATGTGATCTACCTATGCTTCTGCCCCCATTCCCTCACTGTATGTGATCTCTCTACTCTTCTGTCCCCCTTACCCCACTATATGTGATCTCCCTATGTTTCTGCCCACATTCCCTCACTGTATGTGATCTCCCTACTCTTCTGCCCCCCTTGCCCCACTATATGTGATCTCCCTATGATCGCCCTATGCTTCTGCTACCCTTCCCCTCACTGTATGTGATCTCCCTACGCTTCTGCTCCCCTTATCCCACTGTATGTGATCTCCTTACACCAGTGGTTCTCAAACTGTGTGCTATGGTACCCTTGGGTGCCTTGGGACACTTGCAGGGGTGCCTTGGATTGGTGGTTCAGGACCAATTCAAATTATTTCTGGTCTATGTATGGTCTATGGTCTATGTAATAGGCAAAACCAGTGCTGGTGGCTGCCAATCATAAAATATGTGGACAAATTTATCAGTAAGAATCTTTTGGCCTAGGGGTGCCGTGACAAAAATTCTGATACTCTAGAGTGCCATGATTCAAAAGAGTTTGAGAACCTCTGCCTGCTTACACTACTGTCCCCCTCTGTATGTGATCTCCCTTTACTTCTGTGTCCGCACCCTTCCCCTCATATATGTGATTTTCCTCTCCCACAGTGTTTTCACACTGATCCCACTGTATGTGTAGTCACTACACTACTGTCCCCGACTATGGCCCTCATTCCGAGTTGTTCGCTCGCAAGCTGCTTTTAGCAGCATTGCACACGCTAAGCCGCCGCCTACTGGGAGTGAATCTTAGCTTCGCAAAATTGCGAACGAAAGATTCGCAATATTGTGAAAATATTTATCTGTGCAGTTTCTGAGTAGCTCGAGACTTACTCTTCCAGTGCGATCAGTTTAGTGCTTGTCATTCCTGGTTTGACGTCACAAACGCACCCAGCGTTCGCCCAGACACTCCCCCGTTTCTCCAGCCACTCCCGCGTTTTTTCCAGAAACGGTAGCGTTTTTTCACACACTCCCATAAAACGGGCAGTTTCCGCCCAGAAACACCCACTTCCTGTCAATCACACTACGATCACCAGAACGAAGAAAAAACCTCGTAATGCCGTGAGTAAAATACCAATCTTCATAGCAAATTTACTTGGCGCAGTGTGAACATTGCGCATGCGCAATTAGCGGAAAATCGCTGCGATGCGAAGAAAATTACCGAGCGAACAACTCGGAATGAAGGCCCATATACAGGAATATGAAGAGCCAGATAATGTGCAGCAGCAGAAGGAAGAACCTGGCTGGCAGAATGCGAGCAGGAGAGTGTGCAGTGTAGAGCAGGACTGTGTACAGTGCAGGCAGGGCCGGTGCTACCTTTAGGCAGCTTTAGGCAGCAGCCTAGGGGCACTGGCTACTTGGGGGCAACACCGGCTCCTCCTAACAAAAAAAAATAGGGGTGCAAGTTTAATGATACAGGTTGGTACAGCCGCTATTAGGTACAATTTTATCTGTGCTGCAGAGCAAAATCCACTCTGTAATGTGACAGTTATGGCTAAAACCAAGTTGGAGAAATGACCTCTGAAATCACCAGGGGGAAGAGCTAGGGCCAAACACGGTACCCGAAATGTACCCTCGCGGGCTCGTTACTAAAGGGCAGGTTACTAAAGGGAGTAGTTGGTGGTGTGGATAGTGAAAGAACTATCCCGCCGGCCTAGTTCCTTCCCCTGACATCAGAGGTCCTTTAGCCCACTTCGTTCTAGCATCTACTGTAATATGACAGCTCTTCCTAGCCAGGTGCAGGGCTGCTGGGAGCCTGATGACGTGAAGTCACACTCCCTGTAACTGCAAAACGAGGATCCAGGATTCCTACTGTGCACTGCCACCCATAGTCCGCTACCTCTGATGCAGGAGATGTCTGGGACTGGTCACTGAGAGTACCGGCGCCGGAAGATAACAGACTGCAGAGACTCCTCTGCTCTACCCAGTGCGGGCTGCCTGGTGGTAGGCGGGCGGACAGGTAGCCGGCTCTAGGCTGTGCAGCCTGAGTTGTGTGGTTGGCTGCCATGTTGACCTGAGCTGCTGGCAAAGTTTGCCATATGATCCCCGGACACTGAGACACATGTAGCCTCCAGGCATGTTTTATTTGTGCAACGTGTATGTTCCATGTACAGTGCAACTGTAGCATACATGTTCTGTGCAGGTGTGGGGTTTAGGTACCTAATTCAGACCTGATCATAGCAGCAAATTTGTTAGCAGATGGGCAAAACCATGGGGGTAATTCCAAGTTGATCGCAGCATGACTGTGCACTGACATGCCCCGCATGTCAGTGCACAGCGGCGATGCCTTTGCACTTCAAGAGTAGTTGCGATGCCTTTGCACTTCAAGAGTAGCTCCCTACTCCGCTGCGGGCCACTCCCCACACAGTCCGGCCACACCTGTGTTGGCCGGACCGCGCCCACGAAATGGCGGCCAAACGCCGCCGTTTCTCCCCCTCGCGCCCATCGACCTCCTCTGCCTGTCAATCAGGCAGAGGCAATTGTAGTGCAGCAACGGGCGGCCATGCACCGGCGCACTGCGGCGCCGACACATGCGCATGTCTGACCCGATCGCTACGTTGCGAAAAACTGCAGCATGCGATCGGGTCAGAATGACCCCTATGTATGTTCTGTGTGGGGACTATGGGTCTTATTCAGACACATCCGTTGCGCCACATACATATGGTCTGCGCACACACAGTGGCTATAGGTCCTCATTCCGAGTTCATCGCACCAAGCAACTTTTTGCTGCTGATGCGATCAACTAATCCCTGCCTATGGGGGAGTGTATTTTAGCATAGCAGGGCTGCAATCACTTGTGAAGCCCTGCTATGCTAAAAAAGTTTCCTGCAAAACAAGACCAGGGTAAGAGTAACTTACCCTGTGCAACGGATCCAGCGATGAAGATCCTGGTCCTGACGTCAGACATCCGCCCTCCAAACGCCTCGACACGCCTGCGTTGGACTCACCACGACTGGAAAGCGGTGAGTATCCACCCCGGAACGCCTCCCGCCTGTCCATCCATTTGTTGGCGGCGGCGTGGCCGGCGACGATCATCACCAGGCAACGACGCACGTGCGCAATGCATCCGCCATGCTTGCGCAATTCTGACCGTTTGCACTGCAGCAAAGAACCGCTGCGTGCAAACGGGTCGGAATGACCCCCATTGTGCGCAACCCCTCATCATGTCATGGCATCCCGGAAGTATGCGATTGCAAAGTGATTGACAGGTGACAAGCGTCCAGGGGTGGCAATGCGGCATTGGGGGAGGGGGTGTAGTAAACGCAGGCGTGCCATGGCCATTTTCGGGGCCAGCCGATGACGTCACCTGTGTTTCCTGTGATAGAAAACATGGCGGCGGGACCCATGCCTGTGCAGCCATACTGACGTGTGCAGAGGCGGCGCTTGGGGATGAGATGATCTCCAAGCGCCGCCTCTTCCTATGTTCAACCCTGCTCGCTACCCAATTATTTCAACTGGGCCCTTTCAGACAACCTGGTTTGCTGCGTGCTCATGTGCAATAACCCGAGTTATTGCTGGCGATCTGAAAGAAGACTGAGGAAGCGTGCGCATATGGGCCCTCATTCCGAGTTGTTCGCTCGTTGCCGAGTTTCGCTATATTGCGATTAGTCGCTTACTGCGCATGCACAAGGTTCGCAGAGCGCATGCGCTTAGTTATTTTACTCACGGCATACCGAGGATTTTTCATCGTACTGGTGATCGGAGTGTGATTGACAGGAAGTGGGTGTTTCTGGGCGGAAACTGGCCGTTTTCTGGGCGTGTGCGAAAAAACGCTGGCGTTTCTGGGAAAAACGCGGGAGTGTCTGAAGAAACGGGGGAGTGTCTGGGCGAACGCTGGGTGTGTTTGTGACGTCAAACCAGGAACGAAACTGACTGAACTGATCGCAATGGCTGAGTAAGTCTGGAGCTACTCAGAAACTGCTAAGAAATTTCTATTCGCAATTCTGCTAATCTTTCGTTCGCAATTCTGCTATGCTAAGATACACTCCCAGAGGGCGGCGGCTTAGCGTGTGCAATGCTGCTAAAAGCAGCTAGCGAGCGAACAACTCGGAATGAGGGCCATGGATAGCTGGTCTACTCTCTCAGGTGTCAGGGAAAGCGCTCCAAAATCCTGGGCATATTGGGAAAATGGGCAAGTATGTCTTATGTAACGGCTGTGGCTTCTGCGTTAAACCATTTTTAAATAAACTGTAATTAATTGACTTACTGAAAATTGTCTGTTAGTACATTATTGAATATGCACTGTTCTGCAAAATAAGGCGCACCAGTACACCTACTCCATACTTCACTCCACCTGACTGCTCCTCCATTCTTGTGCTGCGCCTCTACAAATGCTGCCATCTTGATCTAGTCCTATTTACCCTTCCAGAAATCCAGGTGCACTTGCACAAATTGAGCCTCACAGAAATAACCATCTCTGCTTAGGAGTCAATTCTATTATCCTCATGTCGGCTCGGGCGCAAGTGAGTGCGGCTGTATACCACATTACAGTACCACTGGACTTGATTTTTGTCCACAGACATATAGGGGATGAGATTGCGCCATGAGGGATGCGGTGCTGTTGCCAGCATTTTTACGGCAATTCACTCCCACCCCCCCACCCCCCACCCTCCACCCCCACCCCCCCACACACACACGTCCGAACCTAAGAGGATTGACCCCTCAGTATTTTGTGAGACAGCTCAGATAGAAAGCCCCTTGCCGGAGGGCGTGGAAGAATGTTATGGTTTCCTGTTTAATGTTATTTAATGTAAAAAAAAAAAAAAAAAAAAGGAACATTTTAAGGAATGCTGAAAATCTCTTTAGAGTAATCATTATTTATTCTATGTGCAGTTTATAAATGTGACTAATGAAGCAGGAATGTTATAGTAGGTTGCTGATAACCTGCCCAGTCATTTCCTAATACCGTGCCTTCTGTAGACTGCGATATCTATAGGTTTCACCGTAGACAAAAGCAATCAGAAAACAACAAGAAGTGAAGAATGAAGTCATGTAAGGAGGACAGCTTCTAGACACACAGGAGAGGTTACTGTGTAAGTGTAATATAAATAAGTGCACAACAACTTAAGACAAATAGCTGTAAAAGAGCTCACAATCTAAATTTTCTTACAGTTAAATGGTTGAAGCAGTGTGAATATACTGGTGTGAGTGGCCATCTAGTGGGGAGAGAAAAAAACAAAGAGTAGAAATATATAGATACAACTGGGATGCAGTTAATTTGCCGGCTATCAGGATCCCATCTGTCAGGATACCGACGCCGGAATCCCGACAGCCGACAATGCAGACAGCCGTAATCCCAGCGCACAGGGACTATTCTCACTTGTGGGTGTCCAAAGGGGACTCTTTGCCATCACCCCACTGCTGGTATTCTGGCAGACGGGATGCTGCTTTCAGGATATTGACCGCCGGGAATACGTATGTATTCCATACAACCAGCCAAATATTAACAAATCAACAGAGGTCTATCAGAATAGGAAAGTGAATACTTTCTTTAATTGTAGTGCAAACAAACAGGGCTGGATATATCAATCCTTAGAATGCATAATGAGGTTTATGACCAGCTGAAATGCGCTAGAATGACAATGAATAAGCAGATAATACTTCCCTCACAGATGTTCTTTCATGAAGCTTCATGTGTGTTTCATGAACCCGAAATCCATATACAAACAAAACAGAAATAATTCCAAAAATAGTGTAGTATATTCCGTATAATGTAATGGAATACAATGAGTCAATATAGATAGTGAACAAAAAACACTAAGAGATGTGAATGGAGGTTTACCAAATAGGTAAAATCAGAAAGCCATGTATTGAAGTCTATTTGGAATAAATGTAAATATCTTCACAACCATATGAAAATGAATCAAGACGTATATCGTACGTTCGGAATCCATATAAAGGGAAAGAATAATCCACAAATAGTATAGTACTTCAAAACAGAGAAATTTATTATAGTAAAACCATAAAATGAGGCTTATATACGTATGTGGTATTGATGGAGGTTTACCAGATAGAAGTAGTATATACACCTTGTGTAATGCTAAATTAAATACGGTCACTTCACAAAATAAAAGATCAAGGTGGGGGTTTACCAGACTTCCATGAGGTATGGACTTTCAGATGTGTCAAAATGAGAAGGGGAAACCGGCTCCGGAACCTGTCTCCTAAGTCCAGAAGAACTCTGTCCGTATGGTAAAAATTCCCAACCAAGATGAAGCTCCTGTCATGCAATGCCGACGCGTTTCGGGACCTCTCCCTTCCTCAAGGCAGCATGGAATTATATGGATTCCGAACGTACGATATACGTACAAAGTCCTATGACAGAAAACCTATGAGGGAAACAAATCTTAAGGTCCACACTTCATTGGAATCTGGTAAACCTCCATCTTGATTCATTTTCATATGGTTGTGAAGATATTTACATTTATTCCAAATAGACTTCAATACATGGCTTTCTGATTTTACCTATTTGGTAAACCTCCATTCTCATCTCTTAGTGTTTTTTGTTCACT
The DNA here is from genome assembly GCF_028390025.1 of Pseudophryne corroboree. Classification (NCBI taxonomy): domain Eukaryota; kingdom Metazoa; phylum Chordata; class Amphibia; order Anura; family Myobatrachidae; genus Pseudophryne; species Pseudophryne corroboree. Next base: position 176,684,109 of record NC_086450.1, on the reverse strand, counting down.
ATCTATATTGACTCATTGTATTCCATTACATTATACGGAATATACTACACTATTTTTGGAATTATTTCTGTTTTGTTTGTATATGGATTTCGGGTTCATGAAACACACATGAAGCTTCATGAAAGAACATCTGTGAGGGAAGTATTATCTGCTTATTCATTGTCATTCTAGCGCATTTCAGCTGGTCATAAACCTCATTGTTCACGCTATATGTCTTTTGGTATTGGGGATACCTTTTGACCAGTTGGTCTGCTGCTTTGCCCTTCTTTGGCGCCCGGACACTTTTCTGTTATCTTTCTTAGAATGCATAAAACCTCAGAAAAACTGCAGTTTTCAAAATTTTATCGCAATACATATGGATTTGATTCCCACATGTATTAAAAACGTTTGCAGCCGATATCTGATCAAGGGCTGGCATTGGGGGCATTTTTGGCACTGTGGGGACATGCATATCTGGCATTGGGGGCATATCTGATGCTGTGGGGACATGTTTATCTGGCACTGGAGGAATATCTGGCACTGGGGGCATATATGTGTCTGGCACTATGGGGCATATATGTAACTGGCACTGTTGGGGCATGTGCATCTGGCACTGGGGGCATATATGTATCTGGTACTGTGGGGACATGTGTATCTGGCACTGTGGGGCATATATGTATCTGGCACTGTGGGGCATATATGTATCTGGCACTGTGGGGACATGTGCATCTGGCACTGCTGCGGGGCATTTCATGTGTATCTGGCACTGCTGCGGGGAATATCATGTGTATCTGGCACTGCTGGGGGGCATATCATGTGTATCTGGCACTGCTGGGGGCCATATCATGTGTATCTAGCACTGCTGTGGGTCATATCATGTGTATCTGGCACTTCTGCGGGGCATATCATGTGTATCTGGCACTGCTGGGGGACATATCATGTGTATCTGGCACTGCTGGGGGGCATATCATGTGTATCTGGCACTGCTGGGGCCATATCATGTGTATCTGACACTGCTGTGGGGCATTTCATGTGTATCTGGCACTGCTGGGGGACATATCATGTGTATCTGGCACTGCTGGGGGGCATATCATGTGTATCTGGCACTGCTGGGGGCCATATCATGTGTATCTGGCACTGCTGTGGGGCATATCATTTATATCTGGTACTGCTGGGGGGCATATCATGTGTATTTGGCACTGCTGGGGCCATATTACGTGCATCTGGCACTGCTGGGGGCATATCATTTGTATCTGGCACTGTTGGGGGGCATATCATGTGTATTTGGCACTGCTGGGGGGCATATCATGTGTATCTGGCACTGCTGGGGGGCATATCATGTGTATCTGGCACTGCTGGGGGCATATCATGTGTATCTGGCACTGCTAGTAGCATATCATGTGTATCTGGCACTGCTGGGGGGCATATCATGTCTATCTGGCACTGCTGGTGGCATATCATGTCTATCTGGCACTGCTGGGGTCATATCATGTGTATTTGGCACAACTGGGGGCGTACAGTATGTGTATCTGGCACTATACTGGAGACATTATGTGTAAGGAACACCACTGTGGCTTTTATGTGTGTGTGTAGAGGGGGTGTAAAAATATATTTATTTATAGTCTGATAATATGAAGTTGCGAGGCCACGCCCACTTCGACAGGAGCTTGCACCATCAGTGTGCACATTGGGTGGGGTGGGGGGGGGGGGGGCGCTTAGACATTTTCTCGCTCCGGGTGCTTGTAGGCCTGGAGCGGGCCCTGTATCCGAGAGTACTACGGACCCATGGCACACCAGTCCCCACAACATTCTAACGGGCTGTGATGTCTCCGTATGTAGTAAGTTCCGGAGAACGTACTGTACCTTTTCAGAACTTGCGACCGGTAGGAAACACCATAAATATATGGTGTTGCCTATAGAAGGCTGTGGGTTTGTTTTTGATAAAAGAAAAATGAACCAAGAGGGATCTGAAGGAACTTTTTCGTTCTCCCACAGCTGTTCATCACCGGGACACCTCTATATACTTTAAAAAAATGTTAGTAGGTAAGTGAACAGAGGCAGGATGTATCGCACATTGAGGTAGAATAGAGTAAAAATGTATACAATAATAACGGTTGTCTATTTGGGATGTCCAGGTGTTGTAGAATTACTGTGAATGACCTGCCCAGTTATTGCAGCATTTCAAACACGTTTTGTCAAAATCATTTAAAACTAGCTAAAACAAGATTTTTGGGCTGATTTATCAATGAGTTTTATCACACACAATGGGGTATATTTACTAACATTCGTAATTCTCCCGATTTGGTGGGAGAATAATCACGAATGACATCGAAAGTGTAAAACTGCAACTTTTTGAATTTGTTACGACGGATTTACTAAGCTGTCGTATTCGGGTTTTTCTTTTGTTCCGATGTCGATGTCATTCGTGTTTTTTTTTTTTTTTTTTTTTTTACGGCAGTGATTAGCAAAACACTGCCGACTTTTTTACAATGAATCTCGGCCGGATCTGTGTGATCCGTGCTGGGGTTCATATTTTTTTTTTTTTTTTAATTAAACACTGTAAAATCCTAAAAAAAAAAATTGCGTGGGGTCCCCTCTCCTAAGCATAACCAGCCTCGGGCTCTTTGAGCCGATCCTGGTTGCAGAAATATGGGAAAAAAATTGACAGGGGTTCCCCCATATTTAAGCAACCAGCATCGGGCTCTGCGCCTGGTCCTGGTTCCAAAAATACGGGGGACAAAAAGAGTAGGGGTCCCCCGTATTTCTAAAACCAGCACCGGGCTCCACTAGCTGGACAGATAATGCCACAGCCGGGGGTCACTTTGATATAGTGCCCTGCGGCCGTGGCATCAAAAATCCAACTAGTCACCCCTGGCCGGGGTACCCTGGGGGAGTGGGGACCACTTCAATCAAGGGGTCCCCCCCCCCAGCCACCCAAGGGCCAGGGGTGAAGCCCGAGGCTGTCCCCCCCCATCCAATGGGCTGCGGATGGGGGGGCTGATAGCCTTTTGTGATAATGAAAAGATATTGTTTTTAGTAGCAGTACTACAAGGCCCAGCAAGCCTCCCCCGCATGCTGGTACTTGGAGAACCACAAGTACCAGCATGCGGCGGAAAAACGGGCCCGCTGGTACCTGTAGTACTATTACTAAAAAAATACCCAAAAAAAGACAAGACACACACACCGTGAAAGTAAAGATTTATTACATACATGCACACAAACATACATACATACCTTATGTTCACACGAGGGTCTGTCCTCTTCTCCAGTAGAATCCAAGGGGTACCTGTTGAATAAATTCTACTCACCAGATCCCGGGTCCCAGGGTCCTCGGGGCAACCATTTGTAATCCAGGTACTTGCATAAAATAACAAAACGGAAAGCCGAGCCACGAACTGAAAGGGGCCCCATGTTTTCACATGGGACTCCTTTCCCCGAATGCCAGAAACCCACTCTGACTGATGTCTAAGTGGGTTTCTTCAGCCAATCAGGGAGCGCTACGTTGTAGCACCCTCCTGATCGGCTGTGTGCTCCTGTACTGAGTGACAGGCGGCACACGGCAGTGTTACAATGTAGCGCCTATGCGCTCCATTGTAACCAATGGTGGGAACTTTCTGCTCAGCGGTGACGTCACTTTAGGTCAACCGCAGGGCAGAAAGTTCCCACCATTGGTTACAATGGAGCGCATAGGCGCTACATTGTAACACTGCCGTGTGCCGCCTGTCAGTCAGGACAGGAGCACACAGCCGATCAGGAGGGTGCTACAACGTAGCGCTCCCTGATTGGCTGAAGAAACCCACTTAGACATCAGTCAGAGTGGGTTTCTGGCATTCGGGGAAAGGAGTCGCATGTGAAAACATGGGGCCCCTTTCAGTTCGTGGCTCGGCTTTCCGTTTTGTTATTTTATGCAAGTACCTGGATTACAAATGGTTGCCCCGAGGACCCTGGGACCCGGGATCTGGTGAGTAGAATTTATTCAACAGGTACCCCTTGGATTCTACTGGAGAAGAGGACAGACCCTCGTGTGAACATAAGGTAAGTATGTATGTATGTTTGTGTGCATGTATGTAATAAATCTTTACTTTCACGGTGTGTGTGTCTTGTCTTTTTTTGGGTATTTTTTTAGTAATAGTACTACAGGTACCAGCGGGCCCGTTTTTCCGCCGCATGCTGGTACTTGTGGTTCTCCAAGTACCAGCATGCGGGGGAGGCTTGCTGGGCCTTGTAGTACTGCTACTAAAAACAATATCTTTTCATTATCACAAAAGGCTATCAGCCCCCCCATCCGCAGCCCATTGGATGGGGGGGGACAGCCTCGGGCTTCACCCCCGGCCCTTGGGTGGCTGGGGGGGGGGACCCCTTGATTGAAGGGGTCCCCACTCCCCCAGGGTACCCCGGCCAGGGGTGACTAGTTGGATTTTTGATGCCACGGCCGCAGGGCACTATATCAAAGTGACCCCCGGCTGTGGCATTATCTGTCCAGCTAGTGGAGCCCGGTGCTGGTTTTAAAAATACGGGGGACCCCTACTCTTTTTGTCCCCCGTATTTTTGGAACCAGGACCAGGCGCAGAGCCCGATGCTGGTTGCTTAAATATGGGGGAACCCCTGTCAATTTTTTTCCCATATTTCTGCAACCAGGATCGGCTCAAAGAGCCCGAGGCTGGTTATGCTTAGGAGGGGGGACCCCACGCAATTTTTTTTGAGAAAATAATCACTTTCCCACCCCTTCCCACTGATATACATGCACGGATCTCATGGATCCGTGCATGCCTATACAATCACGGATTAAAAAAGCAGGTCTGTTTTTTTTAGCACTTTTTTACGAGTTGTAATTTTTCACGGTAGTGTTTGTTTGTTTTTTGCTTTGCACTTCTTAGTAAATTACCGAGATTCATACTTAAATAGCCGCGTTTTGACCAATGGTGTATTCATTTGTATTTTTTTTGTTGGACTTCCAAAAAATTACGAATGCCCTCATCACTGCCGTGATTATTGCTTAGTAAATTACTGAGATGACACTTTGATGAAAAAACGGCATCTCGGTCAAAATCGGGACCTTAGTAAATTTACCCCAATGAGTTTTAAAACTTATTGCATATGATAAATAGTACTCCAGCCGATCAGCTCCTAACTGTCATTTTTCAAACACATGACAGGAGCTGAAGCGTCATTTACCATACGCAACAAATTTTAAAACTCTTTGCGTCTGACAAAACACATTGATTAATCAGCTCCAAATGTTTTATCTTGATCCTATAAAATACGTCACTAACTTGTAAGTCTCAGAGACAGGGGCATAACTAGAACTTTGTGGGCCCCATAACAAAATTTTTAAAGGGTCCCCCAACTCAGGTCTCCACAGAGAGTGGTGGAAGAGGCATAGAGACAGAGAGTGGCGGAAGGGACACAGAGAATGACAGCAGGGACACAGAGACAGAGAAGGTGCCAGCAAAGACAGAGGGATAGATAGGCAGCAGGGACTTAGAGACAGAAAGAGGCAGCAGGGACAGATAGAAAGGCAGCAGGGATGCAGGGACAAAAAGAAGCACAGGGACATAGGGACTAAGAGAGAGGCAGCAGGGACAGACAGAGGGGCAGCAGGGACGTAGGGGCAGTGAGTGGCAGCAGGGATATAGAGACAGAAAGAGTGGCGGAAGGGATAGAGAGAGTGTGCCAGCAAAGACATAGGGACAGAGAGAGACTCAGAGAGCCAGCAGAGACAGCTAGAGAGGCAGCAGGGATGTAGGGGCAGAGAGACAGCAGGGACATAGGGACAGAGAGTGGCAGCAGGGACATAGAAACAGAGAGAGTGGCGGAAGGGACAGAGAGAGTGAGACAGCAAAGACATAGGGACAGAAATAGACCCAGAGAGCTAGCAGGGACAGATAGAGAGGCAGCAGGGATGTAGGGACAGAGAGAGGCAGCAGGGACAGAGAGAGGTAGAAGGGACATAGGGACAGAGAGAGGTAGCAGGGACATAGGGACAGAGAGAGGTAGCAGGGACAGGTAGTGAGGTAGCAGGGACGTAAGGACAGAGAGAGGCAGCAGGGATAGATAGTGAGGCAGCAGGGATGTGGGGACAGAGAGAGGCAGCAAGGACATATTGACAGAGAGAGGCAGCAGGGACAGATAGTGAGGTAGCAGAAACAGATAGAGAGGCAGCAGAGGCGTAGGGACAAAGGGAGAGGCAGCAGCGACAGATAGTGAGGCAACAGGGACAGATAGATAGGCAGTAGAGACAGACAAAGAGGCAGCAGGGATGTGGGGACTGACAGAGGCAGCAGGAACGGAGGGACAGAGGGCTCTATTTACTAAGTCTCAGATGGAGATAAAGTGGATGGAGATAAAGTACCAGTCAATCAGCTTCCAACTGCCATGTCACAGGCTGTGTTTTAAAAATGACAGGAGCTGATTGGCTGGTACTTTATCTCTGTCCTCTTTATCTCCATCCAAGGCTTAGTAAATAGAGTGCAGAGAGAGACAGCAGGTACAGATAGTGAGGTAGCAGGGACAGATAGAGAGGCAGCAGAGACACAAAGAGAGGCAGCAGGGATGTAGGGGCAGAGAGAGGCAGCAGGGAAGAAAGGACAGAGAGACAGCAGGGACAGACAGTGAGGCAGCAGGGGCATAGGGACAAAGAGAGATGCAACAGGGACAGAGAGGCAGCAGGAACAGATAGGGAGGCAGCAGAGACACAAAGAGAGGAAGCAGGGATGTAGGGGCAGATAGAGGCAGCAGGGAAGTAAGGACATAGAGACAGCAGGGACAGATAGTGAGGCAGCAGGGGCATAGGGACAAAGAGAGATGCAGCAGGGACAGATAGAGAGGCAACAGGGACAGATAGAGAGGCAACAGGGACAGATAGAGAGGCAGCAGGGATGTAGGGACAGAGAGAGGTACCAGTAATGTAGGGACAGAAAGAGGCAGCAGGGGTATAAAGTAGGGACAGAGAGATAGCTAAGACATAGGGAGAGAGGCAGCAGGAAGTAGGGACAGAGAGAGGCATTACAAACTGCACCTCCATAGTGCAGCCTGGGACCCTCCCCCGCTCCTGTGTACCTACATAGAGAGCACCTCCATCTCCTGCTTGGACATCCTCTTCAAGTGATCCACCATCAGCTGAGGAGTCACAGTCTGACCGGGCAGGAGGTAGCGCAGGTATCCAGGGAGTGGAGAATGAGAGTACGCGGCGGGCAGCCATATCCCCTGGCCACATGGCTTTCTGCAGCTGTGGGGTGGGGGGGCGGGAGAGCGGGTAGCAACGGGGCATACAGCTGGGGGCATTCACCACTTGTTCGGGGGGGTAGGAGCGGTGCCACAGCTGCCCATTCTTCTTGGCAAAAAGCCTCCAGTTGCTGTAAATTCTTGGGCTGTCTTGCATGAACTGCACTTTTGAGATCTCCCCAGAGTGGCTCAATGATATTGAGGTCAGGAGACTGAGATGGCCACTCCAGAACCTTCACTTTATTCTAGTGATGTGCACCGGACATTTTTCGGGTTTTGTGTTTTGGTTTTGGATTCGGTTCCGCGGCCGTGTTTTGGATTCGGACGCGTTTTGGCAAAACCTCACCGAAAATTTATTGTCGGATTCGGGTGTGTTTTGGATTCGGGTGTTTTTAAAAAAAAACACCTAAAAACAGCTTAAATCATAGAATTTGGGGGTCATTTTGATCCCATAGTATTATTAACCTCAATAACCATAATTTCCACTCATTTCCAGTCTATTCTGAACACCTCACACCTCACAATATTATTTTTAGTCCTAAAATTTGCACCGAGGTAGCTGGATGGCTAAGCTAAGCGACACAAGTGGCCGACACAAACACCTGGCCTATCTAGGAGTGGCACTGCAGTGTTAGGCAGGATGGCACTTCAAAAAAATAGTCCCCAAACAGCACATGATGCAAAGAAAAAAAGAGGCACACCAAGGTCGCTGTGTGACTAAGCTAAGCGACACAAGTGGCCGACACAAACACCTGGCCCATCTAGGAGTGGCACTGCAGTGTCAGACAGGATGGCACTTCAAAAAAATTGTCCCCAAACAGCACATGATGCAAAGAAAAATGAAAGAAAAAAGAGGTGCGAGATGGAATTGTCCTTGGGCCCTCCCACCCACCCTTATGTTGTATAAACAGGACATGCACACTTTAACAAACCCATCATTTCAGCGACAGGGTCTGCCACACGACTGTGACTGAAATGACTGGTTGGTTTGGGCCCCCACCAAAAAAGAAGCAATCAATCTCTCCTTGCACAAACTGGCTCTACAGAGGCAAGATGTCCACCTCATCATCATCCTCCGATTCCTCACCCCTTTCACTGTGTACATCCCCCTCCTCACAGATTATTAATTCATCCCCACTGGAATCCACCATCTCAGATCCCTGTGTACTTTCTGGAGGCAATTGCTGGTGAATGTCTCCACGGAGGAATTGATTATAATTCATTTTGATGAACATCATCTTCTCCACATTTTCTGGAAGTAACCTCGTACGCCGATTGCTGACAAGGTGAGCGGCTGCACTAAACACTCTTTCGGAGTACACACTGGAGGAAGGGCAACTTAGGTAGAATAAAGCCAGTTTGTGCAAGGGCCTCCAAATTGCCTCTTTTTCCTGCCAGTGCCTACTTGGATGCGGTCACTCATATAATCCTCCACCATTCTTTCAATGGTGAGAGAATCATATGCAGTGACAGTAGACGACATGTCAGTAATCGTTGGCAGGTCCTTCAGTCCGGACCAGATGTCAGCACTCGCTCCAGACTGCCCTGCATCACCGCCAGCGGGTGGGCTCGGAATTCTTAGCCTTTTCCTCGCACCCCCAGTTGCGGGAGAATGTGAAGGAGGAGATGTTGACTGGTCACGTTCCGCTTGACTTGACAATTTTCTCACCAGCAGGTCTTTGAACCTCTGCAGACTTGTGTCTGCCGGAAAGAGAGATACAACGTAGGTTTTAAATCTAGGATCGAGCACGGTGGCCAAAATGTAGTGCTCTGATTTCAACAGATTGACCACCCGTGAATCCTGGTTAAGCGAATTAAGGGCTCCATCCACAAGTCCCACATGCCTAGCGGAATCGCTCTGTTTTAGCTCCTCCTTCAATGTCTCCAGCTTCTTCTGCAAAAGCCTGATGAGGGGAATGACCTGACTCAGGCTGGCAGTGTCTGAACTGACTTCACGTGTGGCAAGTTCAAAGGGTTGCAGAACCTTGCACAACGTTGAAATCATTCTCCACTGCGCTTGAGTCAGGTGCATTCCCCCTCCTTTGCCTATATCGTGGGCAGATGTATAGGCTTGAATGGCCTTTTGCTGCTCCTCCATCCTCTGAAGCATATAGAGGGTTGAATTCCACCTCGTTACCACCTCTTGCTTCAGATGATGGCAGGGCAGGTTCAGGATTGTTTGGTGGTGCTCCAGTCTTCTGTACGCGGTGGCTGAATGCCGAAATGGCCCGCAATTCTTCGGGCCACCGACAGCATCTCTTGCACGCCCCTGTCGTTTTTTAAATAATTCTGCACCACCAAATTCAATGTATGTGCAAAACATGGGACGTGCTGGAATTTGCCCAGATGTAATGCACGCACAATATTGCTGGCGTTGTCCGATGTCACAAATCCCCAGGAGAGTCCAATTGGGGTAAGCCATTCTGCGATGATCTTCCTCAGTTTCCGTAAGAGGTTGTCAGCTGTGTGCCTCTTCTGGAAAGCGGTGATACAAAGCGTAGCCTGCCTAGGAACGAGTTGGCGTTTGCGAGATGCTGCTACTGGTGCCACCACTGCTGTTCTTGCTGCGGGAGGCAATACATCTACCCAGTGGGCTGTCACAGTCATATAGTCCTGAGTCTGCCCTGCTCCACTTGTTCACATGTCCGTGGTTAAGTGGACATTGGGTACAACTGCATTTTTAAGGACACTGGTGACTCTATTTCTGACGTCTGTGTACATTTTCGGTATCGCCTGCCTAGAGAAATGGAACCTAGATGGTGTTTGGTACTGGGGACACAGTACCTCAATCAAGTCTCTAGTTGCCTCTGAATTAACGGTGGATACCGGAACCACGTTTCTCACCGCCCAGGCTGCCAAGGCCTGAGTTATCTGCTTTGTAGCAGGATGACTGCTGTGATATTTCATCTTCCTCGCAAAGGACTGTTGGACAGTCAATTGCTTACTGGAAGTAGTACAAGTGGTCTTCCGACTTCCCCTCTGGGATGACGATCGACTCCCAGCAGCAACAACAGCAGCACCAGCAGCAGTAGGCGTTACACTCAAGGATGCATCGGAGGAATCCCAGGCAGGAGAGGACTCGTCAGACTTGCCAGTGACATGGCCTGCAGGACTATTGGCTTTCCTGGGTAAGGAGGAAATTGACACTGAGGGAGTTGGTGGTGTGGTTTGCAGGAGCTTGGTTACAAGAGGAAGGGATTTAGTGGTCAGTGGACTGCTTCCGCTGTCATCCAAAGTTTTTGAACTTGTCACTGACTTATGATGAATGCGCTGCAGGTGACGTATAAGGGAGGATGTTCCGAGGTGGTTAACGTCCTTACCCCTACTTATTACAGCTTGACAAAGGCAACACACGGCTTGACACCTGTTGTCCGCATTTGTGTTGAAATAATTCCACACCGAAGAGATGATTTTTTTTGTATTTTGACCAGGCATGTCAATGGCCATATTCGTCCCACGGACAACAGGTGTCTCCCTGGGTGCCTGACTTAAACAAACCACCTCACCATCAGAATCCTCCTTGTCAATTTCCTCCCCAGCGCCAGCAACACCCATATCCTCATCCTGGTGTACTTCAACAGTGACATCTTCAATTTGACTATCAGGAACTGGACTGCGGGTGCTCCTTCCAGCACTTGCAGGGGGCGTGCAAATGGTGGAAGGTGCAAGCTCTTCCCGTCCAGTGTTGGGAAGGTCAGGCATCGCAACCGACACAATTGGACTCTCCTTGGGGATTTGTGATTTAGAAGAACGCACAGTTCTTTGCTGTGCTTTTGCCAGCTTAAGTCATTTCATTTTTCTAGCGAGAGGATGAGTGCTTCCATCCTCATGTGAATCTGAACCACTAGCCATGAACATAGGCCAGGGCCTCAGCCGTTCCTTGCCACTCCGTGTCGTAAATGGCATATTGGCAAGTTTACGCTTCTCATCAGACGCTTTCAATTTTGATATTTGGGTCATTTTACTGAACTTTTGTTTTTTGGATTTTACATGCTCTCTACTATGACATTGGGCATCGGCCTTGGCAGACGACGTTGATGGCATTTCATCGTCTCGGCCATGACTAGTGGCAGCAGCTTCAGCACGAGGTGGAAGTGGATCTTGATCTTTCCCTATTTTAACCTCCACATTTTTGTTCTCCATTTTTTAATGTGTGGAATTATATGCCAGTATCAATAGCAATGGCCTACTACTATATATACTGCGCACAACTAAAATGCACCACAGGTATAGAATGTAGATGGATAGTATACTTGACGACACAGAGGTAGGTACAGCAGTGGCCTTCCGTACCGTACTGCTATATATACTGGTGGTCACTGTGTCAGAAAACTGCAAAACTAAAATGCACCACAGGTATAGAATCTAGATGGATAGTATACTTGACGACACAGAGGTAGGTACAGCAGTGGCCTTCCGTACCGTACTGCTATATATATACTGATGGTCACTGTGTCAGCAAACTGCAAAACTAAAATGCACCACAGGTATAGAATGTAGATGGATAGTATACTTGACAACACAGAGGTAGGTACAGCAGTGGCCTTCCGTACCGTACTGCTATATATACTGGTGGTCACTGTGTCAGCAAACTGCACAACTGAAATGCACCACAGGTATAGAATCTAGATGGATAGTATACTTGACGACACAGAGGTAGGTACAGCAGTGGCCTTCAGTACCGTACTGCTATATATACTGGTGGTCACTGTGTCAGCAAACTGCAAAACTAAAATGCACCACAGGTATAGAATGTAGATGGATAGTATACTTGACGACACAGAGGTAGGTACAGCAGTGGCCTTCCGTACCGTACTGCTATATATACTGGTGGTCACTGTGTCAGCAAACTGCACAACTGAAATGCACCACAGGTATAGAACCTACATGGATAGTATACTTGACGACACAGAGGTAGGTACAGCAGTGGCCTTCCGTACCGTACTGCTATATATACTGGTGGTCACTGTGTCAGCAAACTGCAAAACTAAAATGCACCACAGGTATAGAATGTAGATGGATAGTATACTTGACGACACAGAGGTAGGTACAGCAGTGTCCTTCCGTACCGTACTGCTATATATACTGGTGGTCACTGTGTCAGCAAACTGCACAACTGAAATGCACCACAGGTATAGAATCTAGATGGATAGTATACTTGACGACACAGAGGTAGGTACAGCAGTGGCCTACTGTACCGTAATGCTATATATTATATACTGGTGGTCACTGGTCAGCAAAACTCTGCACTGTACTCCTCCTATATAATATTATACTATTATACTAATGGTCCCCAGTCCCCACAATAAAGCAGCACACTGAGCACAGATATGGAGTGTTTTTCAGGCAGACAACATATACTGGTGGTCACTGTCAGCAAAACTCTGCACTGTACTCCTGCTATATAATACAGCTGCTCCCCAGTTCCCACAATTAAGCAGTGTGAGCACAGATATATGCAGCACACTGAGCACAGATAAGGAGCGTTTTTTTCAGGCAGAGAACGGATAAAACTGGTGGTCACTGATCAGCAAAACTCTGCACTGTACTCCTCCTATATTAATATAAAGCTGCTCCCCAGTCCCCACAATGATATAAGCAAGCACAAATATTTGCATCAACTCAACAATGAATAAACGGAGAGGACGCCAGCCACGTCCTCTCCCTAACATTTCCAATGCACGAGTGAAAATGGCGGCGACGCGCGGCTGCTTATATGGAATCCGAATCTCGCGAGAATCCGACAGCGGGATGATGACGTTCGGGCGTGCTCGGGTTAACCGAGCCATACTGGAGAATCCGAGTATGGCTCGGACCCGTGTAAAAAGGGTGAAGTTCGGGGGGGTTCGGTTTCCGAGAAACCGAACCCGCTCATCACTACTTTATTCTGCTGTAGCCAATGACAGGTCAACTTGGACTTGTGTTTTTGATCATTGTCATGTTGGAACGTCCAAGTACAATTCATGCTCAGCTTCCGGGCTGATGAGTGCAAATTTTCCTCCAGTATTTTCTGATAACATGCTGCATTCATCTTGCCATCAATTTTGAACATGTTTCCAGTGCCTTTGTAGCTCACACATCCCCAAAACATCAGTGATCCACCTCCGTGTTTCACAGTAGGAATGGTGTACCTTTCATCATAGGCCTTGTTGACTCCTCTCCAAATGTAACGTTTATGGTTGTGGCCAAAAAGTTCAATTTTGGTCTCATCACACCAAATGACTTTGTTCCAGAAGTTCTGAGGCTTGTCTCTGTGCTGTTTGGAGTATTGTAAGTAGGATGCTTTGTGCCATTTGCGTAGTAATGGCTTTCTTCTGGCGACTCGACCATGCAGCCCATTTTTCTTCAAATGCCTCCTTAATGTGCATCTTGAAACAACCACACCACTTTTTTTCATAGAGTCCTGTATTTCAGCTGAAGTTATTTGTGGATTTTTCTTTGCATCCCGAACAATTTTCCTGGCAGTTGTGGCTGAAATTTTTGTTGGTCTATCTGACCGTGATTTGGTTTCCACAGAATCCCTCATTTTCCACTTCTTAATTAGAGTTTTAACACTGCTGATTGGCATTCTCAATTGCTTGGATATCTTTTTATATCCCTTTCCTGTTTTATACAGTTCAAATACCTTATCCAGCAGATCCTTTGACAATTCTTTTGCTTTCCCCATGACTCAGAATCCAGACATGTCAGTGCAGCACTGGATGAAAGATGAAAGGGTCTTTCAGGAGTCCAGAAACTCACTGACCTTTTATACACACACACTGATTACAAGAAAACAGATCACATGTGAGGATGGTTACCTTTAGTAGCCATTCAAACCCGTTTGTGTCAACTTGTGTGCATGTTATCAGGCCAAAATCTCCAGGGTATGTAAACTTTTGATCAGGGTCATTTGGGTAGTTTCTGTTGTCATTATGATTTAAAAAGAGTAAACACAGTTGTTTGACAATAAATGGCTTCACCCAACCACTAACCATGAGTGAAAGAAACGTTTGTGAGTTATCATTCATATTCTCTGACAAATGGCCAGAAAATCACAAATTCTGCTAGGGTATGTAAACTTATGAGCACAACTGTACATCTGGGCATTATACACACGTGCAGCAGTATAAACTCCTGGAAATTTGGTGAGGTTTGATCAGCGATGTACGGAAAAGGTATTCAGGGGAGGCACTGCCTCACCTGCCATAGACTTTTTTTTCCAGAGTTTTGGCTATAAAAATGATTAGAATAATGCAAAGAAGATATTTCAAACAAATTCTATGTGTTTTTCATATACTTTATACAGTCAAACCTATGGCACAAACGTTAGTATGATAGGAAAGGCTCTGACTAGTCCCACCGCACGTCACTGTACCCTGTCCCTACCCCTCTAACCTCGCTCTGTGTTGCCAACTCTGAAGTGGAAAAGAAGCAACCATTAATTCCAAAATAAGACCAGGGGACGTGGACAGTGGGAGTGGTCACAGCAGCACCTTTTCAATTACACTAACATAAAACTCCTATAATTCTCACATAAAACTGAATAATCTATATATTATTATTAAAATGTTTACTTATTCAAAGAGGAAATTAACATATTACAGTAATACACAGTACACATACATTTAATACATGCATGTTACAATTACAAACATGTATAAAATGTACAGAATTTACATCATGTGCCATAATAGAGTAAAATGCAGAGAACCATTGCGATCAATATTACTGACTCTTGCACCTGCTTATGGCAGCTGCAATGTCCCCATCTAAATATGGCCTCTGTGGAAGCGGCTATGGGGGTAATTCTGAGTTGATCGCAGCAGCAAGTTTGTTAGCAATTGGGCAAAACCATGTGCACTGCAGGGGGAAGGGGCAGATATAACATTTGCAGAGAGAGTTAGATTTGGGTGGGTTATTTTGTTTCTGTGCAGGGTAAATACTGGCTGCTTTATTTTTACACTGCAATTTAGATTTCAGTTTGAATACACCCCACCCAAATCTAACTCTCTCTGCACATGTTATATCTGCCCCCCCTGCAGTGCACATGGGGGGCCATTCCGAGTTGATCGCTCGCTAGCAGTTTTTAGCAGCCGTGCAAACGCTATGCCGCCTCCCACTGGGAGTGTATTTTAGCTTAGCAGAAGTGCGAACGAAAGAATCGCACAGCGGCTACAAAAAAATATTGTGCAGTTTCAGAGTAGCTCCAGACATACTCAGCGCTTGCGATCACTTCAGACCATTCAGTTCCGGATTTGATGTCACAAACACGCCCTGCTTTCTCCCAGCCACGTCTGTGTTTTTCCTGGCATGCCTGCATTTTTTCAAACACTCCCTGAAAACGGCCAGTTGACGCCCAGTAACGCCCACTTCCTGTCAATCACTCTGCGGTCAGCAGTGCGACTGTAAAGCTTCGCTAGACCTTGTGTAAAACTACATCGTCCGTTGTAAAAGTTAATCGCGCGTGCGCATTGCGCCGCATACGCATGCTCAGAAGTGCCGTTTTTTAGCATCATCGCTGCACTGCGAACATTTTCAGCTAGCGATCAACTCGGAATGACCCCCATGGTTTTGCCCAACTGCTAACAAATTTGCTGCTGCGATCAACTCAGAATTAGGCCCTATGCATTTAGAACACAGCCTACTTGAGTGACACACCTACGATACTCACATAAAACGCCCACGTTGCAGATTTTTTGCATTTGTGTGTATACCTTGTTACGGGGTCTTTAGAATAATTTGTGTATGTGCAGTAGCAAATAATCGCTCAACTATGCCAACATCGCATTAGGATCAGATGTGCTGTGAGGCAGTAGTGCCAAACACTACACCATCCGTGCCATAGTAATCAGCTTTCAAAGACTTTCCTTTTCTTTTTAAGAGGCTTCTATTCAATCGCAATATCCATAATCATGTATGCTATTTATCAACGAGGATCAAAACTAGAATTTGAGTAAATAATTAACACCATTACCCTCGCTCCTACCTCCAACCTTTTGTAGTAGCAATGTCCCTCAGATGAATGACTGAATCAGAGGCATTACCAACACAGTACATTACTAAGGATCCAGCTAAAGAACACAGCTACGTGTGAATTTCCAAGCACTTCCAAAAACATATTGCAGATTTACTCTGAAAGTTTATGAATCCCTGTAAATGCCAATCAATTTCAGAAATTCTATCTGCATTGTTGCATGGACAATGACTGCCTCTGTGAAGCTTTTAGTAACAGGGAATTGAGTCATTCATATCGACTTACACTTTATGTACAATAATCTCCTGATTATATGGTTCATTCAGCAGATATTTGTCTTAATTCATCATAGCTTCTGCAAGGTATAGTTTCAACTGCCTGTATATATTTTTTCCTACGTAAAGCGGGTCAGAAAAGATAGTGGCTTTATGAAGTACTGTACACTCACGCCTTTGCGCTTTCAATCTGAACTGTCAAACTTTGATTCTTATCATTTCCTGCTTCTACTTTAGAATTCACCTCTTCAGTGACAGCTTGTTCTTATGAACCTGTGTGTGAATTTCTGTTACATTACATTAGCAATAGTTTTACATTTTTTGACAAATATTAGTTCTTATGGAAGGTAAACAACAATTTGGCTTCTAATCTTCAAAATTATATTTAGTATTATCTGGTGTTTCTGATAATTTGTTATCATTTATTGTTACAATTATTGTTCCTCTTAGACTCTCTTGCGATAGACATCTCACATCCTCCTCTGACACCGTCTACCGTCCTCTCCTCCCTCACAGCTTCCATTCCATTGGCCTCTGCGACTCTGTCCTCTCTTACCTTACCAATGTAGTCTTCTCAGTCTCTATCTTTAACTACATCTGCCCCTCATTTCCTCTACCTGTAGGTGTCCCCCAGGGGTGGATTCTTGGCCACTTCTCTCCCTACACCTCGTCCCTTGGAAATCTCATTAGCACCTTTGGCTTCCAATATCATCTTTACACTAATGACACATAGATGTACCTCTCTTCCCTTGCCTGCGGTCGCTGACTGTTCTCTGCCTACCTGCATCTCATTTTGTATGTCCTGAGCTTCCTGTAGCTCAACATGGTTAAGACTTAACTTACTGTTTTCCCCATTTGAGGATCCCTTCACCCCCTACCCTATCGCTCTCTGTTGATAACATCACCATCTCCTCTGTCACCAGTGTCCGCTATCTTTATGTCAGTCTCAATCTCAGTTCCTCCTTCTCTTCCCACATCCAGGCCATCTCTAAGTCCTGCCTTTTACACATCCATAACATCTCCAGGTTTTAGCCTTTGCTCACTCAAAATGCCACTAAAACCCTTATCTCTGCACCCATCATCTTCTGCTTTGGCTACTGTAAAATTAATCTTCTTCGCCTCCCTCTATGCCACCTCTCCCCACTCCAATCTCTCCTTATTGCTGCTGCTCATTATATTTTCCTCTCTCACACGTCATCGGGGTTAAGGATAGGCCTATGCACTGTCTACCTATTCCCATCAGAATCCAGTCCAACTCCTCACCTTTACATATAGAGCCGGCAAACACTCTACCCCATTTACCTGTACATATCCAACCTCAGCTCTGTCCACACTCCTTCCCACCATCTCTGCTCTTTCTCCGACTGCCATCTCACCTGCATTCTGGTTGCTTCCTTCCAAATCCTCCTCTCCCAGTGTCTCCCTTCACTGGAATGCATCCCCTTGTCAAGTCTAACATTCTTCATGTCTTCTCAGCTTTAAAAGTTCTCTTAAGACACACCGTTTTACTATAGACTTCCAACCTTCCTCAAAACTCTATCACTACCTCTTCCTACCCACCTTGTCTCCTTCCCAGTACAACCTAGACCTGTTTATCCCTTCCTTAAAAAACAAACAAATTCTCAGACAGGGGAATCCATCCATGAAGCAGTGAAAAATGTGGAGAAGTGAGCCAGTTGAGCAGTTGCCCATGGCAACCAATCAGCTGCTACGTATCATTTTATAGAATGCACTTTAGAAATCTTACGTCAACACTGATTGGTTGCCATGGGCAATTTCTCCTCAGGCTCACTTCTCAACTCTTTTCACTGCTTCATGAATAGAGTCCAGGGTCTTCTTCTCTCTTTCTTTTCCCTTGAACTAACCATACCACCAGTGCTCCTTTATTTTTTGTCTTCTGACACTGTCTACTCACACATATGATTGGTAAAGGACCATTGAGTGCTTTTGTGCTGTCCCTGCGGCTCAGTCACCACTTCTGATTTTACTAGCGACAGCAAGTCACCTTACCCTTTCCCCTGTACTAAGAGGTGTACTGTAGCTTGGAGCTAAGGCTCCTGGAGCTTGCCTATGCTTTAACAGCATCACACACCCCATACTGAATTTTGAGAACCTATGGTTTAGATACATGTGATAACTGTCTGGCTTAAACCGAGTGCATTTGTGACCAGTGCCAACCTGTATCTTGCAATGCTAATGCCTCAGGGTGTGGGTGTAACGGCCTAATTCAGGTCGCATTACAATCGCGATGTGACCGCACTTTTTGAGAAAGGAGCGCTCTGTGCATGCGCAAGTTCCATCCTACCTGATGTAAACTGGGAGGTGTCTGTTGCTAGTTCCACTAGAAGTAGGAACATTTTAAATTCCCTTCAGGGAGCATCACTCCACCAATTGGTGAGGGAGCCCACTCGGAAAGACGCAATATTAGACTTAATACTTACAAATGGAGACAGATTATCGGACATAAAAGTGGGTGAAAACCTGGGATCCAGTGATCATCAAGCAGTATGGTTCAGCATTAAGACAGAGACTGACTCGTCCCATACAAAAACAAAGGTGTTGGATTTTAGGAAGGCTGATTTTGTAGGGATGGGAAAATGTGTAAGCGATTCTTTGGCAGAGTGGAGAAACTTGGAAACAGTGCAGGAGAGGTGGGAAACATTAAAATGTGCTATATTGAAGGCAACAGACCTTTGTATCAAAACTGTTAGGAAAAACACAAGGAAAAGGAAGCCAGCGTGGTTTGCAAAAGAAGTAGCAAATATTGTGAGAGCAAAAAAGATGGCTTTTAGGAAATATAAGCAGACACAAAATAATGAAGACAAAAAGATATATCTTGTTAGACAGAAGGAGACAAAGAAGGTAATCAGATGTGCAAAGGCACAAGCTGAGGAGAAAATGGCCCAGTCAGTGGGTAAAGGAGGCAAAACTTTTTTTTAGGTATATAAGCGAAAGGAGAAAAACAAAAGGCGGAATTATAAAACTAAAGACGGACACTGGGAGTCTTGTTGAAGGAGACAATTTAATAGCAGATCATCTTAATGATTATTTTTGCTCAGTATTTACTACTGAAAGAGAGGGGAAGGGGCCACAGTTAAGTTGCAGGGATATTCAGGAAAATGAAACAAGTACATTTACAGAGGAGAAGGTCCTAACAGAACTCTCAAAGCTGAAAGTGGACAAATCTATGGGGCCAGATGGGATACATCCAAGGATACTAAAAGAACTTAAAGAGGTGCTGGTAGCACCATTGACAGAATTATTCAACCAGTCATTAGCTACAGGAGTAATTCCAGGGGACTGGAAAAGAGCAAACGTAGTCCCACTGCACAAAAGTGGAAGCAAGGAAGAGGCAAACAACTACAGACCAGTGAGTCTTACATCAGTAGTAGGGAAATTGATGGAAACACTCTTAAAATAAAGAGTTGTAGATTATCTCAAATCCGGCAATTTACTGGATCCCAAACAGCATGGATTCACTGGGGGGAGATCATGTCAAACAAATCTTATTGACTTTTTTGATTGTGTGACTAAAGTGATGGATAAAGGTGGAGCCATGGATATAGCTTATCTAGACTTTGTCACGATCCGGGTATCTGGACGCCATTACTTACCCTTCAGATGCCTCCTAAGGCTGGCTCAGCATTCCAGGACCGGATCCCGCTGTTTCTGAGTTTCCACATGCAGAATGTCAGAGTGGTGATTTCATCAGCCGCGGCCTCCGCTGTGCCCGCGTGGTTAAATGTGCGCTTGTCAGTCTGGCGTCTCCTGTCTCCTGTGGCCGGCGTCGCCATTACTGTTTCAATTCTCACATGGATTACAAACCAAACTTCCCTCCAAGTGTCTGCATGGGCGCAGCCATCTTGGTTTTTGTCATCTGATCATTTCCACCAATCTGCTGTCTGTATTGTTGATTTGCATAATTGCCTAGCCAACCCCTTCCTTGCTGCAGGTATAAGTAAGCTGTGCCTGAACAAGGAAGGCGTCAGTGCTTTGGTTGTCTAACCTAGTTCCAGTTTGTCTCTCTCCTGTGGTTGTCTTCCAGGTTCCAGCTCCTGTCTCCAGACTTCTGCTATAGAGACCCGCACCAGCATTCCATCTGCGGTGTAGCCTGACTCTCCGATCCATTCTGGACTCACCTGTTTCCAGCTACAGCAATCACCTGCTTCCAGCCGAGCTTCCAGCAGTGTACAACTTCTCTTAAAGGGCCGGTGTCCTTTCTGCAGTTTACCACTCTCCACCGGTATTATTATTTCATCGCTCTCAAGTCAATCACCTGCTTCCAGCCCAGCTTCCAGCAGTGTACAGCTTCCCTTAAAGGGCCGGTGTCCTTTCTGCAGTTTACCACTCTCCACCGGTATTATTATTTCATCGCTCTCAAGTTCGTTTATTATTTAACTGGTTCCAGCCAGTATCCACTCCGTACCAACAACAGTCTGGTTCCAGCCAGTATCCACAGCAGCCGTTTTACCTTCAGCAGCCCAGCCTTTCCTGGAACACCAGCTGGTACGATCCTGGGTTCTCTCCATTGCTACAGTCAGGCCTGGTAAGGACTTTCCAACTAGAAGATTATTAGAACTGTCTCACACTACCAGTGCCTGTGGCCCTTGCCACCCTGTAGTACCCAGGAACTGTATTATTGCCCTGCTGACTTTTATGTTTTCTTATTTTCTGCTGTGTTACGGAGTTTGTCATAATAAACATCATTGACTTTTATCCTGGTTGTCGTGGTCACGCCTTCGGGCAGTTATTCTACATGTTACTTACATGTCTAGGGGTCTGATACAACCTCCCAGGTTCCGTTAAATCTCAGCCCCTACAACTGAGGTTGCCTCCCGTCAACTCAGGCCCTCAGTTGTGACAGTAAGCACTGACCTAATGAATCCAGCCGGAGACCAGGATCAAGCGGCCAGGCCGATGCAAGAACTGGCAGCCCGACTTGAACATCAGGAGGCTGCACAGGGCCACATCATCCGCTGTCTCCAGGATCTCTCCACACGGCTGGATGGGATTCAAACGACCCTCCGTGGACCTGGCACGTCCGGTGCGTCCACTACAGTGACACCAGCTGTAACCCCACCCACCTTACCCATTTCCAGTCCACATCTTCATCTTCCAACGCCAGCAAAATTTGATGGATCTCCAAGGTTCTGCAGGGGATTTCTCAATCAATGTGAAATCCACTTTGAGCTTCTACCTGGCAATTTCTTCAGTGACCGTACCAAAATTGCCTATATCATCTCCCTTCTCAGTGGCTCAGCCCTTGACTGGGCATCACCTTTATGGGAGAAGTCTGATCCCCTGCTATCCTCCTATACTGACTTTGTAGCTACATTCAGGCGCATCTTCGACGAGCCAGGCCGGATAACATCTGCTTCATCTGAGATTCTTCGTTTACGCCAGGGAACACGTACCGTGGGACAGTATCTTATACAGTTTAAAATCCTGGCATCCGAACTGGCATGGAACGACGAGGCCCTGTATGCTGCATTCTGGCATGGCTTATCAGAACGCATCAAGGATGAGTTAGCTACCAGAGACTTGCCCTCTAAGTTGGATGAGCTAATTTCTCTTTGCACGAAGGTTGATCTACGTTTTAGAGAGAGAGCAACCGAGCGAGGAAGATCATCTACTCCTAAATCTTCTGCTCCTCCTTCTCGTCAACCATCTCCATCCAAGGATGAGCCTATGCAAATTAGTCGTTCCCGTCTGTCTCCTGCTGAGCGCCGAAAACGTCTCTCTGAGTCTCTTTGTCTCTACTGTGCAGCTCCGTCGCACACTATCAATGCCTGTCCCAAACGTCCGGGACTCCAGATCCTAGTTCGCCAAGGAGAGGGCCGGCTAGGAGTGATGATCTCCTCTCCATCTCCTCATGACTGTAACCTCCCAGTGTCGCTCCAAATTGCTCAACGTTACAGGAACGTCATTGCCCTCCTTGATTCCGGAGCAGCTGGGAATTTCATAACCGAAGCTTATGTTAAACGGTGGTCCCTACCCACCGAGAGACTGTCCTCGTCCATCTCTTTGACTGCCGTGGATGGCAGCAAGATTTTTGACGCAGTCATTTCCTTAAGGACTCTTCCAGTTCGTCTGAGAGTGGGAGTTCTTCATTCTGAGTATATTTCTTTTTTAGTGATTCCAAGAGCCACACATCCAGTGGTTTTAGGCCTTCCATGGCTCCGTCTCCACAACCCATCAATTGACTGGACGACTACGCAAATACTGGCATGGGGTCCCTCCTGTGCTGGGACTTGTTTAGCCAAAGTTCTTCCTGTTTGTTCTTCCTTCCCCAGGTCAACTGATGTTCCGCCTCCTCCATATCAAGACTTCACGGATGTGTTCAGTAAAGCCTCTGCTGATATCCTTCCTCCTCATAGAGAATGGGACTGCCCAATCGACCTCATTCCAGGGAAGGTTCCACCGCGAGGCCGAACTTATCCGTTGTCTCTGCCCGAGACACACTCCATGGAAGAGTACATCAAAGAGAACCTGGCGAAGGGTTTCATCCGACCATCTTCTTCTCCAGCCGGCGCAGGCTTCTTCTTCGTTAAGAAGAAAGACGGTGGTCTGCGTCCGTGCATCGACTACAGGGGTCTGAACGACATTACCGTCAAGAACCGATACCCTTTACCCCTGATTACTGAGCTCTTTGATAGAGTTAGTGGTGCAACCATTTTCACAAAGCTGGACTTGAGGGGTGCCTACAATCTCATCCGAATCCGTGAGGGTGACGAGTGGAAGACCGCCTTTAACACCCGTGACGGACATTATGAGTACCTCGTCATGCCCTTCGGATTGAGCAACGCTCCAGCAGTCTTCCAGCACTTCGTGAATGAGATCTTCAGGGACATCTTGTACCGCCATGTCGTGGTTTATCTAGACGACATCCTCATCTTTGCTAATAATCTCGAAGATCATCGTTTCTGGGTAAAAGAGGTTCTTTCCCGTCTCCGTGTCAATCACCTCTATTGTAAATTGGAGAAGTGTGTGTTTGAAGTTAAAACCATTCCGTTTCTAGGTTACATTGTGTCCGGTTCCGGACTAGAGATGGATCCTGAGAAACTCCAAGCAATCCAGAATTGGCCTATACCCTTAAGCCTCAAAGGGGTCCAGAGGTTCTTAGGGTTCGCCAATTATTATAGAAAATTTATACGAGACTTTTCCACCATTGTGGCGCCTATCACTGCATTAACCAAGAAAGGTGCTAATCCGTCCAAGTGGTCCGAGGAAGCTACACAGGCCTTTCACCTTCTGAAGCAACGGTTCATCTCTGCACCAGTTCTGAAACAGCCTGACACCGACTCTCCTTTTATCTTAGAGGTAGATGCCTCCTCCGTTGGAGTAGGAGCAGTGTTATCCCAGAAGGCCAAAGATGGACATCTACATCCTTGCAGTTTCTTCTCCCGGAAGTTCTCCCCAGCTGAGCGCAACTATGCCATTGGCGATCAGGAGTTGCTAGCCATCAAGCTCGCTCTGGAGGAGTGGAGATACCTGTTGGAGGGAGCTTCCCACTCAATCACCATACTTACCGACCACAAAAATCTTTTATATCTCAAAGGCGCACAATGTCTCAACCCTCGTCAGGCCAGATGGGCACTTTTCTTTTCCAGATTTGACTTTAAACTCCAGTTCTGTCCGGGTTCTCAGAATCGTAAGGCCGATGCCCTTTCCCGCTCATGGGAGCAAGAAAATGAGTCCGAGTCTGCAGACAAGCATCCTATTATTAATCCGTTGGCATTCTCCACGGTAGGGATGGACTCTACGCCTCCACCAGGGAAAAGTTTTGTTAAGCCAGTTCTAAGGAAGAAGCTCATGCATTGGGCCCATGCTTCCCGTTTTGCTGGACATACAGGCATTCAGAAAACCCTTGAATTTATTTCTAGGTCCTACTGGTGGCCAACTCTGAAAAAGGACGTTATGGAATTTATTGCCTCCTGCCCAAAGTGTGCCCAACACAAAGTCTCCCGCCAGTCGCCTGCGGGGCAACTGGTTCCATTATCTGTTCCCCGTCGACCATGGACCCATTTGTCGATGGACTTTGTTTCCGATCTACCTATCTGCAACAAGTTTAATACCATCTGGGTGGTAGTTGACCGGTTCACCAAGATGGCACATTTCATCCCTCTCACCGGTCTTCCGTCAGCTTCCAAGTTGGCTCAAGTGTTTATACAAGAGATCTTCCGACTTCACGGTCTTCCTGAAGAGATCATCTCGGATCGTGGAGTACAATTTGTAGCCAAATTTTGGCGAAGTTTGTGTCAAGCCCTCCAAGTCAAGTTAAAGTTTTCCACGGCTTACCATCCTCAGACCAATGGTCAAACCGAGAGGGTGAATCAGGACTTGGAGGCCTTCCTCCGTATATATGTGTCTTCCTCTCAAGATGACTGGGTTCAACTCCTTCCTTGGGCCGAGTTCAGCCACAACAATCAATACCATTCCTCATCTTCTTCTACACCATTCTTCATTAATTATGGATTCCACCCTAAAGTCCCAGAATTCCAACCGCTTCCCGCAACTTCTGTTCCAGCAGTGGATGTCACCTTGCGTCAGTTTTCAAATAACTGGAAGAACGTCCGCGCAGCCCTGCTTAAAGCCTCATTCAGGTATAAAAAGTTTGCCGATAGGAAGCGTAGAGCGGTTCCTGCTCTCAAGGTGGGTGATCGTGTGTGGTTGTCCACGAAGAATTTGAGGTTGAGAGTTCCCAGCATGAAATTTGCACCTCGCTACATCGGACCCTTCAAGATTGAACAAGTCATCAATCCTGTTGCCTACAGGTTACAGTTACCATCCTTCTTGAAAATACCCAGGACATTTCATGTTTCTTTGTTGAAACCGCTGATCCTGAATCGGTTTCATTCCGCACTTCCTCCAGCTCCCAAAGTTCAGACTCAACGGGGAGTCGAGTACGAGGTGGCCAAGATTTTGGACTCACGTTTCCGTTACGGTCAGTTACAATACCTCATTGACTGGAAGGGCTATGGTCCTGAAGAACGCTCTTGGACCAATGCCTCAGACGTCCATGCTCCTGCCTTGGTCCGAAATTTCCACGCAAAGTTTCCTTTAAAGCCTAAGAAGTGTCCTGGGGCCACTCCTAAAGGGGGGGGTGCTGTCACGATCCGGGTATCTGGACGCCATTACTTACCCTTCAGATGCCTCCTAAGGCTGGCTCAGCATTCCAGGACCGGATCCCGCTGTTTCTGAGTTTCCACATGCAGAATGTCAGAGTGGTGATTTCATCAGCCGCGGCCTCCGCTGTGCCCGCGTGGTTAAATGTGCGCTTGTCAGTCTGGCGTCTCCTGTCTCCTGTGGCCGGCGTCGCCATTACTGTTTCAATTCTCACATGGATTACAAACCAAACTTCCCTCCAAGTGTCTGCATGGGCGCAGCCATCTTGGTTTTTGTCATCTGATCATTTCCACCAATCTGCTGTCTGTATTGTTGATTTGCATAATTGCCTAGCCAACCCCTTCCTTGCTGCAGGTATAAGTAAGCTGTGCCTGAACAAGGAAGGCGTCAGTGCTTTGGTTGTCTAACCTAGTTCCAGTTTGTCTCTCTCCTGTGGTTGTCTTCCAGGTTCCAGCTCCTGTCTCCAGACTTCTGCTATAGAGACCCGCACCAGCATTCCATCTGCGGTGTAGCCTGACTCTCCGATCCATTCTGGACTCACCTGTTTCCAGCTACAGCAATCACCTGCTTCCAGCCGAGCTTCCAGCAGTGTACAACTTCTCTTAAAGGGCCGGTGTCCTTTCTGCAGTTTACCACTCTCCACCGGTATTATTATTTCATCGCTCTCAAGTCAATCACCTGCTTCCAGCCCAGCTTCCAGCAGTGTACAGCTTCCCTTAAAGGGCCGGTGTCCTTTCTGCAGTTTACCACTCTCCACCGGTATTATTATTTCATCGCTCTCAAGTTCGTTTATTATTTAACTGGTTCCAGCCAGTATCCACTCCGTACCAACAACAGTCTGGTTCCAGCCAGTATCCACAGCAGCCGTTTTACCTTCAGCAGCCCAGCCTTTCCTGGAACACCAGCTGGTACGATCCTGGGTTCTCTCCATTGCTACAGTCAGGCCTGGTAAGGACTTTCCAACTAGAAGATTATTAGAACTGTCTCACACTACCAGTGCCTGTGGCCCTTGCCACCCTGTAGTACCCAGGAACTGTATTATTGCCCTGCTGACTTTTATGTTTTCTTATTTTCTGCTGTGTTACGGAGTTTGTCATAATAAACATCATTGACTTTTATCCTGGTTGTCGTGGTCACGCCTTCGGGCAGTTATTCTACATGTTACTTACATGTCTAGGGGTCTGATACAACCTCCCAGGTTCCGTTAAATCTCAGCCCCTACAACTGAGGTTGCCTCCCGTCAACTCAGGCCCTCAGTTGTGACAGACTTTAGTAAGGCTTTTGACACAGTTCCACATCGCAGACTGCTAAATAAACTTGAAAGTTTGGGATTGGATATTAGGATTATTGAATGGATAAGATCTTAGTTGAAGGATAGAAAACAGAGAGTTGTGGTAAATGGAGTGCATTCACAGGAGGGAAATGTTACCAGTGGATTACCCCAGGGATCTGTACTTGGACCAGTGCTTTTTAATATCTTTATTGGTGACATTGCAAATGGCATTAAAGGGAAAGTATGCCTTTTTGCAGATGACACAAAGGTATGCAATAGGGTAGACACACCAGGTGGGGTAAAACAAATGATTGAGGATCTAGGTAGACTAGAGGAATGGTCAAGAGTCTGGCAATTACAGTTTAATGCCAAAAAATGCAAAATCATGCACTTGGGTCTCAAAAATCCTAAAGCTAAATACAGTAATAATGGCACTATACTGGAAACTACTGAGGAGGAAAGGGATCTAGAAGTCACTATTTCAGATGACTTAAAGGCAGGTAAGCAATGTAACAAGGCAATGAGGAAGGCTAGTCAGATGCTTGGCTGCATTGGGAGAGGAATCAGCAGCAGAAAGAAAGAAGTAATAATGCCACTGTATAGGTCATTGGTACGGCCTCATCTAGAATACTGTATTCAGTTCTGGAGGCCATATCTTCAAAAGGATATTAATACATTAGAAACTGTACAAAGGAGGGCAACTAAAATGGTGCATGGCCTACATCACAAAACATACCCAGAAAGACTAAGAAATCTCAATATGTACAGTTTGGAGCAGAGAAGGGAAAGAGGGGACATGATAGAAACTTTCAAATATATCAAGGGTTTTAACAAAGTCCAGGAGGGAAACATTGTCCAAATGAAGAGAAGCAATAGGACACGAGGACATGCACTGAGACTGGAGGGGGGGAGGTTCAGGGGAAATTTGCGGAAAAATTATTTCACAGAAAGGGTAGTGGACAAGTGGAATAGCCTCCCATCAGAGGTGGTAGAGGCTAAGACAGTAGAGCAATTTAAACATGCATGGGATAGACATAAGGATATCCTTACAAAGAAATAAGGATCAAATAAGGTTAGAGATAAAAATAATATATAAAAAAAAAAAAAAAAGGGGCAGACTAGATGGGCCAAGTGGTTCTTATTTGCCGACAAATTCTATGTTTCTATGGCCCTCATTCCGAGTTGATCGGTCGCAAGGCGAATTTAGCAGAGTTACACACGCTAAGCCGCCGCCTACTGGGAGTGAATCTTAGCTTCTTAAAATTGCGACCGATGTATTCGCAATATTGCGATTACTAACTACTTAGCAGTTTCAGAGTAGCTCCAGACTTACTCTGCCTGTGCGATCATTTCAGTGCTTGTCGTTCCTGGTTGACGTCACAAACACACCCAGCGTTCGCCCAGGCACTCCCACCGTTTCCCCGGCCACTCCTGCGTTTTTTCCGGAAACGGTAGCGTTTTCAGCCACACGCCCCTGAAACGCCGTGTTTCCGCCCAGTAACACCCATTTCCTGTCAATCACATTACGATCGCCGGAGCGAAGAAAAAGCCGTGAGTAAAATTACTTTCTTCATAGTAAAGTTACTTGGCGCAGTCGCAGTGCGAACATTGCGCATGCGTACTAAGCGGATTTTCACTGCGATGCGATGAAAAATACCGAGCGAACAACTCGGAATGAGGGCCAATGTTTCTATGTTACTCGTGCGCAAGCAGTTAATGCGATGGATTGTATTAACTGCGAATGCCTCTGCCCGATTGACAGGCAGAGGGATTCGCTGGGGATGGGGCGTCGTCCGAGCGGCTTTAAGGCGGCGTTGGGGAAACAGGGGCTTGTCGGATGCATTTTTGGGGCGACTGCATGTTGTCACACGCAGACACTCTGATCTAAAAAATGGAGGCGGGTATTCCTGCCGTCACAGCCAGGCTGCTCCAGCAAGAGTCTTCACTAGTTTCTGCGACCACGCTGCAATTGCATCGCAATTACAGCGTGATCGCCGTGAGTGGCCAGTGGGTTACATGCTGGGTGGCCTTGCCCTGCGATGGGCGGCCCGCAGTATGCGACTGCAAGGATTGCAGATTCTGCTAAAAAGCAGAATCTGCCATCCTTACTGAATTAGGCCCTAAATACGCTATTTTTACGTTTGCCTTTTTTAGTATACATTATTCCCAATTTATGACAAAGGCTGTATCAGGCCTTGTGCCGGCAATAAACATCAGACATCTATTATTTGCTCATCACTTGGTATTGTGAAAACATGCTGAAGCATTTCTGCATAGGAATTATGTATTATTCCTTTCTCCCTGTACACAAAGCTGCCGCACAATCATATTGCCAGCCACTAAATAATGTCAGTGTTGCCACCCACAGCTGCCGCTTCCTTGTAGAAACGAATGTGCATTATTACTGACCTTTGTGAGTCCGGCTCTATTCCACGTTCCTGCTCTTGGGTCATGTTCCTCTCATCTAATACGGACAATCCCAGAAGAATTCCTTCTTTCATGATGTAAATGTGAGTTATCAATTAGTCATTTTTACACGTCACTGATGACCTTGGGGAGGTTTGTGTAAGGATTCAGCAATGTTACCAGGGGTTGTTAGTATAAATAATTTACTTACAATTCTTCTCTAAACAAATAAGGGCTTAGAAGGGTATTTATAAAAGCTTGGAGAGAGATAAGATTGTGATAGATAAAGTATTAGTTAATCAGCGTCTACCTTACATTTTACAGGCTATATTTGTATGGAATACATAGGGTATCCCGGCTGACGGGATGCTGGCTGTCACTATACCGACAGTGGCATCCCGTCTGCTGGAACCCGGGAGGCAGCGAGTCCCTTCATGGGCTCGCTGCGCTTGCAATGCATAGAGCCTGGTGGCTCGCTACACTTGCCATCACCGGATCTATTCCCACTCGGTTGGTGGCGTGGGAATACTAAGCGTTTGTCGGGATTCCGGCCTTCGGTATTTCACAGTCTGTTGGGATTCTGGCATCGGTCTCCTGAACGCAGGGATCCTGACAGCCGGTATATTGACTGCATCCCATTTGAAAAACGACAGAAGCTGATTGGTTGGTACTTTATCTCACACAATTGTATCGCTCCCCAAGCATTGCCAAATACCCCTTTAATAAGTATATTGTTTTAGGTTAAATAATGACTTAACCTAGAATGGGAGTTCGTTTATATGGAAGAACTAAAGCTAACATGAACATTTGCAGCATCCATTCAAGGTGTTTGTTTGGCACTTACATGCAATTCTTTCCATCTAGTTAATTTTAGGGCTTTAGAAGTTGATATTTATTGAAAATGAGAATTTCTAAATGCAAAATATATCTTGTAATCAAACTGAGGAAACAAGATATGATGGTATATGTAGTTTCAAAGGATCAGACGTAGTGCTGCTGAAGTTCTGCACACTGACGAACCGAAGTGTAAGGTGATTATACCTCCACATTCACACAGTCACACAGTCACACAGATCCGTGATTTAAATAATTTATTATTGGCACTTCTATTACCCCATATTAGGTGATACATCAGAGATTAGCACCCCTCAACATATGGATGACTCGGAGTATGGTGTATCTCTGGCTACCTGCCCATGCATACATACCTGGTGGATCTCTGGCTACCTACCCATGCATACATACCTGGTGTATCTCTGGCTACCTGCCCATGCATACATACATCCGGTAGCCACCCAGCTGAACTCAGCTTCATCCATTTGACGGATGGAAAGAAACAAATGAGATGCGTCTGACTTAAGGGGGGTACTCACGGAGCGATATTCTAAGCAATCTGACTAGATTGCTTAGAATATAAGCCTGATCGCTCCGTGTGTACCCCCTACAGCGATAACGATGCGCAGCCCCGCGCATCGCTATCGCTGCTGCTAGATTGGCCGTGCAGGCCAATCTAGCGGGTCGCTCACTTCACCCGCTGGGTGAAGTGAGCGGTCCCCCCGTCTCCCCCCGCACGCTCAGCACAGATCGCGCTGTGCTGAGCGGCGGGAGAGAAGTGTGCTGAGCGGTTCGCTCAGCACACATCTCTCCCCGCATCGGCCCGTCTATATGGGCCTTATGTGTCGTTTGCACATGTGCAGAGTTGCATATGTTCGCTGCAATGCATGCGCAATCTGCAAAGAATTGCTACATCGGGGCACCTTTATTCTTTCATGCAACTCAAAATCAGGCCCACAGTGAATTCAGACCATAGTGCCTACCCTTCCGCATTCTGCAGGAGACTCCCTGAAATAGCAGCAATCTCCCTGAATCCCTAAATAGACCAACAATCTCCCTGACTCCCTATAAAGTTCATCAATCTTCCTGATTGCACCTTACCCCCATTATGCAGCTGTTACATTCTTGGAGGGGGGAAAAAATCAGAGATACATACATTCAAATGGGCTCATCAGTGCCATTTCCCTGCATTGGTTATAAGGCACAATGATCCCTATGGCTCCATGCAATTTAAATAAGGTTTCTTATTGCCACTTACAGTATATGGAACCTCTTGTAAAACACAATACATGAACAAATCCTGAAAAATATCACTGTCTTTTCTTCAACAAGTAGATCTTACCAACTTTGGGGCTTACATTTGGATGTAAGTCATTTTTATGACACGCCTCTCAGATGTAGCGGTACACGTCCGCACTGATAGGTGTTACTTTCACATCTCCCTGACATGCTTTTTGAAAAGTAGGCAGATATGATTCAGACTTCTACAAATTCACCTGTTCATGTCAATGCTAGATGGTCCTTTGTGTCCCTTAAGCTCGGAGACTTTAGGATTACCTTAGATGGAATGGTCTTGAAAAAGCAAATTAATGCTCTTATATGAATTATAATGTGAAGTAATAGTAGACAGGATTTACTCTAGATTTGGTGGTCCAGCTATTATTGTGTGATTTTTGACCTCAGATTTGTACAGCACTGGCTGCCCGTCAGTGGTGGTGTTGGCTTCTGGTTGAGCAGACACTTCTGGAAGGGGATGTAGTTATTTGACCGGCCGTCATGATTCCAGTGGTCAGCATACCGACGCCAGGATCCCAGCCGCCAGAATGCCACCAGGGGACCGAGGGCTATTCCCCCTCATGGGTGTCCACAACACCCATAGAGTGGGAATAGAACCTGTGGTGAGCACAGCGAGCCACTGAGCCCACAGCATGGAGAGTGCAGCGAGCCCACAAGGGGCTTTGTTGCACTCGCCCCCTGTCAGCATTCTGTCGGCCGGGATCCTGGTGTCGGTGTGCTAACTGCCGGGATCCCGCCCACCAGTCAAACATACCCAACGCTCTGGAAGTGATAGTTGTCACTAATGTCCCTCTATTCACCATGACTGTCACTTATGTACTGCACTGAGTAATGTAATAGTCTGAAGGCGCTCTTGTCAGAAGCAGAGTTAAGTGCTCCTGTGGGAGATTACATCACAGAGAGGTTCAGCATGGACCCCTAGCCTGAGGTCAGTGTTAGTGTCATGTAGCAGGAGGGAGAGCTGTGAAGGGAAGGAAGGAGGATGGGAGGAGGAAAGGGAAGAGGTACACTGGAGAGTGCAGATGGAGAGAGATTAAAGAGCCAGGTTGAGAGGACGTAAAGGGAGAAATTATAAAATACAGTATCATATACAGAATGATAGAGTCACATTTATAGCTCTAGTAACAATGGGCCTAATTCAGATGGTTTACGTACAAATCCGATGTTTGAGACTCGCGATATTGCTTGCAGCCCCCTGTCAGCCGCAGCCATGACTGACATGCTGTGGTGTTTGGGGGGGGGACATGCACCGTTCTTCAAAACGCTTTGTAGGCGTACCGGGTCCAGGGTTTGCATCGTCAGACGCAGACTCCATGGACCTGGGTATCTGGATCCGGCCAGTCTGAGTGAGCTTCAGCTTACGCAGACTGACTGTTGCCTGCAAACGTCGATGGTTGCAATGGTGATCCTCAGATGCAGCCCTCAGATCTCGCAAATGCATGCAGGAGGCATCTATTTCCTACAGACACTTCCTATTGAATTCAAATTTTATTTGCATGGAGTTTGCCCGGAATTGCACACCCACTTTGGTGCGATTGTGCAATTCCTTACAAATCTGAATTAGGCCCAATGTGTAGTAAGAAATTTTAGGACATGCATGGAAGGTCCCAAGGGGGTAATTCCGACCCGCTCGCTCGCTGCAGTTTATCGCAGCGCAGCGATCGGATCGGATCTGCGCATGTGCCGGCGCATGCCAGACGGCCGAAGGACGTCGTTCCCTCCCGCCCAGCGACCACCACCACTGTCAATCAGGCAGTGGCGATCGCTGGGCGGGAAAGGGGCGTCAAGGCGGCGTTTGGCCGCCGTTATGGGGGCGCGGACCGGCCAACGCAGTCATGGCTGGACCATGCGGGGGGCAGCGACGATCAACTCCCGTCCAGCCGCAGGAGCTGCGCTGGCCGGGAGTTACTCCACAAGTACAAAAGCATCGCCGCTGTGCAATGCTTTTGTACTTGTGTGGGGGAAGGGACCGACATGCGGGGCGGACTAGCCCTGTGTTGGGCATGCCCCCGCATGTCAGGGACGATGATCGTAGCTGTGCTAAATTTAGCACAGCTACGATCAACTCGGAATGACCCCCCAAGTCCGCACACTGTGGGCCCAAGACCCAAGTCTGAAGTGACTTATACCCTTTTTCATATTGGCAGAGCCAATCGGCATATTGCCAGGTTGGTGACGTCACTGTTGACGCTACAGAAGACGGCTCTTGGAGATGGTGATCTCCAAGCGCAGCTTCCTCCTATGCAGAGAACGGGTGCCGGGTCGCCCTGACCCGGATTACCGCTCACACTGCACCGCATCCTGGGTCGATTCCGGCTTCAACCCTGGGATGAAATTTTGGGATGCTCGATCCGGAATATTACTTCAGGACCCTTTCAGACTAAGTAAAATTTATGGAAATTTATGGTAGTCTGAAAGGGGTATTACTTTTTAAATGATCTATACCTACCTGATTCATACATGTAATCTAGGGGG
This sequence comes from Pseudophryne corroboree, assembly GCF_028390025.1. Taxonomy (NCBI): domain Eukaryota; kingdom Metazoa; phylum Chordata; class Amphibia; order Anura; family Myobatrachidae; genus Pseudophryne; species Pseudophryne corroboree. The sequence goes on along the minus strand of NC_086450.1, from coordinate 176,650,265 downwards.
TAATTCAGACCTGATAGCACCTTTGCGAATTTGCAGAGGTTTGCGATCGGATAGTCATCGCCCAGACAGAGTGATAACCCGCCCCGTGCAAGTCCTTGTAAAAATCTCTGCGAACGCCGGTCAGCTACAAATCCGTTCGCAACTCACTCACTATCAAATTATTTTTCCAGTCTGTGCATAGCCCAAGACCTACTCCTATAGTGCGATAGAATCAGGCTGATCGGGGCCGGAGCTACGTCACACACCCTCCCTGAAAACGCTTGGGCACGCCTGCGTTTTTCCTCACACTCCAGAAAACAGACAGTTACCACCAGCAAACGCTGGCTTCTTGTCAATGAACTTGCGTATGCCTAGCGATCAAAAAAGACACTGGATTTTTTCGCAGTTTGGCCTTGCGCGTGTGCATTACGATCTGTACGCATGGGCAGTTGAGGCCTAATTCAGACCTGATCGCAGCAGCAAATTTGTTAGCACTGCAGTTGGGCAAAACCATGTGCACTGCAGGGGGGGCAGATATAACATGTGCAGAGAGACTTATATTTGGGTGAGGTGTGTTCAAACCAGCGGTGCAAGTATGCTTGGGTATGGAGTACCCTTAAGTATTTGGCAGCCACACACTTTGCCATTACCACAATTATAATGTGCCACAAAGCAACAAGACCATGGTGCTTGGCAGCATGATGGCTCCTCCCACTTTTTCAGGGTTACTGGGAGTGCGACAGTGGCTGTATTTTCTTGCTATAATGGAGGCATTACTATATATTGTTATTAAATTGGGGGCATTACTATATATTTCTATTATACTGGAGGTATCACTGTATATTTCTATTATACTGGAGGCATTACCATATAATTTTAGCCTTGCCTCCAGATTCCTCCCCCCCCCCCCAAAAAAAAGGCTGTGTCGTGTGGCCACGCCTCTAGTGTCATGTAGCCACTCCCACTAGCAGCATGTGGCCACGCCCCTCACAACACATGACCATGACCATTTTTCGACACTCAGTACCACTAAGAAAATATTTCTACTTGCACCACTGGTTCAAATTGAAATCTAAATTGCAGTGTAAAAGTAAAGCAGGCAGTATTTACTCTGCACAGAAACAAAACAACCCACCCAAAAACTAACTCTCTCTGCAAATGTTATATCTGCCACACCTGCATTCCGAGTTGATCGCTCGCTAGCTACTTTTTGCAGCCGTGCAAACGTATAGTCGCCACCCACGGGGGAGTGTATTTTCGCTTTGCAAGTGTGCGATCGCACGTGCAGCCAAGCGGGATGAAAAAGTTTTGTGTAGTTTCTGAGTAGGTCTGAACTTACTCAGCCCTTATGATCACTTCAGCCTGTCCGATCCCGGAATTGACGTCAGACACCCGCCCTGCAAACACCTGGACACGCCTGCGTTTTCCCTACCACTCCAAGAAAACGGTCAGTTGACACCCATAAACGCCTTCTTTCTGTCAATCTCCTTGCGAACGGCTGTGCGAATGGAATCATAGCTGGAAGCATTGCACAGCAACAATGCTGTTTATACCCATACGACGCGCGTGCGCATTGAGGTGCATACGCATGCGCAGTAGTAACCCGATCGCTGCGCTGCGAAAATCGGCAGCGTGCGATCAACTCGGAATGAGGCCCATGGTTTTGCTGCTACGATCAGGTCTGAATGACCCCCCTAAGCATCTCTCGCCATCTAGCCTCCTATTTCAGATACCCCCGTTTTGATGCAGCGAGATGCCTGATTTGGGTCTATCTCTCCTTTGTTTTTCCTATGTGAGTACCTATATTGCGTCTTATGGGCCTAATTCAGACCTGATCGCTTGCAGGCGATTTTTGCACTGCGAACAGATAGTTGCAGCATACAGGGGGAGTGTATTTTAGCTGTGCAAGTGTGCGAACGCATGTATAGCAGAACTGTACAAACAGATTTTGTGCAATATCTGCACAGCCCAGGACTTACTCAACTGCTGTGATCGTTTCAGCCTGTTCAGGACCGGAATTGACATCAGACAACCGCCCTGCAAATGCTTGGACACGCATGCGTTTTTCCAAACACTCCCAGAAAATGGTCAGTCGCCACCACAAACGCCTTCTCCCTGTCAATCCTTCGCACAAACCCATCGCTGAGCGGCGATACCCGTTCGAAATGCCAGCGCATTGCGGTGCATATGCATGCGCAGTTTAGACCTGATCACCAGCTGTACAAAAACGCAGCCTAGTGATCAGGTCTGAATTACCCCCTATGTCCATTTTCATTGCTAATTTTTATTCTTTTGGTATTCCCCCCTCTCCCTTTTTTATTTTCTGTAACCCTCTCTTCTGAAAAAATGCAAATAAAATCATTGCCATTAAAAAAATAAGAGTTATGGTAAGACTTTAGGGCCCCATACACTAGAACGATAATGCCCGATTTCAGCCAATTTAGGGCATTCGTGCCGATATATCGGGTGAAATCGGGCATTTTGGAGGTGTTTCCAATCCGATGTGCGTTTACGTGATCGTTGGATTGGATCCCCAAGGTCGCTATTGCTGCACTCGTGATATATCGTAATCGCCTGGAAACGTATGGAAAAAAGTGTGTTTTTTTGTGTCTGCGATATATCGCCTGCAATATATCGTAGGAAGTTTGACTGGCATTCGCAGGACAACCGGAGAGCTCTACTCTGTATATCCAATTTGATTGGATTTCCATTGCCCCAAGTATGTATTTCCACAGCCACCAATCACTGTCCACCAATGTAATCACACTGACCGCCAATGTAATCACACTGACCACCAATGTAATCACACTGACCACCAATGTATTATAAATTATTGTTCACATTTTATTTATTTGTGTGTGCCCAAAGTCATTTTTAACCCCTAAAGCCATGTAACATAGTAACATAGTATCTAAGGTTGAAAAAAGACAATTGTTCATCGAGTTCAACCTATTTGTGGTCTCCTATGCAGGATTATTTGGTCTAAAATTTTTAATGATGCTGATGTCAGCCGTTGCGTTTTATCCCTTTTTATAGTAACTATAGGGGGTCATTCCGAGTTGATCGCTAGCAGATTTCGGTCGCTGCACAGCGATCAGGCAAAAAAATCAGCACTTCTGCGCATGCGTATGCGGCGCAATGCGCACGCGCGTCGTACTATTACAACGAACTATGTCGTTTCACACAAGGTCTAGCGAAGCTTTTCAGTCGCACTGCTGGCCGCAGAGTGATTGACAGGATGAAGGCGTTTCTGGGTGTCAACTGACCGTTTTCAGGGAGTGTTTGAAAAAACGCAGGCATGCCAGGAAAAATGCAGGCATGGCTGGGCAAACGCAGGGCGTGTTCGTGACAACAAAACAGGAACTGAACAGTCTGAAGTGATCGCAAGCGCTGAGTAGGTCTGGAGCTACTGTGAAACTGCACAAAAAATTTTTGTAGCCACTCTGTGATCCTTTCGTTCGCACTTCTGACAAGCTAAAATACACTCCCAGTGGGAGGCGGCATAGCGTTTGCACGGCTGCTAAAAACTGCTAGCGAGCGAACAACTCGGAATGACCCCCATAGTGCGTGACTATGCACCATAACCCTGGATATCCTTATCCATTAGGAATTTATCTAACCAATTCTTAAAGGTGTTGACTGAGTCTGCCATTACAACTCCCTCAGGCAGGGAATTCCAAACACGTATTGTCCTTACCGTGAAACAGCCTTTACGCCGTATTGTGCGTAATCTCCTCTCCTCTAACCTGAGCGAGTGTCCACGAGTCCTCTATGTTGATCTAACCAAAAACAGGTCCCGTGCAAGCTCTGTGTATTGTCCCCTTATATATTTGTAGATGTTGATCATGTCCCCTCTTAGTCTCCTCTTTTCCAGTATAAACATGCCTATTCTTGCAAGCCTTTCCTCGTATTCCAGCGTCTCCATGCCCTTAATTAGTTTGGTCGCCCGCCTCTGAACCTTCTCTAGCTCCAGGATATCTTTTTGTAGAATGGTGCCCAGAATTGTACACAGTATTCAAGGTGTGGCCTCACTAGTGATTTATATAACGGGAGTATAACACCCTCGTCCCTTGCATCAATTCCCCATTTTATGCATGCTAATATCTTATTAGCCTTCTTTGCTGCAATTCTACTTTGGGTACTGCTGCTTAGTTTGCTATCTATTGAGAACACCTAAGTCCTCTTCCAGTACAGTATCCCCTAATTTTACCCCATTCAGTATGTAGGTGTTATTTTTGTTCTTGCTACCACAATGCATTACTTTACACTTGTCTGTACTGAAGTGCATTCTCCATTTGGCTGCCCAAGCTTCTAATTTAACTAAGTCATTCTGAAGAGACTCAGCAACCTCCTCTGTATTTATAGCCTTACACAATTTGGTATCATCTGCAAAAATTGACACCATGCTCTCTAGACCTTCTGTTAGGTCGTTAATGAAAATGTTGAACAATAACGGTCCTAATACCGAGCCTTGTGGCACACCACTTAACACTTCGTAAAATTTGAAAGAGATCCATTAACCACAATGCGCTACTCCCTATTATCTAACCAATTTTTGACCCAAGTGCATATTGTGCTTCCTAGCCCTATTTCTTGTAGCTTGTAGATAAGTCGCATGTGTGGTACTGTGTCGAAACTAAGCTTTGGCAAAGTCTAAAAAGATTACATCCACCTCTTTACCCTGATCGAGGTTTGCACTTACTGTTTCATAAAAGCCAAGTAAGTTGGTTTGACAGGATCTATCCTTCACAAATCCATGTTGATTCCTTTTAATGACCTTATTGGCTTAAAGGAACTTCTGAATACTATCCCTTAGAATACCTTCCAGTACTTTCCCCACTATAGATGTAAGACTAACTGGTCTATAATTACCCAGTTCAGCTTTACTTCCCTTTTTGAATATAGGCATTACTTCCGCTATATGCCAGTCTTTGGAACCATACCTGATGTAACTGAATCCTTAAAGATCAAAAATAGTAGTTTTGCAAGTTCAGAGTGAAGCTCCATTAGAACCCTTGGGTGAAAATTCCATCGGGAACCGGGGACTTATTAATCTTTGGAAAGGAGAGAAAAGACAAAAACCCTTGTTTGGGAGCACTCGTTTGTAATGATTTGTATGATATGAGTAAAGTAAATGATTAGTGTAATAAAACGTAACCTTTAATTGTTTCTAGAATAAAAAGGAATTAATGAGGAATAATTTTGAGACTCGTGTCTGATGTTTGTAAGGAACTTGTTTAACCTTTTTAACAAATGAGGTACAAGTTATTGAGAGAAGGTGAAAATATCAGAAGCAATATGTTAGATAAATATCCATGTGTTCTGATGGAATAAATGTGTCCAGAACAATCACTGTGCATGCCTGGAAATGAAGGTATTCAATGGAAGCGTGATATGGTAGCAAGATTGAATAGGCTGAACAAAATTTTTTGAGAAAGAAAGAGAAGGGGGGCCCACTGCACCTGGTATTCTCAGGAGGTTTCCCATCCTGATGCTGACCAGGCCATACCTGCTTAGCTTCCGAGATCGGACAAGATCGGGCGTATTCAGGGTAGTATGGCCGTGGGCCTATTGTGGGAAATATGTGGGAAAAGATGAAAAGGGAGAAAATCCACTCCTAATGTCCGTACTGTGCATATATCAACCATGTGTAGTCTGGGAGTGTTTTTCCAGAAGCAGGAGTAATGAAATGGAAGGTGTTGGAGAATTAAAAAGGGCCCACTGCACCTGGTATTCTCAGGAGGTTCTCCTTCCTAGTACTGACCAGGCCATGCCTGCTTAGCTTCCGAGATTGGACAAGATCGGGCGTATTCAGGGTAGTATGGCCGTGGGCCAGTGTGGAGAAAATAAGAATAGAAAGGGAGAGTAAATTGCTTTCTGTACTTCACACTCAACCAAGGCCACTGATGGTCTCCAATGATAATTCCGGACAAAGTGTGTCAAGATGGTTCTAAGTGTCTGGAATTGATAAAGGGATGGTGTGGTAAGTGAAGTTTGGCAGATGGTGAAGCTCACACAGAAATATTGAAAGAATAATGCAAGATGTGTGTGAATATCTTATGAAAAGAGAGCTCAAGGCTGGCTCATGAATAGTGTATATGGAGTCTTTTTGTGAAGAAAATTTAATCTGTATCAGTTAGTAATAGAATAGAGCTAGGAATTAACTAAATTTAATTAATGCCAGATGGCTGATCATATACTGAAGGAGCTCAAAATAGGCTTCCAAATGGTACTATTCGCCTTATATTCAGAAAAATTGTGGTTGATACCAAGTGTCAATTATTCAATTATTCTATAATTAGAGCCAAAATTGTTAATGAGGAGCTAAAGGCTAGTTCACAAATGGTACTCTTCACCTTATTCAGTATGGGAACAGTTAATACTAAGTGTCAATTATTCTTTGATAAATACCAGAGAAAACAAAATTTATAATATAAATAAATAATGCTACCATAAATACATATATATGTCGAAATCGCTAATTACTACCTTAAGTACATATATAGGTTGAAATTGCAACAAATGAGAAAATATATATATGTTTAACATGAAACACAGTTAGGTATCTGTAATTAACAAATCATTTTTGGAGGCATGGACGGGTATTTAGAACATAATTATACAGATTGTTATTTGCAGATAGAACATTGTTTATAAAACACAGTTCAAAACAGAGAGTGTAGTGATAGATTTAATATCTGATGTCACTACTATTATATTTGTGGACAAAAAAACCAGTATGCAGTTGGTATTAAGCAACGAACTTAAATGTTATTGAGCACTGGTGATTCCTACTGCACATTATAACCATGGCGATCTAGTGTCAATTGAACTCGTATGCAGTTGGTATTGGGCAGCGGACCTGAATGTCACCAGTGATTCCTACTAAGCATTCAAACCCTGGTGGTCTAGTGTAAGTTACCGCAGCCGCAAGGTATGCGGCGAGTGTTGTCCAGGTCCCCTCTGTTCGCGGTCCCGCTACAGTGATGAACGCGGCCGCCCGCTTCCAGAATGGGCGTGGCCGCGATGACGTCACTACGGACGTTCTCTCCTCGACGTACGTTTCACCTGATTTGGGCTTGGTCACGAGAGCCTCTGATAGTAGTGACATCAGATATTAAATCTATCACTACATGTTAAACATATGTATGTTTCATGTTAAACATATATATATATTTTCTCATTTGTTGCAATTTCAACCTATATATGTACTTAAGGTAGTAATTAGCGATTTCGACATATATATGTATTTATGGTAGCATTATTTATTTATATTATAATTTTTGTTTTCTCTGGTATTTATCAAAGAATAATTGACACTTAGTATTAACTGTTCCCATACTGAATAAGGTGAAGAGTACCATTTGTGAACTAGCCTTTAGCTCCTCATTAACAATTTTGGCTCTAATTATAGAATAATTGAATAATTGACACTTGGTATCAACCACAATTTTTCTGAATATAAGGCGAATAGTACCATTTGGAAGCCTATTTTGAGCTCCTTCAGTATATGATCAGCCATCTGGCATTAATTAAATTTAGTTAATTCCTAGCTCTATTCTATTACTAACTGATACAGATTAAATTTTCTTCACAAAAAGACTCCATATACACTATTCATGAGCCAGCCTTGAGCTCTCTTTTCATAAGATATTCACACACATCTTGCATTATTCTTTCAATATTTCTGTGTGAGCTTCACCATCTGCCAAACTTCACTTACCACACCATCCCTTTATCAATTCCAGACACTTAGAACCATCTTGACACACTTTGTCCGGAATTATCATTGGAGACCATCAGTGGCCTTGATTGAGTGTGAAGTACAGAAAGCAATTTACTCTCCCTTTCTATTCTTATTTTCTCCACACTGGCCCACGGCCATACTACCCTGAATACGCCCGATCTTGTCCAATCTCGGAAGCTAAGCAGGCATGGCCTGGTCAGTACTAGGAAGGAGAACCTCCTGAGAATACCAGGTGCGGTGGGCCCTTTTTAATTCTCCAACACCTTCCATTTCATTACTCCTGCTTCTGGAAAAACACTCCCAGACTACACATGGTTGATATATGCACAGTACGGACATTAGGAGTGGATTTTCTCCCTTTTCATCTTTTCCCACATATTTCCCACAATAGGCCCACGGCCATACTACCCTGAATACGCCCGATCTTGTCCGATCTCGGAAGCTAAGCAGGTATGGCCTGGTCAGCATCAGGATGGGAAACCTCCTGAGAATACCAGGTGCAGTGGGCCCCCCTTCTCTTTCTTTCTCAAAAAATTTTGTTCAGCCTATTCAATCTTGCTACCATATCACGCTTCCATTGAATACCTTCATTTCCAGGCATGCACAGTGATTGTTCTGGACACATTTATTCCATCAGAACACACGGATATTTATCTAACATATTGCTTCTGATATTTTCACCTTCTCTCAATAACTTGTACCTCATTTGTTAAAAACCGCTGCTGTCAGCGCACCCGGCAGGCACTGACAGCAGAGGCAGGACAGGACACAGGGAACGGCAAAATCCGACAGTTAGATTTTGCCGCTCTTTGAATAGGGGTTGTCGAGTCCATTCCGACAACTGCATGTCGGAATGGACCCGACTCTTATTGAATATACCTGATTGACTTCATCACCGGCCTACTAGAAATGTACCGTGAATTGGAGTGTTTATGGAAGATCAAAGCCAAGGCCTATTCTGATAAAGTGCGACAGAATGCTGCCTTGGAGGAGCTAGTGGAGTACTGCAGGCCCTTTGTGTCCGGTGCTGACAAAGAATGGGTCAAGAAAAAGATCCAGAACCTGCATACGGTGTTCCTCGAAGAACACAAAAAAATGGAACAGTCTAAAAAGTCTGGAGCAGGTTCTTCCCAGATTTACAAGACCTCGCTCTGGTACTACCCCATGCTGGAGTTTGTCCTGGGCCAGGAGGCTACCCGGACAGGTTTCACCTCCCTCCCTCGGACTGCCACACCAGAGCCTGAAGACGGTGACCTATCTCTGTTGGCATCTGTAAGTATATATTTTTGAATACATTTCTAAGTTTTTACAAGTTTCACCACCAGTCCAACACAGTACACTAATTAAATGTGGGCCTCCTGCCAATCGACTGCACCCACCCCGTTAAAATAGGCCAGGTACTCGTCCCTGACCTGTTTTGCTCATAGACTCAACTTAAAATGGAGTGGAGGTGGTTCCGGAAATGGTGAAGTCTCCTCTGGGTGTTCTGGGTCTCCTGGCGCTTCTCTGGGCTGTGTCCTATGCCGAGTGGTTTTGCTGCGCAAATAGTTATGCAGGACACAGCATGCAGTCACCACCCTATCTATCTACTCCACCTGCAAATTGATAGCTGTAAGGAATATGCAGAAGCGGCTAGACAGGATCCCAAAAGTGTTCTCTACAATTCGTTGTGCCCGGGATAGTCTAAAATTGTAGATGCGCTTCTCACTTGTCAGGTGTCTTTGGGGGTACGGCTTCATAATGTTCTCGTGGAGTGCGAATGCCTCATCAGTCACGAAAACAAAATTGAGGCCGTGCTGGGTTTGCTCCCTAGATGGCAAGTTCAGGGTCTTTGTGGTGAGCCGCTCGTAGAAGGTTGTATTCTTCAGTGACCCACCGTCTGATGCACGTCTGTTTTTGCCAACCTCAATGAAGATGAATTCATAGTTGGCATTCACCACTGCCATCAGCACGATGCTGAAATACCCTTTATAATCAAAATAAAGGGATCCGCTGTTTGCAGGAGGGTTGATGTGGATGTGCTTGCCATCTATCGCTCCCCCACAGTTCTGGAAATGCCAGGTGGTGGCAAACTCCTCTGCCATGGCTTGCCATTCAGATGTACTTGCAGGGAGCAATAAAAAAAATAGAAATAAAAAATGAAAACATGTACAGTATTTCAACAGTGTATTTTTTTTTAAATCTACTACAGATTGGAAGTGTGGAGATTCCCGCCACCCCAGACCTCAGTATCATCCAGGATATGGAGGAATCCCAGCCCCTGAAACATCCGCTACCACTGATACCTCTGCAGCACCAGCTCCTCCGCCGCGACCCCGGAAGAGAAGCCAAAAAAAAAAAAGCCCAGGAGGCCAAAGACCTCATATTCGAGAAAATAAAGTCAAGACTTGCCCAGCTGAACAAAGCACAAAAATCCAAACTCCATGATGATGTCGTACTATTCAACAGCCGTCCTCTCACTCTTTATCCCACCCAATCCCATCCTATTCCGCTCACCCAACCCCATCTCATTCCGCCCACCCAACCACAGCCTACTCCCCCGTCCACCTGCTCCTCAGCCATATACTCTGCTATGCTGTAGGCAGAGGAGGACATTCCCCAGTTTGAAGATTTGTAGGTATCTTATCATTCCCAATAAATATGGTGCAGTATAGGCTATATGGTGTTTTGGGCAGCAGATTTTTGGGGTAGGATACACGCATGCTGTAGGTGCATAATAGTGGGGCCGGGACCATTCATTCTGCACTTTACAGCATGTGTGTACTCTCTCAATCCAATCTGTGCCCAAAACACCATATAGCCCTCCATCTTAGGAGTGAAAGTACCGCCCCATATCTATTGGGAATGAAAAGTAAAATAAACTATTATTTAATCCTTTTAATTATTTCATATATATATATATATATATATATATATATATATATATATAAATATATACCAGCATACAATAACGAGGCGGCACTCAGAGTCTTCAAAACGGCAACAAACTTTGTATTAGTGCATATCAACGTTTCGGGGTCTCCCCCTTCGTCAGGATTAGTGCAAAATGACAATCTGTGCAAATAAATACTACTTACCCCCAATAAGAACATCCCCACATGCATATGCCGCTGGCCCCGCCATCCCGGCCTCCAGACTGACGTCACCAGTGTCTCCGTGGAAGTGACGCGCCGGCGCCCGGGGGCGCGTCCATGGCAACGCGACCTGGTAAGAGAGATATAAACAATGACTCCAGTGAAACAGCACCGTGCCCGCTGGAAGCACCAGCGTGGAGTGTACATATAAAGTGCTCACTGCTGTGTCCAACAGATCCATATCTAAAAACATTCAGTGTTACACATATAAGCTACCAGGCTGCTAAAAAAATATTAGTGAAACCACACAAATTGCAATGAAAAACAAATACATACATACCTCAGAGCTTCATATAAAATACACATTAATTGCTTAAACCGTACCGAAAACTCTACATTAAACTACTGCTACTCCCTAACACTTTCGGATTTTCCTACTGAGTTCAACAACTCATGACTAAAATTAGCTATTAAATAAAGTTAATGAGACCTAAATTATCATTGAGACCCATGGGTCTAAGAGTATTTAACCTGTGGATCCACCGTGATTCTAACTGTAGGAGTTTTTTCCCTCTATTTCCACCTCGCATAGATTCGGGTACATGGTCAATTATTCTATGCTTAAAAGTGGCCATGGTGTGTCTATGCTCCACAAAATGTTTGGCCACAGGTTGGTCACCCTTTCCTGCTATAAGGGCATTCCTAATGGCCAACCTGTGTTGTGCTATCCTGATCTTGAATTGACACTCGGTTTTGCCTATGTAGTACCTACCACATGGGCACATTATGGCATAAACCACAAATTTAGTGGTGCATGTTTAAGGCCATCTAATAGGGAATTTTTTCCCGGAACATGGATGTATGATATGGTCACCTACAGACATGTGTGAACACGTCGTGCACCCTGTGCACTTAAAGCAACCGTTCTTCCGCCTCAAAAAATGTTTGGGTTCCTCTCTGAATTTAGCCATATCCGTCTTAACAAGCATGTCCTTGATGCTGCGGCCCTTAACATAGGTAGGCATGATCCGCTGTTGCTTAAACATTGGCAACTCAGGATCAGATGTCACCAACGGCCACAACTTTTTGACCTGTTTTTGCACATGTTGACTGTGTATATTGAACTCACTAACCCATGGGATCACACCGCCTAATTTCTTCGTGCCTGAAGCTACCAAGCTGTCAACTCTATTTTTGTTCACTGCCTTCTCTCTGGCCTGGGTCAGAAGTTGTCGTGGGTACCCCCTAGCTCTTAATCTGGCCTCCATCTCATCCAGTTGTTTGTCCCTTTCCAGTGGACTACTGTTAATTCTACATACTCTCAACAATTGAGCATAGGGGACACTACTGACCGTAGAACTTGGATGACAACTGTCATACCTAAGGATTGTATTGCGGTCTGTTGGTTTTTTATATAAAGATGTGGCCAACCTACCATCTTCGATTTTAATATTGAGGTCCAAAAAACTAATCTCGTTTGGACTACTACTCAATGTTAGATTGACTGGACTCTCCGTGGCATTATGTGCCGCAATGATGTTATCTAGATCTGCCACATCTCCATGCCACATCAACAACAGGTCGTCTATGTACCTATAGTACAAAAACAACCTGCTAGAAATAGACCTGTTGGCAAAGAACAAACACGGAAGATCCCATGGCACACCCCGTTTGCTGCCTGTAAAACTGCCCAGGCAGCAAACGGGGTGTGCCATGGGATCTTCCGTGGCTCCCTCGTTTGCCAATGCCTATATGTGGGAGGTTGAATGCAGTTTGTTCTTTGCCAACAGGTCTATTTCTAGCAGATTGTTTTTGTACTATAGGTACATAGACGACCTGTTGTTGATGTGGCATGGAGATGTGGCAGATCTAGATAACATCATTGGGTCTCAATGATAATTTAGGTCTCATTAACTTTATTTAATAGCTAAATTTTAGTCATGAGTTGTTGAACTCAGTAGGAAAATCCAAAAGTGTTAGGGAGTAGCAGTAGTTTAATGTAGAGTTTTCGGTACGGTTTAAGTAATTAATGTGCATTTTATATGAAGCTCTGAGGTATGTATGTATTTGTTTTTCATTGCAATTTGTGTGGTTTCACTAATATTTTTTTAGCAACCTGGTAGCTTATATGTGTAACACTGAATGTTTTTAGATATGGATCTGTTGGACACAGCAGTGAGCACTTTATATGTACACTCCACGCTGGTGCTTCCAGCGGGCACGGTGCTGTTTCACTGGAGTCATTGTTTACATCTCTGTTACCAGGTCGCATTGCCATGGACGCGCCCCCGGGCGCCGGCGCGTCACTTCCGCAGAGACGCTGATGATGTCAGTCTGGAGGCCGGGATGGCGGGGCCAGCGGCATATGCATGTGGGGATGTTCTTATTGGGGGTAAGTAGTACTTATTTGCACAGATTGTAATTTTGCACTAATCCTGACGAAAGGGGAGACCCCGAAACGTTGATATGCACTAATACAAAGTTTGTTGCCGTTTTGAAGACTCTGAGTGCCGCCTCGTTATTGTATGCTGGTTTCCATATGGACTTAGTCCCCGGAGGAGGGCACCTGAGCAAGACAGTCCCATAACAGGGACAGATCCAAGTGCCGGAGTTCAATTTGCTGCATGTATATGTATATGTATATATATATATATATATAATGCAGTGGAATAAAGGCGGCATTCAAACAGACTTCTTAGGCAGTATGAAAAAGGTCAGCTTTAATGAACCGACATGTTTCGGGGCTATACCCCTTCCTCAGGGCCTCAACAACCCTAGCTGAACCACAAGTGATACATATATACATCACCAATAACAAACAATTAGAAAGCCCTAATGTGACTCACCTGCTCAGCGGCGCCATCCTGTCCGTCCGGACGATCAGCAGCGCTCCCTCGTCGCCCATCCGTGACGTCATCAAGCTGCGCCTGGAGTCCGTCACCTTAGCAACTCACGGGCCTCGCTCGTTCGTCGATACAGGCTATACTGCGGGTCTCACACTGCCGGCCTGTGACGTCATCCGGCGGTGCGTCGCAGGGCAGTAGCTAAGCAACCTGTGAAACAAAAACTGAAAAAATAAACAAACATGAAACATCAAAACGAATAACTGTTACATCTCATTGCACGAGATAGACAGATCCAAGCCTATGGGGCTAATAATGTAATGTATATAAATTGAGCCTTAGGGCAGAGTTAAATAAAGAAAACTGGCACTAGCTAAAACAGTATGAACTAGATGACTCATACCTATACTAATCTGTCTGGATAGAGTAAAATGATTAAATCCTATTGGGTCCTATTGCAGGCTATATTAAAGAAAGCACTGTAACCCAAGATTTTCATTTAAACCATGAGGGGATAATGTACCCAACTTGTGGATCCACCTGGATTCCCGTTGTAATAGGGTACGATCCCTATCACCCCCTCGCAACAATTTGGGGACTTGATCAATCAGGATGGCTCTGATACTGGCCACCCCATGTTTAAACACTAAGCAGTGGCGGGCAAAGGGTTGGTCACTACTACCTTTCTCAAAGGCTTTTTTTATAGCGCTTCTATGTAGCGCCATACGTTCCCGAAATTGACGGACAGTCTTGCCTACATAGGTAAGGCCGCACGGACAGGTCAATAGATACACCACATGGGTAGAAGTGCATGTAAGACGGTGTTTAATGGCTATCTTCTTTCCAGTAAGGGGGTGATTAAACGAACCCCCTGTCATGAGTGTGTTACATGTAGCACATCCAAGACATCGGAAACAGCCCAACTTCGTTCTTAAGAAATGTGATTCCTGTACTCCCGTTAAAAGGGAGCTAGGGTTGTTGAGGCCCTGAGGAAGGGGTATAGCCCCGAAACATGTCGGTTCATTAAAGCTGACCTTTTTCATACTGCCTAAGAAGTCTGTTTGAGTGCCGCCTTTATTCCACTGCATTATATATATATACATATACATATACATGCAGCAAATTGAACTCCGGCACTTGGATCTGTCCCTGTTATGGGACTGTCTTGCTCAGGTGCCCTCCTCCGGGGACTAAGTCCATATGGAAACCAGCATACAATAACGAGGCGGCACTCAGAGCCTTCAAAACGGCAACAAACTTTGTATTAGTGCATATCAACGTTTCGGGGTCTCCCCTTTCGTCAGGATTAGTGCAAAATGACAATCTGTGCAAATAAGTACTACTTACCCCCAATAAGAACATCCCCACATGCATATGCTGCTGGCCGCGCCATCCCGGCCTCCAGACTGACGTCATCAGCGTCTCTGCGGAAGTGACGCGCCGGCGCCCGGGGGCGCGTCCATGGCAATGCGACCTGGTAACAGAGATGTAAACAATGACGGACAGGATGGCGCCGCTGAGCAGGTGAGTCACATTAGGGCTTTCTGATTGTTTGTTATTGGTGATGTATATATGTATCACTTGTGATTCAGCTAGGGTTGTTGAGGCCCTGAGGAAGGGGTATAGCCCCGAAACATGTCGGTTCATTAAAGCTGACCTTTTTCATACTGCCATACAAGTCGGTTTGAGTGCCGCCTTTATTCCACTGCATTGTACTGGAGGATTGGTTCCCCTGGGATGGCACCGCAGCACATTACACTATTTAAGATGAGTGCCGGGACTTTTGCAAACATGTATATATATATATATATATATATATATAAATATATACAAACGCTCGGCTCCGGCACTCCAGTAATCAGTGACCTGCTAAGGTGCCTTCCCTGTGGGTCCAGCCCACATAAACATGCAAACAAGATTAAGGCGGCACTCAAAGACTTGGTAAGATAGTGAAGCAGGCATCCGAGCAGGGATGCTGTTTTTAATAGTGTTACGTTTCGGGGACGTATCCCCTTCCTCAGACAATGATACAGTGCATCAAACAGATAATTGGTTCTACTTACTGAGCGGGGGAAGGGGGGGAAGTAGAACCAATTATGTCTTGTATATATATCTGTTTGATGCACTGTATCATTGTCTGAGGAAGGGGATACGTCCCCGAAACGTAACACTATTAAAAACAGCATCCCTGCTCGGATGCCTGCTTCACTATCTTACCAAGTCTTTGAGTGCCGCCTTAATCTTGTTTGCATATATAAATATATATATATATATATATAATGTTGCAAGGACTGGCACTCCTTAGGATCCAAATAAATGATGTAATTGCCTTGGTGCCAGATATAGGTGATAATAGCAGAGTGAAGAAAGTCCGGCACTCAAAGGACTTGCTGAACAGCAGATAGCTGGTTTAAATGACGAGCTGACAGCGCAGCTTCAAAGAGTCAACGTTTCATTTATTAACATAAATTTCGTCAGGACAAGAACAGTTTACAAATCAAATAGTCTTACCTTATATACCACACCAGACAAACCATCCCGCACGCTGTGTTTGCTTCCTGGAAGCAAACACAGCGTGCGGGATGGTTTGTCTGGTGTGGTATATAAGGTAAGACTATTTGATTTGTAAACTGTTCTTGTCCTGACGAAATTTATGTTAATAAATGAAACGTTGACTCTTTGAAGCTGCGCTGTCAGCTCGTCATTTAAACCAGCTATCTGCTGTTCAGCAAGTCCTTTGAGTGCCGGACTTTCTTCACTCTGCTATATATATATATATATATATATATCCAAATAGTGATATGCTGTTTTTTTACATTTTTATGTGCCGTGTTGGCAACTAATTGTTCTATGTGCCGTGTTGGCAAATAGTTGCATAAATTTGCACAGCTGGTAAAAAAAACTAAACTAAACAGATGTGGTGTGTATTTTATTTATCTTTAAATACTGGTCCTGCAGCACCTTCACAATGGTTTTACAGGTGCCAGGGATTATCCGACCCAAAGCCTGGGGGGAGATGAGGGTCCCGAACTTCAGGTCCTCCACCAACCGTCCAGTAGCCAGGAACCTCAGCGTAGCAGTCAACCTCTTCTCAGCAGTGATGGCCCTCCACATCTTGGTGTCCTGCCTCTCAATGTAGGGAGTCACAACGCCCAGCAACACCTGGAAGGTAGCGTCATCCATTCGTAGGTAGTTCAGATAGTCCTCAGGGTTGTTCTCCCTAATCTCGTTCAGGAGCGACATGTGAGAGAGAGTCCCCGTCTTCATCAGCCACTCCTTGCTCCAAACACACCTTTGCCTCTTCTGTTTCAGATCCCTGTCACGTTTCAGTTTCAGATAGCCATAAGCTAACAGAAGTTAATACCTGTAGGAATCCACCACAGAACAGGATGAATAGCAACCAAACAAAGCAAAGCACACCAGCAATGTGGAACACTCGGAAGGTCTAAACCAGCCTCACTACTCACAGAGCAGCAGTGTGCACATGGCAAAAATGGCTGCTGCTATTATATGCCTATTTGGCCCACCCCCCTTGCACCAATCTAGCCAATCACATATTCTATAGCTGCAGTGTCCACAGGGCTAATGGCTGCTGCTAGTTGTAATATGCCTTTGGGCCAGCCCCCCTAGCACCCTAATCCAGCCCATCAGATATATCTTATGGTACATGTGAATGCACTGCGATAAATCGTCTGCGATATGTTGCCGCGTGACATATCGCTGGTGATATATCGCATGCAAAAAAAGTCACACATGTACCAAATCATTTGGAATCGTATGGAACCACTCCTGGGAAGCTACCGGGAGAGTTCAAGGGAAATCACCTCCGACTTAAGCCTCAGACATAACGTTCTAGTGTATGGAGCCCTTTACCCTTGTTAACACTTTTTATTTGAGGTCCATAGGATCCACAAGAATGACATTGGGGTGTAGGTGTTTGGATAGGACTGAGCACCAAACATTTAAGCCTTTGATATCTCAGGAAGCTCCGGTCCTTCCCCCCTATACCCCGCCTGCAGCCCAGACTATCCAGTTTTGTAAAAAAGCCCATAGCAGGAGCAGGATAGGATAGAAAGAAGACTGGTTCACACAAAAAAACACTCACACAATATAGAAGGGATCCAGTGACCAAAAGAAGGAACTCATAGGAGCCAGGTGCATCAGAGTGGGCGCCCTGTGGATTCTATGGACTTCAAAGAAAAAGAGTTAACAAAGTATTACGACTGTAGAATCTTTTTTTCCCAAGAAGGATGGGCTTGCTGACATTCTTCTGGGCAGTGACCCTTGTACACCCAAGACTGAGACTCGTAGAACTCACCAGCGGGTCTTCTTGTTTATAATAGCTGCTTTTCCCATAAGGCGGAACATGCCTACCAGTACTGGGATGCCACCAGGACTTACGCCATTAGTGGTAGTACAAGCTCGACCCTGATTGACCTGAGTAAATGCCGGTAAAGAGAAAGACAAAGAAAAAGACTAAAATATAAAGACAAGAAAATATTGGACATGAAAAGGCCGAACTGTGGATGTGCCGAGATTTAAGAAAAGCTAATGAAATATGACAGACGTGTCTGAGAGAAATAACAAATATACTAAGAGAATGAGAAGGAGCTAAACACAGAGAGACTTAGTACAAAAGACTACGCAGGAGAAAATGTACACACGTGGAGTGTATGTAAGAATCAGAGCTTAAGCTACCCGACTGGAAGTTGGCTGATCCGGAGTTGGACACAGAATTCTGCAAAAGATAAACAATACAGAAAACAGAGGGATATCCCACAAACTAGGATAACACAGAGAAATAAAGGCTCCCACTGCAACCCAGGACTATGACCAGCAAGGAATGAGAGGCAGACACAGGATACAAAGGAAGCATGAGCCCATCACCCAACAAACACAGCCAAGCCTCCCTTAATTGCAAACTCTATGCAGCTGTTGTGCTGCACGCTCCACAGGTCTCTACCGCAACCCCAGAGATTGGAAGATCGCAAGCGTCTGGTTGACGTCACACACAGCCGCTGCGACCCTCACAGAGACGAGTAGCTTCCTGCCAGCGCCCAGGAGCTGCGCTGGCGGGGAGCTACTCCTAAAGTACAAAAGCATTGCTGCTGTGCGATGCTTTTGTACTTGTGCGGGAGGGGGGGGAGGGGGTTAGGGCCTGACATGCGGGGCAGACTAGACCTGTGCTGGGCGATCAGGTCTGTATTAGGCCAATCAGCTCCTAACTGCCATGTTACAGGCTGTGTTTGAAAAATGACAGTGAGGAGCTGGTTGGTTTGTGCATACCTACCAACTTTTACATGTATGCACTTGAGACATCCTGCGCCGGAGGTGCAGCCTTAAGCGGAAAAGAGGTGGAGCACCATTCCCTGCACTGATAGATGCGCACGGCATCTATTCAGTGATTATTGTTACTATTATTACAATTTATTTATAAGGCGCCACAAGTGTTTCGCAGAGCCGTGCATACAACACACATTAGAACAGTGATCTCCAACCCGTAGCTCGCAAGCTACCGGTAGCTCGCCATAGTATTTTCGGTAGCTCACAGAGCGCACGGGATTGGGCAGTCACCTCCTTTCCAGTGGCATAACTAGAAATTTTTCATTCCGCCAAGCCAAAAAATTATCCGGTGCTCCCACCCCCCCATCCCCATAATTGGCACTAGTAAAGGGATGACAGGGGGTGTGGCTTTGTTGAAATGGGTGTGGCTTCACATAAAGGGGCATGGCATTGCAGGAAAAGACTACCTTATACCCCAGTTCTGCAACCTGCACGCCCAGACGTTGGCCACCACAGGAAAGAAAAATAATCCTGACTCATGCCCCTTACATTATTTGTCATTTTTCCTACTTATAGTAATGCCCAGTATACATTATGCCACATACTGCAATGGCCCTTAGACATTATGCCACACACAATAATGCACATGACACAATATGCACACACCATAATGCCCCCGACACATTATGCCACACACCGTAATGCCTGTGACACATTATGCCACACACCGTAATGCCTGTGACACATTATGCCACACACCGTAATGCCCCCGACACATTATGACAGGAATCGCAATGCCCGTTATACATTATGCTACACACTGCAATGCCCCTGATACATTATAGCACATACAATGCCTGTGACACATTATGACACACACCGCAATGACCTTGAGACATTATACCACAATGCCCGTGATATAGTATACCATACACCGTAATGCCTGTGACACATACCGCAATGCCCTGCCCGTTATACCCTATGCCACACACCGCAATGCCCGTTATGTATTATGCCACACTGCAATGACCCTGAGACATTATACCACATACCACAATGCCCGTGATATAGTATACCACACACCGTAATGCCTGACACATTATGCCACACACCGTAATGCCTGTGACACATTATGACAGGAATCGCAATGCCCGTTATACATTATGTATGCTACAGACTGCAATGCCCCTGATACATTATAGCACATACAATGCCTGTGACACATTATGACACACACCGCAATGACCCTGAGACATTACACCACATACCACAATGCCCGTGATATAGTATACCACACACCGTAATGCCTGTGACACATACCGCAATGCCCGTTATACCCTATGCCACACACCGCAATGCCGTTATACATTATGCCACACTGCAATGCCCCTGAGACATTATACCACATACCACAATGCCCGTGATATAGTATGCCACACACCGCAATGTCCGTGATACATTATGCCACACACCGCAATGCCCATTACACATTAAGTCCTACAGTAAGGCTTCTAATTACTTTTAAATTACCTGTTCGTTGCCAGGGGTTTCATGCTCTTGGTTCCATGCACGGTGCCAGGGGTTTTCATGCTCAGGGTGTCATGCTCGTTGCCAGGGGTTTCATGCACTGGGTGTCATGCTCGTTGCCAGGGGTTTCATGCTCTTGGTTCCATGCACGGTGCCAGGGGTTTTCGTGCTCAGGGTGTCATGCTCGTTGCCAGGGGTTTCATGCACTGGGTGTCATGCTCGTTGCCAGGGGTTTCATGCTTTTGGTTCCATGCACGGTGCCAGGGGTTTTCATGCTCAGGGTGTCAAGCTCATTGCCAGGGGTTTCATGCACTGGGTGTCATGCTCGTTGCCAGGGGTTTCATGCACTGGGTGTCATGCTCATTGCTATGGGGTAATGCTTGTTGCTAGGGCTGTGTTCCCAGTGCCACATATGCCCCCAGTGCCAGATATTCCCCCACAGTGCCAGGTACTCACACGCCCCCAATGCCAAATATGCCCCCCCCCCCCCCCCCGAAGTGCCAGGTACACATATACCCCCCAGTGTCACATATGCCCCCTCAGTGCCACATATGCCCCCCCAAGTGCCAAATAAGCTCCCCCTCCCCCAGTACCAGGTACAGCTCCCCCCCCCCCCCGCCCCCTCGCTGTTTTGTGAAGGAGGGACACGGAGGGCACAGCGCGCACCTCTCATGTGTCCCTCCTGCATCTCCGGCATGTCTGTTAAATGAAGTGCCGGATCGTGAGCCAATCAGAGCTCACGAACGGGCACTTCATTCAATAGACACGCCGGAGATGCAGGAGGGACACAGGAGAGGCGCGCGCTGTGCCCTCCGTGTCCCTCCTTCACAGCAGCGGCTAGGGAAGGAGGGAGACAGCAGATTGACATTCGGACGGCTCGTCCGCATGTCAATCTGCGCTAATTCAGTGGTGGCGCCCCCCGCAGCCCTGCGCCTCCAAGACACCGCGAGGGCTGCAGGGGCAGTAGTTACGCCACTGCTTCTTTCATTTTTAATATGGTGCCGGCCATCAGCCAATCAGAGCTCATGGACCGGCAGTGGCGGAACCTGATTGGTGCCGGACCGCGAGTTTTGATTGGCTCACTTACCGTCACCATATTTTAAATGCCCGCCGCCGGAGACTCTGTCACCCTCACCGCAGCCGCTCTCCGGACTTCACAGGAGAAGCGCGCTCTGCGCTCTTCTCCCCTTCTGTCCCTCATACAGGAGGAGCAGCACCGGCGGCAATAGAAGAAGCCAGCAAGGGTTAGCACTGTGTGGGGCATTTTATCTGGCACTGCGGGGGCGGCATTTTATCTGGCACTGCGGGGGCATTTTAAATGGCATTGCGGGGGTAAGTGTATCTGGCACTGCTGGGGGGCATTATTTGTGTATCTGGCACTGCTGGGGACATTATTTGTATATCTGGCACTGCTGAGGGGCATTATTTGTGTATCTGGCACTGCTGAGGGGCATTATTTGTGTATCTGGCACTACTGAGGGGCATTATTTGTGTATCTGGCACTACTGAGGGGCATTATTTGTGTATCTGGCACTACGTGGGGGGGAATTACTTGTAGTTGTGAGGTCACACCCACTTTGTGAGGCCACACCCACTTTCACAGGAATGCACGCGCATTGGGGGGAGGGGGTAGCTCCTTCAGAGGTTTTATTTTCCGAAAGTAGCTCACACCCGATATAAGGTTGGAGACCACTGCATTAGAACAATACAGGATATACAGAACTTAATATCACAGAAAACTAAAACAGAGCACAGGTAACAATTAGCACCACAGTTCTCAGTACACAATACAGCTAAGATGTAAGGAGGAAAAGAGTAATCGGCATACTACTAGGGGCGGGCAGCCATTGGAAGAGATAAATAGTCACGAGCAGGAGAAAATCCAGGTATAGACAGTCACTGAGTGGGAGAGAGCTGTAATTGAAGTGCAAGAGAAGAGGGCTGTGAGAAAAGGAGGGAATAGGGCCCTGCTCCAAGGAGCTTACAATCTAGGGGTAGAGGGAGACAGACAGGTGACATGAGGTCAGAGGCGTCACCGGGTGTGGTGACACCCGGTGCGCGCCCCTGATCTCCTGCCGCGATCGCGGCAAAAAGGGGGCGTGACCTTGTACTTAGGGGGCGTGGCTTCGCGGGGATCCCGGAATCGTCACTCTGGGGGCGTTCCCAGCATCTCCGGAGATGCTGGGCTTCCCCCAGAGCCAGTCTCCGTCCGCTGTCGGCTCCTCTTCTGTGACAGGAGCCGGGTGCTGTAGGAGACTTTCTCACTGCAGCACCTGGTTCCTGTCAGTGCGGAGGAGCTGACATTTGGTGTCACCCTCCTCCAGGCGTCACACCCGGGTGCGGGCCGCACCCCCCGCACCCGCCTTGTGACGCCACTGCATGAGGTACAAGCAAGTGGAAGGTGACCTGTTGTCAGGAAGTAAGTGAGGCAGAGATGGCCAAGGCGGGAGGATGGGAGAGCAGCCTCAAGATTAGGTTATGCGAAGGGTAGGCTTTGATGAACAGGAGAGTTTTCAGTGCCCATTTGAAGCTTTGCATGGTTGGGGAGAGTCTTATAGAGCAAGGAAGCTTGTTCCAGTGAAGAGGTGCAACACGGGCAAAATCTTGGATTCACGCATGGGACGCAATAACCAGGGTAGACCAGAGGCCACAGTCACTGGCCGACTGGAGTGGGCATGCGGGAGGGAGTATGTAGGGAGATGAGGTTGGAGATGTATGGTGCAGTGGAATCAGACAAGGCCTTGTATGTGAGGGTGAGGAGTTGGAAGAGGATTCTGTGGGGGAATTGGCAGCCAGTGTAGGTTTTGTCGAAAGGGAGTGGGAGATGTGGAGCGGCGGGAGAGGAAGCTGCGGAGTTGAGGACAGATCGGAGTGGAGCGAGATGGGAGAGGTAGGCCAGTGAGGCGAATGTTGCAATAGCCGAGTCGTGAGATGACTAGTGAGTGGATAATAAGTTTAGGTGCACTCTGGGAGAGGAATGGCCTGATGCGAGTGATGTTGCGTAGCTGGAATCGACAGAATTGAGCCAGAGATTGGATGCACAGCAGAGCAGCGGTGATCACTGGCTCTCCTAACTCCAAACACCCCCCGGCCCGTGGGACACTGCGGCCCATGGGTGGGACAGCGGGAAGTATGGTTTGTGCTTTATCTGCATCCACTTTATCTCTCTCCAAAGCTTAGTACATAAACCCCAAAGCACCAGCCAATCAGCTCCCAACTTACAGGCTGTGTTTGAAAAATGACAGTTTGGTGCTGATTGAATGGTCGTTTATCTCTCTCCACTTTATCACTCTCTAAGCCTTAGTACATCTCCTCCAGAGAGTCATCTCATGTTTCTAAGTATGTTCTGGATACATCATGAGGGGATACCTCTATTAGATACAATAAACTGTGTGACGTACTGTATAGCTTATTTTCCCATCATTGCGCACATTTCAGTCTGCCATTTCCCCACAGGAACTGCATTTTTAAAAGATACAAAATCAATAAGCCTGATATATGGTTTTACAGGCGCTCCTACATAAAGTATTTCTGGAGTAAGAATAATTAAACAAAAACTACCGTTGTTACAGATACTATTTAAAGAGTGAATTATGCTTTAAGTATGGGGTTAGGAAAAATAATCTATCATGGCTGTTAGAAATGGAACATTATAAAACGAGTCCATCTCTAAGATTAGTTTGCTAGACGTATGAATATATAGTGACCAGAAATCTCTGTATCGACTTTCAATTTGTTCCTTTGTGGCCAACATTTACCTTCTAATAATGGGTGAACGAGGAACAGTACACACTGTCACATCCACTAACCGTCACAGTCAATTTAATTCAGAAAGATAAGGACTAAGGCTAAGCTCACTCAATGGGCTCTGAAGTGGCTAATCATGGCACAACCGGAAAAAGCCTTGTCATGTAAGTCAATAAGCTGGCTGCTTACAGTTACCGCGCCTCTAAGGGTTTAAATAATATTCTAGTACAGGGAGAAAAGCAGCAGGAAAAAATGAATGAGACAGGAGGAGGGAAGATAGTGGGGCTGACATAGAGCCTAATTCACACCTGATCGCTAGCAGGCGATTTTTGCACTGCTGCGATCAGATAGTCGCCGCCTACAGGGGGAATGTATTTTAGCTGTGCAAGTGTGCGAACGCATGTGTAGCAGAGCTGTACAAACAGGTTTTGTGTGGTGTCTGCACAGCCCAGGACTTGCTCAGCTGCAGCGATCGCTTCAGCCTGTTCAGGACCGGAATTGACGTCAGACACCCGCCCTGCAAACGCTTGGACATGCCTGCGTTTTTCCAAACACTCCCAGAAAATGGTCAGTCGCCACCCACAAACGCCTTCTCCCTGTCAATCTCCATGCGAACGCCTGTGCGAATGGATCCTTCGCACAAACCCATCACCGATCAGCTATCCGCTTTGTACCCATGCGACGCGCCTGCACATTACGGTGCATACGCATGCGCAGTTTAGACCTGATCGCCCGCTGTACGAAAACGCAGCCTAGCGATCAGGTCTGAATTACCCCCATAGCGATATTAGGAGGACAGGAAGGAGATAATGTAATGCAAGATTAGGCTCTCTCCATCAGATACCGTGACAGAACCTGTTGGTAAAAAATAAAAATGAGATCCCATTTGTAACTACAATCATATACACATTAATATAGCAAGAGTTTTGGTTTTATTGTTTTTTGTATTACACCCGAGGTACCAGTCAGAACATCTGCCTACAAGAATACAGTTAAAGTCAAACTGGCCCTTCGGTGTGAGTAGGTTGTGCATCACATGTCTAGATGATACCACGGATAAAATGCTTAGATCAGTTTGCTCCCTGGCAACACTGGCTGGCAGAGGAAAGACTAGTACACTGTTGCCTCTCAATAGACCTGTCAGTTGTCATGCCAGCTTCTCTGTTCCTGCACCTGCACTGAAAATGGAAACCCAGGGTTGGGCTTTTAGTTCCAGATAAAAATACAATAAAGTTGATTTTAAAATATATGATGTTAGGGCTGGATTAAATCTCTATCTATCTATCTATCTATCTATCTATCTATCTATCTATCTATCTATCTATCTATCTATCTATCTATCTATCTATCTATCTTAAATATATATATATTCTATTATGTGTAGTAAATGTACCCACTCCGTCTCCTTCTCGTATGTATATATATATATATATTTATTTATTTATTTTTAATGATCCACCCTCACCCTTTAAATATTTAATGCCCCCTTCACCTCCACCCTTTATATATTTTATGAACCTCTCACCCCCATGTTAGAAAATATATTCAACGATTCTCTCCCCCCATACTTACTGACCTCAGTGCTGACAGGACTGTCCCAGAATGATCAGGTAGCTTCAGAGTCCATTCTAGCCTCCCTCTCCTCATTTTACAGCTGACGAAGTCTTATGATGAAACGCGTAGGGACGTGGCTCTGTGATGTGCACTCATCCTCCTGGAGCTCATTCTCCGCACCTGTTTGTGACGGTGTCCTTGCGTGCAGGATCTGATGCCTGTATCCAGTGGCGCATGGTGAGGTCCCAGTCCTTAGATGAATGGTGTAGCTGAGATTGCCCAGGTGTATTGTATTGAATCATGTGGTAGATAGCCCACACAGATGCATAATTGGTATGAGAATTATCCAACTGATTGTTTCTGTTAAACTATTTGTTTTTAAGAATAAAATTGATTTGCTCTATGAGGCGCCCCCTCTACTCTTTTCTTTAGATACTTCTATCCTGTGGGATTCTGGGACGCCTAATTAACAGTGGGGAGAAGCAGTCCAGAAATATAATTTGGAATCAGTGCAGTGCATAAATCTCTTGCTACCTTGTGAAAATGGGTGTAGTATGGTATGCCAGCAACCGGGATCCCGGCGGACAGCATACCGGCGCTGGGATCCCGACCGCCGGCATACCGACAGCTGGGCGAGCGCAAATGAGCCCCTTGTGGGCTCACTGCGGGCACGGTGGCGCGCTACACGCTATTTATTCTCCCTCCAGGGGGGTCGTAGACCCCCAAGAGGGAGAATAGTTGTCAGTATGCCGGGTGTTGGGATTCCGGCACCAGTATACTGAGCGCCAGGATCCCAACGGCCGGCATACTGAATACCACCCTGTGAAAACAAGTACGGACCTCCAGTAGGCTGACTGGTATTTTTAGCGCCCCTGTATGTAATTTGTTTTCTTTTTGTATTTTCTCCCATGTGATAGGGTTGAGTGTTAACCATTCAGATCAGTGTGTCACCACCACGTATCATGTTGAATGCAATAAACGCTGGTGCCCGGAAAGCGGGACTGTCTCACCAAAATTGGGACAGTTGGGACTTGGGAGGTATGCTATGTTGGGAATGTATTAAACCTACTAAAGAATGGAAACGTAGACAAGTGGAGCTTCTAACCAGCATTTACCAAATACATTCTATACAGCTAGCATTTATCAAGTACATTCTATAAGATGATAGGTAGCAGCTGATTGGTTGCTATGAACAACTACACCTGTCCACTTTTCCCCTCTTTAGAAAGCTTGATACATCTCCAGCTATGTCCTGTGATGGGGAGAACTACACAGTAGGGCCGCACGAACAGAGATGCCCACATCTCCATTGCGATGCACACACTCTGTGGCTGAGAGTATGCAGCTGTAAGCAGCTAATCACATGCATCTCAGTCACTGATCCACTCACGGCTGAATTGGTGTACAGTGCATCTGGAAAGTATTCACAGCGCTTCACTTTTTCCACATTTTGTTATGTTACAGCCTTATTCCAAAATGGAATAAATTATTTTTGTCCCTCAAAATTCTACACACAATGGTGGTCATTCCGACTTGATCGCTCGCTGCAGTTTGTCGCAGTGCAGAGATCGGGTCGGAACTGCGCATGCACCGGCGCTGCAGTGCACCGGCGCATGGCAGCTTTCGTTACCTAGCGATCGCCTCTGAGACAGAGGCGGTCATTAGGCGGGAGGGGGCTGAACGGCGGTGTTAAGCCGCCGTTTAGGGGGAGCGGTCCGGCCAATGCAGGCCGTTGGGAGGGCGGGCCACAGTGGCTGCAAGATGTGTCACGCAGCCGCTGCGCCCAGCGGGAGCGACGAGCAACTCCCGGCCAGCCGCAGGAGCTGCGCTGGCCGGGAGTTACTCCTCAAATACAAAGGCATCGCCTTTGTGCGATGCTTTTGTATTTGTGCAGGGGGGCCGGCACTGACATGCGGGGCGGACTAGCCCTGTGCTGGGCGTCCCCCCGCATGTCTGAGTTAACGATCGTAGCTGTGCTAATACCCCAATACCCCTTTATGACAACGTAAAAAAAGTTTTTTTTGAATATGATGCCACAAGCTTTGGCACACCTATCTTTGGGCAGTTTCGCCCATTCCTCTTTGCAGCACCTTTCAAGCTCCTTCAGGTTGGATGGGAAGCATCTGTGCACAGTCATTTTCAGATCTCTCCAGAAATGTTCAATCAGATTCAAATCAGGGCTCTGGCTGGGCCACTAAAGGACATTTACAAAGTAGTCCTGAAGTCACTCCTTTGATATCTTGGCTGTGTGCTTAGGGTCGTTGTCCTGCTGAAAGATGAACCGTCACCCAAGTCTGAGGTCAAGAGCGCTCTCGAGCAGGTTTTTATCCAGGATGTCTCTGTACATTGCTTCATTAATCTTTCCCTCTATCCTGACTAGTCTCCCAGTTCCCGCCGCTGAAAAACATCCCCACAGCATGATGCTGCCACAGCCATGCTTCACTGTAGGGATGGTGTTGGCCTGGTGATGAGCGGTGCCTGGTTTCCTCCAAACATGATGCCTGGCATTCATGCAAAGGTGTTAAATCTTTGTCTCATCAGACCAGAGAATTGTGTTTCTCATGGTCTGAGAGCCCTTCAGGTGTATTTTGGCAAACTCCAGGCAAGCTGCCATGTGCTTTTTACTAAGGAGTGGCTTCCGTCTGGCCACTCTACCATACAGGCCTGATTGGTGGATTGCTGCAGAGATGGTTGTCCTTCTGGAAAGTTATCCTCTCTCCACAGAGGAATGCTGTAGCTCTGACAGAGTGACCAATGGGTTCTTCGTCACCTCCCTGACTAGGGCCCTTCTCCCCCGATTGCTCAGTTTAGATGGCCGGCAAGCTCTAGGAAGAGTCCTGGTGGCTCCGAACTTCTTCCATTTACGGATGATGGAGGCCACTGTGCTCATTTGGGCCTTCAAAGCAGCAGATATTTTTCTGTACCCTTGCCCAGATTTGTGCCTCAAGACAATCCTGTCTTGGAGGTCTACAGACAATTCCTTTGACTTCATGCTTGGTTTGTGCTCAGACATGCACTGTCAAGTGTGGGACCTTATATAGAGACAGGTGTGTTCCTTTTCTAAATCATGTCCAATCAACTAAATTTACCACAGGTGGACTCCAATTAAGCTGTAGGAACATCTCAAGGATGATCAGTGGAAAGAGGATGCACCTGAGCTCAAATGAATTTATTCCTTTGAAATAAGGCTGTAACATAACAAAATGTGGAAAAAGTGAAGCGCTGTGAATACTGTCCGGATTCACTGTAATTGGGCAGCAACACACATTGGCCAAGTATTCTATGAACATGTTGTGGACATGTTGGTGAATTTGTGGGTTATGCTGAGTTGAGCAAAAGCAAAGAGTCCAGAAAGTGATGACTTTCACAAGTGCATGGATAGTGGTGGTGCAGCTGCATAATGCATAGCGACGGGACACCTTTATTTCTGCATACGTAATACAGCTGCACCTGTAACCCTGAATCCACCCTACTGTTGTTAACTTACAGTAAGTTTGTTGATGTTAATTTATAGCAGCAGGTCTCCATTTACAGCCCAGAGATGTTGCTCTGTACTGAGGGGCAGATTTATTAAGCTCGGTGAAGTGATAAAGTAGAAGGTGATAAAGGACCAGCCAATCAGATCCTAACTACCATGTCACAGGCTGGGTTTGAAAAATGACAGGTAGGAGCTGACTGGCTGGTCCTTTATCACCTGCCAATTTATCACTTCACCGAGCTTAATAAATCTGCCCCTGAGAACTGTGTGCCAAGTGGAGATAGGATAGATTGGGGTTTATGTTGTTACACTAGGTTGAGCACTGCAGGATGAATAGAACATATGACCATGCAGGAATAGGACAAGCAGATGTTATGTGATGGCACAGTGTTTATGTATTGTTAGCTTTGGTTATTGAGAGTAATATATTAAGGCTCATCATGGAGTTTGCTTAGTGGGGGCCATCCTTGGGGGATTGCTAATAGTTCTCTGCTAAAAGTCTGTGGTGCATTAGTCAGATGGAGAGAGGTCCTATCAGCAGTGAGCAGAGGGTGGGGGTCACTGATAACTAGTAAGGCAGGTGCAGCTCAGACAGGGACCGCAAGAAGCTTTTAGCTACTCTAATTTCGTTAGCAGCCATGTTAACTCCTAATTCCCCAGAGGAATCCTTTTGTCTCTCACTAGCTTTCCTTATATGAAACGTATTGATTTACAGAGCCAAAGAGTGAGTACCAAAAATTATTTTAGAAATGGACAAAGATAAGTGCTTAGAACTGTTATAAGCTATTTTCCTTTTGTATTGACCTACATGACATGTTGTTGTCATGTGCTTATTTTTCCACTTATGTGATGTTCATATGAGAAGGCACATGGCTCAGTGTGTAAAGGGAGGCCGCACAATTTATCACATCCTGGAGGGAGGATCTGGAAGCTCCTTAATGAACATGGAGAAAACTCAGGGCTTGATTTAGGCAAAGACACGCTCGCAAAAATATGCTAATGCCTGCAGGAGGCAACAGAGGAAAAAGACACCTCCTACCTCATCTTAGATCCGAGAACTGTGCCCAATGATTCAGCATCGGCCATCTGAATATGCCTAAGCTTATTCAGAGGGGTAAATTTACTAAGATGGGAGTTCTGTTGGAGTTCTGTTTAAGATGGGATGTTGCCCATAGCAGCCAATCAGATTCCAGGTATTATATTCTATAAGGTGCTAGATAAATGAGAAGTAGAATCTGATTGGTTGCTATGGGCAACATCCCATCATAAATAGAACTCTCATCTTAGTAAATTTCCTCCTAGTAAGCCACCTCCTTCTGGCTTGCGAGATCAGTACATCTGCATCAGAAGACGCAAACACTAGCCTTGCCACTCCCAGAAAATAGGTCGGACACGCCCCAGTTTCTGGAAACGCTACCTAGCTCCTGCCACTCCCCGCCCCAAACGGCAGCAGCGTCTCAATCATGGCGCAGCTCGGGGACACTGTGCACAATTTTGCTAGGCTCATTCTGCACATGCACAGAACGGCTCCACGGGAAATGGGGGGGGGGGGGCAATTGGCCCCTTATCCAGGAGTAGATCCATTGACAAAAATGCTTTATTGAAATAATAAAGCATTTTCATTCATTTATTCCTACTATTACCACAGTCCGTATTTAATAGGCTTCCCAATGCTTCCAGTGTGGAAATTCCTTTTGTCACATATTTTCTCACCATTGACAATAACACTGAGAGGCTGGCCTAGCAGTGACCCTTTAAAACAGGGGTGGGGAACCTCAGGCTCAAGGGCCGTATAAGGCCCGCAGAGCTACTTGATCCGGCCCGGCCAGGCTCACCTAGCTGGGCGCCCGCTGACATTTTGTTACTAGTGGGCGCCTGGCTTCTTACCCCCAGTAGCAGCCGGAGGCAGGAGCTCACTCCTGAGCTCCGGCTTCCGGCTCTGCCAGTGTGCGTGTGCTGCTGAGCGGTGTTATGGGAGAGATGTCATGACTTCTCACCCATAGTTCTGAGGAGCGAGTGGCCAGGCGGAGGGCAATGGTCCAGAAGCAGGAGCGGGGCTGGTGAGTATTGTGTTTTTTTCTTCTTTTAATGTGTATGTGTAAGCACCGCTACTAGGGGGCATATCTAATGGGGCATAACAAGTGACTGGGGGCATAACAACTGACTGGGGCTATATCTACTGGGGGCATAACTACTGACTGGGGGCATATCTACTGGGGGAAGGCTCATTTTTAAGTTGATAATTTTTGTATGGCCCCCGAAGGATTTTATAAATATCCAAATGGCCCTTGGTAGAAAAAAGGTTCCCCACCCCTGCTTTAAAAGATACAGAATGTTTCTCCATTTGATAAATAGGCTGGTAAAAGATCCAAATCCCTAGAAATTAAAGAATACCCCATATCATATGCTTTTCAGGACACACTGTACATCTATTATGTCTGTAATACAATTTTCTTTTACAAGGAAACATTTCCCAAGTCCGCCACTCCTGAGGTCTGTTTCCATTAATCTATTAATATCCCTCAGTCTGACTGTAAAGATGTTAATTACAAGGCAGCTCTGTTTACCTTTAAGATAATGGTGCATTTTATATATGGTTGCAGACCACCTAACTTTGCAGCCATCATGAATTCTTTGTAATAGGGGACTAATTACAATGATTTAAGGCTCTGTAGTGCAGAAGCTAAAGCACTTCTCAAATGAGGAAAAATAACAGAAGTGATTTAGGTTGATCCCTTTAATGACTGAATGGATAGCGGCAGAGCCCAGTAAGTGATCTGTGCTTTTGCTGTAATGAGCTGTCCCCCTGCTGACCGGCCTGGTGCTCCCATGCTGGCTGTAACTAGAATAAATGTGCTTGCAGCTCATCTGTCTCTCCCTGCAGACCCCACTGCCTGGAAGCCTAGAATTGAGGAAAGGATGATGGCAGATTACACTAATCTCATTTCTCATTCTCACTTGCAGGAGTCTGGCAAACGTGTGCCCCCCTTCCCCCATAACCAGACCATCCTCATGGGTTTCTCCAGTGTAGTTCTGACATCATTGTGTCCCTGACTCAGGTAATTCTATAGCTCTGATCAACGTAACAACTCTCTGATCTCTGTGATGCACGACAAGCATCGGGACAGACAATTCTTTCTAAGAAGCATCAAAGTGCTTTGCAGCTGTAATTGGAGCATTTTGGACACTGGGACTGAGGGCACACAGTAGTGTCCTCTCACACCAGGCATTACCTTAACAATCATGGTAAAAGTCATGCTGAGGTTTAAGTGTTGATGAGCACTCTCCCATTTCTGTTGGTTTAACAATGTATAGGTCGACCCCATATGGTTGACATGCATTAGGTTGACAGGTACACAAGGTTGACATGATCAAAAGGTTGACAGGTAAAAGTTAGACAATGCTTAAGGTCAACTGGTACAAAAGATCGACCTTGTTAAAAGGTCGACGTGACAACGGTTCACACACAAATGGTCAACATGATTTGTTTTGTTTTTTTCATGGTTTTCCAACATTTGCTTTATTTAATATCCACATGGACTGCTATTGGGAATAATCAGTAACCTGTGGCGAGCGCAGGGAGCAACCCTGCTCAAAGCATGGCGAGTGAAACAAGCCCGGGAGGGTGCACGTTTCCACTATTTGTACTTACAGTAGATATGGTTAAACATAAAAAATAACACCCCAAAAACGAATTTATTGTGTCGACATTTTTTGCACCAACCATTGTAATGTCGACCTTTTGACCAGCCAAACTTTTGTATCTGTCGATCTTACCCTCTGTCTACCTTTTATCTGCCAAACTTTTGACCCTGTCGACCTAATGCATGTCGACCATATGGGATCAACCTAATGTCCATCTGTCTAGACAGTGTAGATCTTCTATAACACACCCCTTTCTGTTAAAGAAATTGATTGTATGATATCATTGTCTATCTTGGTATGATGTTGGTATGATTTTTTTTTCATCATCAGTTACTGTTATCTATATAACATCAATATATGTACAGAAATTCAGAGGCTTTGCCAACCATTAGAGACCATGGGGTCTATTTACTAAGCCTTGGACTAAGGGGAAATGGATGGAGATAAAGTACCAGCCAATCAGCTAAATGCCATTTTTTAAACAAAGCCTGTAAAATGGAAGCTGATTGTCTGGGACTATCTCTGTCCACTTTATCCCTATCCAAGGCTTAGTAAATAGACCCCCATGTACCTGATCCTCTAATAGAATAACAATGTATAATATGAGTGCAACCTGACATTTGAGAAAGGGGTGGGGGCCAGTCCAACTCTGGGTGAAGGTATCACAGTAGACTGACATCTAAACATATTCAGTATCAGAGTGCATACCTTGAAAGAACATAACTTTTAAATTCTATTACATTTTAGAAAACAAATATATGCTATCCTATTTAAAACCTGTGAAGTAACAGAATGCGTGACAGATGAATTCTTCTTTATTGTCCAACACAGCTGTGTTGTAATTGAAGTGAGTTTCATCTCGCAGGATAATACTAGACTTGTTCTCGATCCATAGCTTATAAGGTGTGTGATTGGTTATTCTACCTGGCAATCTAAGTTTGTTGCGGTACTTTTGCAGCGCCGATAAATTTTGTATTTTAAAACCCAAATGTGCATTGCACATGCAGCGTTGTACCAAGGTATTCTATGTGTGGTGCCTTGATGCACACCACCATAAACATTTTTATATGTGCTGTGTGCAGGGCCGTCTTAACAGCAGTGTAGGCCCCTGAGTAAAGCAATACACTGGGGCCCCTACCCATTCTCCAGAGGTAGGGGTGAGGGATGGGGGTGCGATCAGCGGCTGCTTTGATGTCCCGCAGGCGGTAGGGGGTGTTTTATCTTCTTCTCACCATGTAGGAGCTGTAATTTCTGATAATTACTCCTTTACTGCACAGATGGTGGGAGATGGGGCATGAGGAGGAACACTAAACTGTAGAAGGCATTGGGCTGAATGAAGGTGCCCCAGTACATGATTTCCAGGGTGGTAGGGAGTGTTTAATATGCAGGGGAGGGGTGGAGAATGGAGTGGGCTTAATATTCAGTATCTCCAGTTCCTGAAAATAGATTTGTTAGCTTTGTATGTGATAAAAAAAATCCCACCTTTCAGGAGATACTGGGGCTTGGAGATCAGAGTTCAGGAGCCAGAGTAATCCACCGATGAACATATAAAACTGCATACCAGGCGTGTGGAGCTGGATCAGGGACCAGATGCTGGAAGGCTGATATCTCTGGTTCTGGGCAAGGTAGACACAAGGTGCCAATGTCCACCGAAAGGGGAGAATCCCAGCTTTTGGCGCATACCCTCAGTAAAAACTGTAAGTCAGACAGAATCTGAGATATCTGTCTGGGAAGAGCAATTAACAGGCTCAGATGGGGACCACTGATTTGAAGTCAGATATCTCTGGTTCCCCAGGTCCGCTTTTCAAAAATCTGGAACCCCTGAAAAGAGGGGACCCTCAGCTATCAGCCTAGGGCCCTTATACTCCTGGGGCCCTTGGGAGCCCATACGGAAAGAAGGCCCTGGCTGTGTGAGCCTACTGTATTATTACACCTACTAACATATACTCAGGGTCGGACTGGCCCACAGGTAAACAAGGTAAACCACCATTGGGCCCCACTGCTTGGGGCCCCCGTCCCTTCCACTAGTAATCAGGTTCCAGATTGCTGTATGTACTGTATATCATACATATGTTACAAGGATCCGGTCAGGATCCCAATCCCAGCTGTCGGGATCCCAGCAGTCAGAATCCCGACGCCAGAATCCCGACACTTCGGTATTCCGAATAGGTTCACCATCCCGGCGCTGGAATCCGGACAGCCAGGATGCCGAACGAGGAGACACCGGCCCACTGGAGATGGGGGGGGGGGGTGGGTTTAGGCTGCAGGGAAGGAGGGGACAGGGGGAAGGTAACAGGGGGAGGGGGACAGGGGGAAGGTAACAGGGGGAGGGGACAGGGGGAATGTAAGTATACCTACCTACTACCTAGTATACTATTCCTCTGTCGGGATTCCAAACTTTGGGATGCTGCGGCCGGTATTCTGACCACTGGCATCCTGACCGCTGGCAAAATTAACCCAACCTATGTTGCATTATACTGCACAGGACTATGGTGTATTTTCTATAGTGCATTGCTGTTATTAGTCTGGTACATTATCATGCATACACTACCAGTATTTACTATACATGTTTATTAAGATGCTCAGACCATTCACTTGCTAGTTTTTAGCCAAGCCTCTAAGCATGCCCTTTAGTTTATACACCAGTTTGACACTGCATATATCACTAAAGTCAGACTTTTGTGTCAAGAAAATTGGCATTTTTAAATGTTTTCACTTTTCCCTCCTCGCAGCTGTAGGCACACTCCTCTGCACACTATAAAAGGAGCCAGCAGCATGAAAGTCGTCTTTCCATATTTATTTTAGAGATAAGCGGGTTCGGATCCCTGGGATCAGAACCCTACCGAACCTCCCTACCCGTGTCCGGATTTGAGTCAGGCTCGGGTTTTCCCACCTGACTTGGAAACCAGAACGAGGCAAAACGTCATCATCATCCCGCTGTCGGATTCTCGCGGGATTTGGATTCCATATAAGGAGCCGCGCGCCACAGCCATTTTCACTCCAGTCTCGGAGAGTGTATTGAGAGGACATGTCCTCAGTGTCTGTGTGGGCGGGAAAGTGGGGTGGCGAGTCTTCTGCAGTCCAGTCCAGTGTACTCAGTGTATTGTGCTGCATCAGTCCAGCCAGTCACAGTGTTGGTGTCCTCTGCTGCTATATGTCCCCAGTGCTGCTGGCTTGCATTTTTGCTGTGTTGTCCTGCATTAGACCAGGGGAAGTCTCTTGTGCATCAGTCCAGTAACCAGTCACAGTGGTGGTGTCCTCTGCTGCCATATATCCAGTGTAGCTGTATAAGTCCTGGATTGTTCATATGTTTGTAAATCGTCATCAGGACACAGAGACATGTGAGTTCACTGCTGTGCTTTTTATTCCCTCACCAACTCCAGGCACACTGCACCACCCACTTCCCAGCATCCCCCTGGTCCCAGGGACCATCACTGAAGATTCAGGATTACACAGATAAGTAAGGGAGTTTCTACAAATATTAAGCATTCTAATACACTAACATCACATCCTCTTTTCTTTAAAGATAAGCCCTGTACGCTTCAATGTAACAATTAACAACATCATATTAAGAACATCATCTAACACGTTTCAATGAGTCTCTCAGGTCTGCGTATTTCCCTTTTGGGTCTTTCATACACAGTCTGTGTTTCATCTACCATGTTGGACCTTTCTAGAATCGTGGTTTGTTCACCATTATGAGGATCATCATACATGTCAGATGAAGGGTATTATTCAGTCATGTTGTCTTCATTATGGTTAGGTTGAGATCTTAAATCCACCCGATATCTTCTTACTTCCGTTCCATGCTCTGTACGTATAGTATAAGATCTTGGTGCTACTTGTGCTTGCACAATACCTTTCTGCACCCAAATCCCTTTCTCGTGATCTCTGAGACAGATTTGGTCACCCGATTTTAGATCAGATAAGCTTTTTGCTCGTCTGTCATGGAACAGTTTCTGTTTCGCCTGTTGACGTTCCTTACTCAGTCTGACCAACGCTGAGTTATGTGTATTAAGCAGTTCATCATGTATCGGGAGATTTGCTCTAATCCTCCTTCCCATCAGCATTTGTGCAGGAGAAAGTCCATTCTGTAAAGGTGTACTGCGGTAGATTAAAAGACTTTTGTAGAAATCTTCTTTACCTTCTTGAGCTTTTTTCATGAGACTCTTTACAGTTTTTACGGAGCTTTCCACCAACCCATTTGAGCGTGGATAGTGGGGACTTGACGTAGTATGGACAAATTCCCACTCATCAGCAAATTGTCTAAATTCAGCACTGGAAAACTGAGGACCATTGTCAGTGAACACTTCCATAGGAACACCATGCCTTGCAAAGATTGACTTCATGCAATTGATTATGGCTTTACTAGTAGTTGTATGTAGTGTCTTCACCTCAGGGTAGTTAGAGTAATAATCAGTCACGACAATGTACGTTTTCCCATTACAATCAAACAAATCTGCGCCAACTTTCTGGTACGGTCTCTCCGGCACTGCGTGAGGACTCAGTGGCTCGACTTGTTGTTTCGATCTATACGTAAGACATAATTCACATGTAGCTGTAGTCTGTGCTATGTCTTGGTTCATTCTTGGCCAATACATAACTTCACGCGCTCTCCGCTTACATTTTTCTTCTCCTAAGTGGCCTTCATGTATCTTGCACAGCATAGTTTTTCTTAGTCGTGCAGGTATTACAAACCTATTGCCTTTGTAAATAATACCATCGACAACTGTAAGGTCACTGCGGTACATCCAATAATCATGGATAGACAGCGGGCACGCATGTTTTTCTGCTGGCCAACTTTTCAGAATGATATCTTTCAACACTTTCATTGTGTCATCTGTCTCAGTTTCTTTCCTAATCTGTTCTTGTCTTGCAAGAGACACTAGTAGAGAAGCTACAATCAAATTAACATAGGCTTCTATCTCTTCATCCATCAGACTTTTGGAACCTTCACTTTTGTCCACAGCACGAGAAAGTGTATCAGCAATGTACATGTATTTGCCGGGACAGTACAGCAAGTGTACATCATATTTCTGTAGCCTAATAAGCATTCGTTGAATTCTCATGGGACAGTCATGTAATGATTTAGTCATGATAGCTACCAATGGCTTGTGGTCAGTTTCCACTGTAAATGTTTGACCATACACAAACTGATGAAATCGCTCACATGCATATGTGATCGATAGAAGTTCTTTTTTCTATCTGAACATACCTTGTTTCAGCACTTGTCAGTGCTCTTGATGCATAGATTACTGGTTGCCATGTATTCTCATGTTCTTGTAACAGCACTGAGCCTAGGCCAAATTGCGAAGCATCTGCTGAAATTCTTATTCTTTTTGCAGGATCAAAGAATTTTAGCACTGGTTGCTCTGTAATGATCTGTTTCAAGTTTTGCCAACTTTCTTCTCGTTCATGTGACCACATCCACTCGTTATCTTTGTCCAACAACGGCCCTCATTCCGAGTCGTTCGCTCGGTATTTTTCTTCGCATCGCAGCGTTTTTCTGCTTAGTACGCATGCGCAATGTTCGCACTGCGACTGCGCCAAGTAATTTTGCTATGAAGATAGTATTTTTACTCACGGCTTTTTCTTCGCTCCGGCGATCGTAGTGTGATTGACAGGAAATGGGTGTTACTGGGCGGAAACACGGCGTTTTATGGGCGTGTGGATAAAAACGCTACCGTTTCCGGAAAAAACGCGGGAGTGGCTGGAGAAACGGAGGAGTGTCTGGGCGAACGCTGGGTGTGTTTGTGACGTCAAACCAGGAACGACAAGCACTGAACTGATCGCAGATGCCGAGTAAGGTTGAAGCTACTCTGAAACTGCTAAGTAGTTTGTAATCGCAATATTGCGAATACATCGTTCGCAATTTTAAGAAGCTAAGATTCACTCCCAGTAGGCGGCGGCTTAGCGTGTGTAACTCTGCTAAAATCGCCTTGCGAGCGAACAACTCGGAATGAGGGCCAACCATCTAAGTGAGGCTGTTCGTTCAGAGAGTTTAGAAACAAACTTTCCTAAGTAAGTAATCATTCCTAGGAATCTTCTGACGTCGTCTTTGTTGTTAGGCTGTTCCATGTTCACTATGGCTGATATTTTCCTTGGGTCTGGTTTTACACCTTGATCCGAGACCACATCGCCTATAAAGGTAAGTGTATTCACGCCAAATTCACATTTGTCCTTGTTTAGCTTTAGATTCACTTTCTTGACAAGTTCCATTACTTGTCTCAATCTAGAATCATGTTCTTCCTTTGTCGATCCCCAGACAATAATGTCATCCATCATTGTTTCAACACCTGGAATATGTTCAAAAATCATGTGTATCTTTTTGTGATATACTTCTGGAGCAGACAAGGGCCCTCATTCCGAGTTGATCGGTCGCAAGGCGAATTTAGCAGAGTTACACACGCTAAGCCGCCGCCTACTGGGAGTGAATCTTAGCTTCTTAAAATTGCGACCGATGTATTCGCAATATTGCGATTACTAACTACTTAGCAGTTTCAGAGTAGCTTCAGACTTACTCTGCCTGTGCGATCAGTTCAGTGCTTGTCGTTCCTGGTTGACGTCACAAACACACCCAGCGTTCGCCCAGGCACTCCCACCGTTTCCCCGGCCACTCCTGCGTTTTTTCCGGAAACGGTAGCGTTTTCAGCCACACGCCCCTGAAACGCCGTGTTTCCGCCCAGTAACACCCATTTCCTGTCAATCACATTACGATCGCCAGAGCGAAGAAAAAGCCGTGAGTAAAAATACTATCTTCATAGTAAAGTTACTTGGCGCAGTCGCAGTGCGAACATTGCGCATGCGTACTAAGCGGATTTTCACTGCGATGCGATGAAAAATACCGAGCGAACAACTCGGAATGAGGGCCAATATTCCATATGGTAGTCGAAGAAATCTGTGTCGACCTTCTGGTGTATTAAATGTACAAAGCTTTGAGCTGGCCTCATCTAGCTTCATTTGCCAGAATCCTGAAGATGCGTCCAATTTACTGAACCATTTTGCTCCCGCAAATTGCGACATAATTTCATCTCTGGTTGGTAGTTTGAAATGTTCTCGTTTAATAGCTTTGTTTAAATCTCTGGGGTCTAGACATATTCTGAGTTGTCCATTTTTCTTTTCAACAATTACTAAGGAGCTAACCCATTCAGTAGGCTCATCAACTTTCTGTATCACCCCCAAGGCTTCCATGCGATTTAACTCTTGTTTCAGTTTTTCTATCAGCGCAAATGGCACTTTTCTACAGGGTTGTATCACTGAAGAAGTTAACAGAATTATTTATCCAGTCACTAAATACAGGTGCCATTCCAGAGGACTGGAAAAGAGCAAATGTAGTTCCACTGCACAAAAGTGGAAGCAAGGAAGAAGCAAGCAACTACAGACCAGTAAGCCTTACATCAGTAGTGGGGAAAGTAATGGTAAAACTATTAAAAGAAAGAGTTGTGGAATATCTTAAATCAAACCACTTACAGGATCCAAAACAGCATGGATTTACTGGTGGTAGATCATGCCAAACAAATCTTATTTACTTTTTTGACTCTGTGACGAAAATAATAGGTCAAGGGGGAGCTGTAGATGTAGCATATCTAGACTTTAGTAAGGCATTTGACACTGTCCCACATCGCAGACTG
Source organism: Pseudophryne corroboree (assembly GCF_028390025.1). Taxonomy (NCBI): domain Eukaryota; kingdom Metazoa; phylum Chordata; class Amphibia; order Anura; family Myobatrachidae; genus Pseudophryne; species Pseudophryne corroboree. The sequence continues at coordinate 176,609,757 of NC_086450.1, read as the reverse complement.
CTAAATAAACTTGAAAGCGTGGGGGTGGATTATAAAACAGTTAAATGGATAAGAACCTGGTTGCAGGATAGGAAACAGACAGTTGTAGTTAATGGAGTGCAATCTATGGAGGGAAATGTTACCAGTGGAGTACCCCAGGGATCTGTACTTGGTCCAGTTCTCTTTAATATCTTTGTTGGTGACATTGCAGATGGTATTGAAGGGAAGGTATGCCTTTTTGCAGATGATACAAAGATATGCAACAGGGTAGACACACCGGGAGGGGTAAAACAAATGATTGATGACCTAGCTAGGCTTGAGAAATGATCAAGAACGTGGCAACTACAGTTAATGCTAAAAAATGCGAAATCATGCACTTGGGTCTCAAAAACCCAAAGGCTAAATATAGTATCAAGGATACTACAATGGAAACTACTGAGGAGGAAAGGGATTTAGGAGTCACTATTTGTGACTTGAAGGCAGGAAAGCAATGCAACAAAGCAATGAGAAAGGCAAGTCAGATGCTTGGTTGCATAGGGATAGGAATCAGTAGCAGGAAAAAAGAAGTGATAATGCCACTGTATAGGTCATTGGTGCGGCCCCATCTGGAATACTGTGTCCAGTTCTGGAGACCATATCTCCAGAAGGATATAAATACATTAGAGAGTGTACAAAGAAGGGCAACTAAAATGGTGCATGGCCTACATCACAAAACGTACCCGGAAAGGCTAAAAGATCTTAACATGTATAGTTTGGAGGAGAGAAGGGAAAGGGGAGACATGATAGAAACTTTCAAATATATCAAGGGTCTTAACAAAGTTCAGGAGGGAAACATTCTTCAAAGGAAGAGAAGTATTAGAACTCGAGGACATACACTGAGACTGGAGGGGGGGAGGTTCAGGGGAAATTTAAGGAAAAATTACTTCACAGAAAGGGTAGTGGATAAGTGGAATAGTCTCCCATCAGAGGTGGTAGAGGCTAAGACTGTAGAGCAATTTAAACATGCTTGGGATAGGCATATGGATATCCTTACAAAGAATTAAGGTTCAAAAAGGGTTGAGATTACCTAAAGGATAAAAAAAAAGGGGCAGACTAGATGGGCCAAGTGGTTCTTATCTGCCGTCAAATTCTATGTTTCTATGTAAGAAACTTGTGTGTCTATATTTATTGTATGCTCTCCAGGCAAACAACCTAGACCTTCAAACAAGTCTCTGTATTCTGTAAACATCGATTTGCAGTCATCTTCTACTTGTGATGTCACCATAAAAACTTTATTTAGCAAGCTTAGTTTCTCATAGGAACTTAATCCTAGAATCGGTTGCACATTTTTATCCACAATCAGTAGAGATGTTTTAAACCAGGGGTGGGGAACCTTTTTTCTACCGAGGGCCATTTGGATATTTATAAAATCCTTCGGGGGCCATACAAAAATTCTCAACTCAAAAAATTACCCTGCCCCCCAGTAGGTCTGCCCCTTAGAGGTACTGTGCGTGCGCACCGGAGGCGCGCACACGCCAAAAAAATGGGTGTGGCCAGTTAAAATGGGACGTGATACACATATGCCCCCAATAGTGCGGTGCCAGATCCACAATTGCCCCCACAGTGCCAGGTATACAAATGCCCCCACAGTGCCAGGTATACAAATGCCCCTCACAGTGCCAGGTATACAAATGCCCCTCACAGTGCCAGGTTTACAGATGCCCCCACAGTGCCAGGTATACAGATGTCCCCACAGTGCCAGGTATACAGATGCCCCCACAATGCCAGGTATACAAATGCCCCTCACAGTGCCAGTTATACAGATGCCCCCACAGTGCCAGGTATACAAATGCCCCCCACAGTGCCAGGTATACAAATGCCCCCCACAGTGCCAGGTATACAGATGCCCCCACAGTGCCAGGTATACAAATGCCCCTCACAGTGCCAGGTATACATATGTCCCCACAGTGCCAGGTATACAGATGCCCCCACAGTGCCAGGTATACAGATGCCCCCACAGTGCCAGGTATTCAAATGCCCCTCACAGTGCCAGTTATACAGATGCCCCCACAGTGCCAGGTATACAAATGCCCCTCACAGTGCCAGGTATACAGATGCCCCCACAGTGCCAGGTATACAAATGCCCCCACAGTGCCAGGTATACAGATGCCCACACAGTGCCAGGTATACAAATGCCCCTCACAGTGCCAGTTATACAGATGCCCCCACAGTGCCAGGTATACAAATGCCTCCCACAGTGCCAGGTATACAAATGCCCCCCACAGTGCCAGGTATACAGATGCCCCCACAGTGCCAGGTATACAAATGCCCCTCACAGTGCCAGGTATACAGATGTCCCCACAGTGCCAGGTATACAGATGCCCCCACAGTGCCAGGTATACAGATGCCCCCACAGTGCCAGGTATACAAATGCCCCTCACAGTGCCAGTTATACAGATGCCCCCACAGTGCCAGGTATACAAATGCCCCCACAGTGCCAGGTATACAGATGCCCTCCCCCCACCCCTCTCCCCTCCGTGCTGCTTACCGTGGGACACGGATGAGAGCGCGGCTGTCGGGTGGGAGCGGTGGCGTGTAGTACTTCAAACCAGCCGCCGGTTCGAGAGCCAATCAGAGCTCGCGGACCGGCAGCCGCGGCTCCTGATTGGCTGCCGGTCCACGAGCTCTGATTGGCTCACGGACCGGCGGCTGGTTTGAAGTACTGCACGCCGCCGCTCCCACCCAACAGCCGCGCTCTCCTCCCTGTTCTGACAGTTGAGACACGCTGCCGCCGGACTGAGCGGCAGCGTGTCTCACTGACACCAGCTGGTGGGCCGGACCAAACAGCTTCGCGGACCGTGTACGGCCCGCGGGCCGGAGGTTCCCCACCCCTGTTTTAAACTGTTGTCCCTTATATTTCAGTGTCACTAAGCATGTACCTTTCACAGGAATTTCCTCCCCAGTGTACCCTGTAACTTTCACTTCGGCTGGATGAATTTCAGGTTTTACTCTAAAAGTCTTATAGTCTTGAAACGATATTAAATTCACCTGCGCGCCAGTATCAAGCTTAAAGGGAAAGACAATCTCGTTCACAGTTAAAGGGACAATCAATTCTTATCTGCACTGCAAAGTTCAATGCAATCCACAAAGAATTCCTCTGTTTGCTTAATAGCATGCACATTGGTTTCACTTTTCATTTTACAGCATTTGGCAAAGTGATTAAGTCTACCACATTTCATGCAGGTTTTACCATAAGCAGGGCACATTTTAGGATTGTGAGCATTTCCACATCTACTACACATTTCCTTGTTAGACTGGGGCTTAAACTGCTTCATTCTTGAGAATGGAGGTTTGCGTGGCTCTGTTCTCTGCACTACATGGACAGCACCAGCTTTCTTGTGTAATGTTTTGGCTTGAAATCTAGTTATTTCTGCAGTTCTACACATAGTCACTGCCTTTTCTAGTGTTAGGTCCTGCTCTCTCAGCAATCTCTCTCTGAGTCTATTATCAGGTATTCCACAGACAATACGATCTCTAATCAGTGAATCCTTTAAATCACCAAACTCACAGGTTTTACTGAGTGATTGCAGCTCTGTAACATACTGATCAAATCCATCTACAGACTTCTGATCACATGTGAAAAACTTATATATTTCATATGTCATATTTTTCCTTGGCACAAAGTAATCTTCAAACTTTTGCATTATCGAAGATAGCACCATATTCTGCCCCTCAGCAAACTGAAAACTATTATAAATGTCCAGCACATCCTCTCCTATCACATGGAGGAAAATGGATGCCTCCGTTTTGTCAGCTTCTGTATCAGCTCCACATGCAGCAAGATATATATTAAACCTTTGCTTAAATCTTTTCCAGTTTTCAGACAAGTTACCAGACATCAGCATGCCGGTTGGAGGAGCTAGTTTATCCATGGTTACTCACTGTTTGAAGAGAGGAGCACACGGCAGGCTTTGCAGACACTATCACAGCCTTACAGACTGCTGCAAGATTCTTTCACACTCTGAGAGCACTAGCAGTCCAAGTTAAAATTCTTCTGACACCATGTTTTGTTCATATGTTTGTAAATCCAGTCATCAGGACACAGAGACATGTGAGTTCACTGCTGTGCTTTTTATTCCTTCACCAACTCCAGGCACACTGCACCACCCACTTCCCAGCATCCCCCTGGTCCCAGGGACCATCACTGAAGATTCAGGCTTACACAGATAAATAAGGGAGTGTCTACAAATATTAAGCATTCTAATACACTAACATCACAAGTCCCTTTCAGTGGTGCTGTGTTGTCCTGCATTAGACCAGGGGAAGTATCTTGTGCAGCATCAGTCCAGTGACCAGTCACAGTGGTGGTGTCCTCTGCTGCCATATATCCAGTGTAGCGGTATAAGTCCCTTACAGTGTTGTTGTGTTGTGCTGCATCAGACCAGTGGTAGTGTCCTGGCCATCAGTCATTCCAGTGATGAGGCAGTCACAGTGGTGTACGCTGCTGCTATATGTCCACTGCTGCCGTATAATAATAATAATAACAACAAAAACAAGTCACTTACAGTGTTGCTGTGTTGTGCTGCATCAGACCAGTGGTAGTGTCCTGGCCATCAGTCATTCCAGTGACGAGGCAGTCACAGTGGAATACGCTGCTGATACATGTCCACTGCTGCTGTATAATAATAATAATAATAATAATAACAACAACAACAACAACAAGTCCCTTACAGTGTTGATGTGTTGTGCTGCATCAGACCAGTGGTAGTGTCCTGGCCATCAGTCATTCCAGTGACCAGGCATTCACAGTGGTATACGCTGCTGCTGCTATATGTCCACTGCTGCCGTTTAATAATAATAATAATAATAACAACAAGTCCCTTACAGTGTTACTGTGTTGTGCTGCATCAGACCAGTGGTAGTGTCCTGGCCATCAGTCATTCCAGTGATGAGGCAGTCACAGTGATATATGCTACTGCTATATGTCCACTGCTGCCGTATAACAATAATAATAATAATAATAATAACAACAAGGCCCTTACAGTGTTGCTGTGTTGTGCTGCATCAGACCAGTGGTAGTGTCCTGGCCATCAGTCATTCCAGTGATGAGGCAGTCACAGTGGTATACGCTGCTGCTAAATGTCCACTGCTACCATATAATAATAATAACAACAACAACAAGTCCCTTACAGTGTTGCTGTGTTGTGCTGCATCAGGCCAGTGGTAGTGTCCTGGCCATCAGTCATTCCAGTCATTCCTGTGCCGCATATTGTCTTATATAACTCCCAAAAAATAATGGAGAACAAGAATTTGGAGGATAAAATAGGGAAAGATCAACAACCACTTCCTCCTAGTGCTGAAGCTGCTGCCACTAGCCATGACATAGACGATGAAATGCCACCAACGTCGTCTGCCAAGGCCGATGCCCAATGTGATAGTAGAGGGCATGTAAAATCCAAAAAGCCAAAGTTCAGTAAAAAGAACCAAAAAAATTAATTTAAATCGTCTGAGGACAAACGTAAACTTGCCAATATGCCATTTACGACACGGAGTGGCAAGGAACGGCTGAGGCCCTGGCCTATGTTCATGGCTAGTGGTTCAGCTTCACATGACGATGGAAGCTCTCATCCTCCCGCTAGAAAAAATAAAAGAGTTAAGCTGGAAAGAGCACAGAAAAAAACTGTGCGTTCTGAGATGGTATCACAAATCCCCAAGGAGAGTCCAAGTGTGTCAGCGGTTGAGATGCCTGACCTTCCCAACACTGGATGGGAAGAGGTTGCTTCTTCCACCATTTGCACACCCCCTGCAAGTGCTGGAAGGAGCACCCATGCAGTCCAGTTCCTGATATTGAAATTGAAGATGTCACTGTTGAAGTACACCAGGAGGAGGATATGTGTGTTGCTGGCGCTGAGGAGGAAGTTGACGATGAGGATTCTGATGGTGATGTGGTTTGTAGTCAGGCACCGAGGGAGACACCTGTTGTCCATGGGATTAAGAAGCCCATTGTGATGCCTGGGCAAACTACCAAAAAAGCCACCTCTTCGGTGTGGAATTATTTCTCCACAAATCCGGACACCAGGTGTCAAGCCATCTGTTGCCTCTGTCAATCTAGTATGGAAGAAGTATACAATCTCAGAATTGCGCAGTAAAACAGACAAAGCTGCCCAGACACTCGGTTCAAATTGGGGGGAAAAAACACCAATTCCCAACAGATACAGATCAAGAAAAAATGGTGAACCAGGTATCACTGGCGCTAAATCCGTAAGGATGTGTTCAAACTGGACCCTGGCATGGGCTACCGTAAACACAATCGTGAGGGGATCCTGACACCCCTTATTGGGGATGGATGCCCTGGGTTAATGTGCAAATAAGCAGAATAAAACTGGGTATAAAAAGACAAATGAACATTTATTAATATGTACATAAAAACATGCAGTGCATATTATCTGCCAGTGCAATGGGACTCCAAAAGTGGCTTGTGCTGTTTTTAATATATCAGAAAAGAAGCTCTCACCCTCTTTCTGTGTTGCGGTGGGCTAGCTTATAAATAAGCTGATGTGGTCCTAGGCTGAAATGGCCAAGCACCACCGCAAAACGTTTTGCGGTGGTGCTTGGCCATTTCAGCCTTACGGATTTAGCGCCAGTGATACCTGGTTCACCATTTTTTCTTGATCTGCCTCTGTCAATCTGTAATAAGTAGGGGTAAGGATGTTAACCACCTAGGAACATCCTCCCTTATCCGTCACCTGCAGCGCATTCATCATAAGTCAGTGTCAAGTTGTGAAACTTTGGGTAAGAGCGTAAGCAGTCCACTGACACCTAAATCCCTTCTTCCTCCTGTACCCAAGCTCCTGCAAGCCACACCACCAACTCCCTCAACGTCAACTTCCTCCTCAGTCAGGAACGTCAGTAGTCCTGCGGGCCATGTCACTGTCAAGACTGAGGAGTCCTCTCCTAACCGGGATTCCGCCTCAGGATCCTTGAGTGGTACGCCTGCTGTTGCTGCCACCGCTGCTGTTGTTGCTGCTGGGAGTCGATTGTCATCCCAGAGGGGAAGTCGGAAGACCACTTGTACTACTTCCAGTAAGCAATTGACTGTCCAACAGTCCTTTGTGAGGAAGATGACATATGACAGCAGTCATCCTTTTGCAAAGCGGATAACTGAGGCCTTGACAGCTATGTTGGTGTTAGACGTGCGTCCGATATCCACCATTAGTTCAGTTGGACTTAGAGAATTGTTTGAGGTACTGTGTCCCCGGTATCAAATCCCATCTAGGTTCCACTTCTCTAGGCAGGCGATACCGAGAATGTACACAGACGTCAGAAAAAGAGTCACCAATGTCCTACAAAATGCGGTTGTATCCAGTGTCCACTTAACCACAGACATGTGGACAAGTGGAACAGGGCAGACTAAGGACTATGACTGTGACAGCCCACTAGGTAGATGTATTGCCTCCCGCAGCAACAACAACAGCAGCGGCACCAGTAGCAGCATCTCGCAAACGCCAACTCGTTCCTAGGTAGGCTACGCTATGTATCACCGCTTTCCATAAGAGGCACACAGCTGACAACCTGTTACGGAAACTGAGGAACATCATTGCAGAATGGCTTACCCCAATTGGACTCTCCTGGGGATTTGTGATATCGGACAACGCCACCAATATTGTGCGTGCATTACATCTGGGCAAATTCCAGTATGTCTCATGTTTTGCACATACAATTAATTTGGTGGTGTAGAATTTTTTTGAAAAATGACAGGGCTGTGCAGGAGATGCTGTTGGTGGCCCGAAGAATTGCGGGTCACTTTCAGCATTCTGCCACTGCGTCCCGAAGACTGGAGCGCCAGCAAACACTCCTGAACCTGCTCTGCCATCACCTGAAGCAAGAGGTGGTAACGAGGTGGAATTCAACACTCTATATGCTTCAGAGGATGGAGGAGCAGCAAAAGGCCATTCAAGCCTATACATCCACCTATGATATAGGCAAAGGAGGGGTAATGCACCTGACTCAAGCGCAGTGGAGAATGATTTCCGTCTTGTGCAAGGTTCTCCAACCCTTCGAACTTGCCACATGTGAAGTCAGTTCAGACACTGCCAGCTTGAGTCAGGTCATTCCCCTCATCAGGCTTTTGCAGAATCAGATGGAGAAATTGAAGGAGGAGCTAAGACGGAGCGATTCCGCAAAGTATGTGGGACTTGTGGATGGAGCCCTTCATTCGCTTTTCCAGGCTTCAAGGGTGGTCAATCTGTTGAAATCAGAGCACTACATTTTGGCCACCGTGCTCGATCCTAGGTTTAAAGCCTACTTTGCATCTCTCTTTCCAGCAGACACAAGTGTGCAGAGGTGCAAAGACCTGCTGGTTAGTAAATTGTCAACTCAAGCGGAACGTGACCCATCAACAGGTCTAATTTCTCCCGCCACTGGGACTGCAAGGAAAATGATAAGATTTCCTAACCCACCCGCTGGCGGTGATGCAGGGCAGTCAGGAGCGAAAGCTGACATCTGGTCCGCACTGAAGGACCTGCCAACGATTACTGACATGTCTACTATCACTGCATATGATTCTGTCACCATTGAAAAAATGGTGGAGGATTATATGAGTGACAGCATCCAAGTAGGCATGTCAGACAGTCCGTATATATACTGGCAGGAAAAAGAGGCAATTTGGATGCCCTTGCACAAACTGGCTTTATTTTACCTAAGTTGGCCCCCCTCCAGTGTGTACTCCAAAAGAGTGTTTAGTGCAGCCGGTAACCTTGTCAGCGATCGGCGTAGAAGGTTACTTCAACTAAATGTGGAGAAGATGATGTTCATCAAAATGAATTATAAATTCCTCCGGGAAGACCTTTACCAGCAATTGCCTCCAGAAAGTACACAGGGATCTGAGATGGTGGATTCCAGTGGGGACGAATTAATACTCTGTGAGGACGAGGATGTACACAGTGAAAGGGGTGAGGAATCGGAGGATGAGGATGAGGTCGACATCTTGCCTCTGTAGAGCCAGTTTGTGCAAGGAGAGATTGATTGCTTCCTTTTTTGGTGGGGGCCCAAACAAACCAGTCATTTCAGCCACAGTCGTGTGGCAGACCCTGTTGCCAAAATGATTGGTTTGTTAAAGTGTGCATGTCCTGTTTATACAACATAAGGGTGGGAGGGCCCAAGGACAATTCCATCTTGCACCTCTTTTTCTTCTTTGCATCATGTGCTGATTGGGGACTAGTTTTTTTAAGTGCCATCCTGTCTGTAACTGCAGTGCCACTCCTAGATGGGCCAGGTGTTTGTGCAGCACACTTTTTGTCGCTTAGGTTAGTGATACAGCTACCTCATTGCACCTCTTTTTCTTCTTTGCATCATGTGCTGTTTGGGACCTATTTTTTAAATCTCCCATCCTTTCTGCCACTGCAGTGCCACTCCTAGATGGGCCAAGTGTTTGTGTCGCTTAGCTTGGCTATCCAGCTACCTAATTGCACCTCTTTTTCTTCTTTGCATCATGTGCTGTTTGGGGACTAGTTTTTGAATAGTGCCATCTTGTCTGCAACTGCAGTGCCACTCCTAGATGGGCCAGGTGTTTGTGTTGCACACTTGTGTCGCTTAGCTTAGTCATACAGCCACCTTGGTGCAACTTTTAGGCCTAAAAACAATATTGTGAGGTGTTCAGAATAGACTGGAAATTAGTGGAAATTAATATTATTGAGGTTAATAATACCGTAGGAGCAAAATTACCCCCAAATTCTGTGATTTTAGCTGTTTTTATGGTTTTTCAAAAATTATCCAGATCCAAAACCAAAACTTGAAAGGGTGGTTTTGGCAAAACCAAGCCAAAACCAAAACACGAAAGTGGAATTAGAACACAAAACACGAAAAGTGCCACCCGCACATCTCTATTTCATTTGGATACTATATTGTTTACTTTTAGCAAATGTGGGCACTAGAGCACCTGGCAGCATTCATAATCCCTCTATCATGCTTTCCATTTACAATGTAGAGAATGCTAATACTAATCCAGATCATATTAACTCACAATGAGCGTAATTTACAATTGAAAATGCTGCCTACAAAGATAGCATCCTATCTCATTCTCTATGCAGAGCTTGAGATGTTCCAGTCGGTAACAGTAGCATATGTGCCCAGTGTACACAAGGCATGTCACAGACACTTACATCCCACTTGTGCCCATGTTGTAAACCATTTATTTTATGTGCAACAAATGCATTTGCTGTAATGGCTCAATTAAACTTTAAAAAGCCTCACTAATACAGCTGAATAAACTCATTAAACACACTCTGAATAGCATAAGCTAAGCCCCAGCGATGAAGAAAGTATCAATTCGTGTCAGGGGAGCGTTCACAAATAGTCAATCTCAAGCGATTCGCTATTGCAGGAAACCACCATCGCATATTTACACCTGCCCCTGATGACCCGCAAATAATATTGTTGTCCCAGACTTTAATACTTCTGTTCTTGAATATGCTTGTGTTGAAATTGCGCAAAAACACACCCTTTGCCTACTATTAGTATTGGGTTTCTGTTGGGGATCTGATGCTGCCATATTTACCAACATCCAGGATATAAAGCATTCTAGAGATTAGCCCCCGCAGCAACTGCCATCTGAAGATGGCGATAGTCAGCTGTAGCCTATAGACTACCCACCGCAGATGGAACCAGGGCTGGTTCTAGACCTTGTTGTGCCCAGGGCGTTAGTTTTCTGTGGCGCCCCCCACATTGTAAAAAGGGTTAGTACGTGATGAACATAGGGCGTAGCTTAATGGAAAGGGGCGTGGCCACATAAATACTACCAATTCACATTACACCGCACAGTAGTACCGCTTATACACATTACACCAGGTAGAGCCCCTTATACAACACAGGCAAAACAAAAACACAGGGGTAAAAAACCTGATTCATGCCCTTTATATTATTTGTAATTTTTCCTCCTTATAGTAATGCCTCTTACACATTATGCCACACACCGTAATGCCCATTACACGTTATGCCACACACCATAATGCCCATTACCAGGGCCGGATTAAGGGCCACATGGGCCTGGAGCTGATAATATTCAAGGGCCTATTGTGAGAAACGGGGGAGGTGTGATCAGTGCTGTGTGGGTGTGGGGAGAGCCATATGGGCATGTCCACCCCTACACTATAAGCTCCAATCTCTCTCTAAATATGTAAAAATATAAAAAAAATGCATAATTTTGTGAGAAAAATAGAAATGCAATCTTAATAGTTATGATTTGTGTCTTTCCATGTGGCTAGTGATCATCATGCTACCATGATGATGGGCCTATTTTTATGTGGAGGCCTGGAGCTGTAGCTCCATCCGCCCCATTGTTAATCTGGTCCTGCCCATTACACGTTATGCCCATTACACATTATGCCACGCACCATAATGCCTATTACAACTTATGCCACACAGCGTAATGCCCATTACATATTATGCCACACACCTTAATGCCCATTCCACTTTATGCCAAACACTGTAACGCCTATTGCAATTTATGCCACACACCATAATACCCATTGCACGGTATGCCATACACTGTAATGCCCATAACACATTATTCCACATACAGTTATGATCCTGACACCATTTTATGACCCACACACAATAATGTCCCTTACAGCCCCACAGTAAGGCAGCTAATTACTTTTAAATTACCTGCTCATTGCCAGGGGTCTCATGCTTGTTTTCAGGGATTTCATGCTCTGGGTTCCATGCTCGTTGCCAGGGGTTACCTGCTTGTTGCCAGGGGTTTCATGCTCATTGCCAGGGGTCTAATGCCCGTTGCCAAGGGTTTCATGCTGTGGGTTCCATGCTCATTGCCGGGGGTTTCCTGCTTACTGCCAGGGGTTTCCTGCTCATTTCCACACCCGCCCGCACGCACCCAGCCTGCAGCAGTCACCGTGGGCTGCGTGGGTGCCTGCTGAAGCTGACACCATTAATGGGGACAGTCAGACGCTAGAGCTCCCACTTGACCTCTAGCGTCTGATAGATGCTAGAGGTCAAGTGGGACTTCTAGCGTCTGTCTCCCTCAATGGAGTCAGTTGCAGTGGACGCTCACGCAGCCTACGGAGCCTGCTACACTCGGGGTGCGGGTGGGCGACTGGCGCCTGCAGGGTGACTTCGGCCGCACTCTCTATCGCATCTTGCCTGCACGTAGAACAGCTCCTGAATGGCACGCTCCACGGAGTTGGCTGCTGTGCATGTGTGGTCAGTGGGACCCCGCATGCGCAGATGTCCCAGCAGCACTTATAGCACATCACAGGGACAAGCTCCTTTTGGAGCCCCTGTCCCTGCGGGTGCATGTTAATAAGTTCCCCCATTGTAATCGCATATTGCAATGCAACCCTGCAATGCGCCCAGATGGCATTGAATGTTATTAATGGGCCCCTTTAACACTAAAACTGCCAACCATTATAATCCTACAGGAATAAGATCTAATGTCCATGTGTTGCAAGCGGTTCCGGTATGAATGGTCGACCATGTTATGGTCGACAGTCATTAGGTCGACCACTATTGGTCGACATTGACATGGTCGACATGTACACATGGTCGACACATGAAAATGCAAAGAAAAAAGGTACCAGTACATGAAACCGGGCGCATAGCATGGGGAACTTCTTGAAGTCAGGAGTATGCTGAACTCTATGGTCCAATCCTATAAGGTTTTGAATTTTTGTCCCCAAATCAGAAAAACATAGAGAAGTGCATATAGTGAAGCACAGCTTAGGCAATATGAGATAATCATAAACTAAGCAAACATTTATTCTGATACAATTGTTTAAATATAGCAGCTTTTGATTAAAAACATGAATATATTCAAGATAGCAGCAGCTGATAAAACGTCACATGTGGAGAATATGTGAATACAGGGTGTCCAATGCATGTAATTACCGGAGGAAGGTTCTTATAAGCGTGTGGATACAAATCTCATGTTTTTAATCAAAAGCTGCTATATTTAAACAATTGTATCAGAATAAATGTTTGCTTAGTTTATGATTATCTCATATTGCCTAAGCTGTGCTTCACTATATGCACTTCTCTATGTTTTTCTGATTTGGGGACAAAAATTCAAAACCTTATAGGATTGGACCATAGAGTTCAGCATACTCCTGACTTCAAGAAGTTCCCCATGCTATGCGCCCGGTTTCATGTACTGGTACCTTTTTTCTTTGCATTTGATCCTATCTAATAGGGTGGAGGTTTTCTTTAGGGAGTTACCTCATAGTCACCATTGTACTTAACCGAGCTGCTTTGTGAGTGCGCACCTACCGGAGGATCTATATTCCTATTTTGACACATGAAAATGGTCGACACGTGAAAGGTCGACACATGAAAAGGTCGACGTGCGTTTTTTAACTTTTTTGGGTGTCGTTTTTTGCGTGAAGTGACTGGGAACCCCAATTAGTGCACCGCGTCCCCTCGCATGGCTCGCTTTGCTCGCCATGCTTCGGGCATGGTGCCTTCGCTTCGCTCGGCACAGATTACCGTTCCAATCGTAGTCCACGTGGATCGTAAAGTATGGAAAAGTTCCCCAAAAGAAAAAAGTTAAAAAAACTCATGTCGACCTTTTCATGTGTCGACCATTTTCATGTGTCGACCATGTGTCCATGTCGACCATGTCAATGTCGACCAATAGTGGTCGACCTAATGACTGTCGACCATGTGAACGGATACCGTTGCAAGCACCATTTACGCACCAAACTAATGCCTGTGTGGTACTAAATTTTAAAGTTTTCCTTATTTCATGAGTCGTATGAAATAACATCACGTACACTACTGCGTCAATTCAGAGACTTTTATTTATTTTTTATTATTAAAATGAATGTAAATAACACATTTGTCTGAATAATAAATAAAGAACCTGAACAGACCCTAAGAGCTAACAGTCTAAATATAAAACTGCTGAATTCAGGTAAAGGGTTAAGCATAGTACTATGATTTATTTAAATAAAAGCAAACACTTTGTGTCCATACAGAGCTGTATACACGCATTAGCTTCCCAAGCATGATCCGATCTCACACAATGAAACATCATCCTCTTTGTGTGTGTGACACACTCTCCATATAGCAGGGAGCATGAGTGTGTAGAGGAGGGGTTTTGCACTGCAAGCCTGGCCTCTATAGGCGGAGTAGTCTGAGAGCAGCTGAGTTCAGTTAAAATCCTGTCAATGCAAGATCCCTGAGTCAGAGAGAGATGTTGGTCTGTCTTGAAGGACCTGTGATTGAAGGTTATGCTATGGAGTCATAGATGGGTGGAATGCAGGTCTGTCTTCGGGTTATGTCCCCAATTAACACCTTTCATTGAGAACAAAGGACAGAGAGGGAGCTGGGATCATTTGCATGTCCTCCCTGTCTTGTCCGCTCATCAGCCTCCGTTATTGGAGAAGCAGGAGTTAGATGCTTATTAGCTATAATGAATAAGGATATCCTGACCATTGCGACTGTTTAATGACTACAGGGCGGAGGGACGTACACCGCGATTGCAAACCTCTCCCAGACTCCTTGCTGGATGTCCCTGACCCGTTATCGCCTATCATTGTCTGTGTGGATGCAGCTCTGACAGTTATTTTATTAACTAGCTATTGTCAGTGTCCTGGATTTATTTAGTAACCTGGAGTTGACACAGCACTGTGCAATTTCCATTTGTACATCACTGGAAGTGTGAGCCCTGGATTACCTACAAGCCGTGAGACTGAGGGAGACATGGATGAGTATGTTGTGGAGGTAAGTGTAGCAGGTATTGTGTATTCTCTTGGTAATAGGACATATATTTTCATATTTTTATTTTTTGCAAAATGATGCATGCTGTTGTGTTGAAGGGCTCATTCATATACTTGTGCTGGGAAAATAGGTAAAGATGCACTTAATTTAATTTGCTCTGTATATGCAATTTCCATTGATTGTGCTTTTTAGCTATACAGTACATCCTTGATTAAGTTGCATCCTTTTTAAGAACTCACTGGTTGGACCTGAACCATTGACTATCTAAACCTATTTCTAAAGCACTTTTCATGCTTTTATTGATGTGTGAAAGAGCCCTGAATGTCTAACTGGTAACTGTATGTAATATGTGACCAGGTAACCACAATCAGTGTGCAGTGTGGAGACACATGAGTTAGGTGAGGGAGGGTCTGCTTACCACACCCATCATCCCCCTGCAGGATGCTATAGAGGTCACTTCCAATGGTTTATATTAATGGGCTTTTGAACTGCATTGCAGGAGCCCTTGGCAGTCTCCTGTCCTGTGTTTTAGGAAAATGCATTACTGGTTCTCGGTACTGAAGGTTACAGGATCAGCAGTTTTCTGCAAGTGTTCCTTGCTGAATGTACTGTAGGGGGTTTGTGTGAACCGCATCCTTCTTTCAGATGTATAACATTTTGACCAACTGCGACAAATGGAAATGTCTTGAAATACTGGGGTCATTATCACCTCTCTCTATTGCTGAAGGTATACAAGTAACTGATAAGGGTGTTAGCACATGTGTCTCTTAAAGGTGTGTATCGCACTTGTGCTGTGCTCCCTGTATGTAGAAAACTGTGCAGTGCTTAGTAGATGACAGTGGGCACCCCCTTGCTGGAGTCACAGTAGTTGCAGATACCATCTGCTTTCCACAGGGGGTAGTATAGTAATCTGGTGTTAAGATAGGTGCACACTGTCTAATTATCAGGCTGATCAGCCAATTATATCGGATAGTGTGTATGCTGAAGCAGGGCCGGATCTAGGGGGGGGGGGGCGAAGAGGGCGACCCCCCCCCCCCCCCCTAACACAGTCATAACCACGCCCACTTTTGAGCAGAAGAGAGCTCTCCGGTGAAGCAGAACGATGTGCTGCAGCTTATACCACAGCAGCACAGAGGAGCCAGGAGAGCAAGGGTTACAGAGCATTTGCCCCTCGCTTGCTGGTGTGTGTGTACTAGGGCTAATAAATACAATTACCCCATAGCACAGTTACATGTACATAGAACAATCACAAAGCACTATCTCAGTCTCACTCAAAAAGTTCAGTCAGAATTGAGAGAGGAGGAGTTAGGATTGCATATGGGAGGAGTCAAGATTAAACAGTAAACCGCCCCCCCCCCTAAAGAAAAGTCTAGATCCGTCCCTGTGCTGAAGTGTTAGAACGCTTGACGGTGCTAATAACGGCTTCAGATGCTCCTGTAACGGTCAGTTCGGGAGGACTATATAACGTGTTCTGCACATGTTATATGATGCCTGATTTAACACTCTTGATCAAAGGAAAGTACACACGAAGCAAGAAATTTCTTGCTGTGTTCGGGTACATACCGATCTGATAATCGCTCTGTGGATCGGCTCGTTTTCATATACGCACACTTCATCAGGTAGTGTGTACCCAGCTTTACTGTACTCTTTATTAACCTCCACCATAGCACTTTACTGCTACTGCCTCTCTCCGTGAGGTGCCACCACCATATTCGTCTGCGCACAATAGGGCGATTCTCCGTGATGCACGTCTACACAAATTCAAACAATGTTCTTCTCCAAAATCCCAAGATTTTAGTGGGTCTTAAGTTATAGGGTAAGGCATTGCTACTAAGCAATTATGTTTTCATATAACAACAATTTCTTAACAGACCAGTTTAAAAGGCAAAAAACAATTAAAAGAGTGTGATGCACGGGACTTTATGTTCACTTTCTGGAGAAACGCACATTACCGCTTGTTACGAAGTAATCTTCGCTTTTTCTCTTGTGTACCTTGTGTAGGGTGCAAGGGAAAATGAGCAAAAATACATTGTTGCGGTGTGCCTTCGTGACAAGAGGCGCTCTGTGGAGGATTTGCCCCACACCGTTATTGCAATTTAAGGGGGTTCTGTACGGTATTTAAATGGTAGGTCGACCATTATTGGTCGACATGGACAAAAGGTTGTGTTGACCATTTTACCATGTCGACCTGTTATGGGTCGACCTAGTGACTGTCGACCTTTTCCAGGTCGACTCTATGATCCATACCCGTTCTGTACAGTATTGATGTGATATCTGTGCACTGCTTCTGTTCTGCAGTGCAGTCTTACAGATGGAGGGCTTTATAGCCTCTGTTCATCCTTCACGTAGACTTTTGTCATGCCTATTTATTCCTCATTGTTCCCCACTGTCTACCCTTCCTCTTTTTTACCTGGAAAAGAATGACAGTTCCTTACCTGAAAGCAGACACACTTTTTCTGTTTCCTTGGTGTTGCAGTGCTGTCTGGCTGTGCAGGAATTAATTAAATCTTACTCCTCACATCTATCCATCATTCATCTCTGTTATAGATCAGCGATCACTGCTGTCATTTTGTTCCAGAGCTGAAAGTTCAAGCGTTTTGATTCAATATTTCTTTATTAAATAAATGTAACAAAACTGTCATTGTCGACCACACAAAAAGACTTGAATGGGAGGCAGAAATAATTGCAACAGGTTTTTTTTATTCCTCCTCACAGATAACGTGTCACCCTCCTCCTCCCCCAGCCCCCCCTTCATGTATTTTTTATTTATTTTTTGGTTGTTTTAGAATACAGGTGCTGATGTTAGATTAAGCATCAACCTGCTACACTTCGTATTAGAGTGTCTTGTAATTTATTTCCCAGCACCCACTTCAGCTTTGTTCCCAAGGCCAATGGTTCCCTAACTGTGTGCCTCGGCACCATGGGGTGCCGCGGGTCACTTATACAGGGCCAGGAACAAATCAAATTATTTATGGTCAAAGTGATAGGCAAAACCAGTGCTAGTGGCTGCCAGTCAGAAAACATGCACAATCAGAAGCACAACTGTACTGCATCACATAACTGACCCTAAAGGGCCCCATACACTACAGCAACATGTTGGAGGCTAAAGTCTGATGCGATTTCCCATGAACCGCCCTGCAGGATCACATACGATACATCGTATGCAAAAGGGCCGCATACAATGTATCGTATGCGAACCCAGCCATGCCTGCGGGATCCGACACATCACGAGTCGCTGACTGACGCTAGAGGTCATAATTGACCCCTAGTGTCAGTGCGGCGCTGCTATGGGAGAGACTGGTGGCATTCATGTGAACGGGGGTCGGGAGACCGACAGTCACATGACCTCCACCACCATCCCGACGGCTCACTATCCCGATGGTTGGCATGCCGACCAACAGGGACTATTCCCACTCGTGGGTGTCCACGACACCCATAGAGTGGGAATAGAATCCGTGGTGACCGCAGGTCGCCACCGAGCCCGCAAGAAGCTTGCTGCACTCGCCCCTTCCCGCCGGGATCCCGGCGTCGGTAAGCTGACCGGCGATCTCCTGACCGCCAGTCACCCGTACTACACCCGGGAGAGACGTCATGATGTCTCTCCCATAGAGAGGAGCCAGCAGCGGCCAGAGACGGCAGCAGTCCGGAAGCAGGAGTGGGGCTGGTAAGTATTGTTTTTTTTTTTCCTTTTGTTTGGTTTTCTTGTTTTGCAAGTGGTGCTACTACTAGGGGCACATACTGGGGCACTGCTACTAGGGGGCACAGTTACGGGTGGAGGGTACAAGTACAGGGGGATAACTGTGGCCATGCACCTTCCCTGTGAAGAAGCCACGCCCCTATTTTTGAACGCTCACATTCGGCGCGCACCAACTCTGTTTTACCGTGGTGGTGGGGATGGGGGCCGTAGGAAACTTTCGCCCTGGGCTCCGCAAGGTCCAGGATCGGCCCTGCACGCAGTAATGCATGGCCACAAAACTACCTTAGTGGGCATGTATTAGGGGCTATCACTAAGTGCGGTCCACCATCTTCTTTACATGGGACACTGCCTTCTAGGTGCTTTCAGCTTTTAGGTTTGTGCTACCAGATTTTGAATTTATGAGCTGACATTACCTCAGAGGTAGCAACCTATGTCTCTTGTTCAGTTGTTGGGGTCCCAGCAGGTGCTACTAATCTCTGAGCCTGAGAGGGCATGCTGGGGCTCGTAGTACCGCAACACCTGCAGTCATACCGTGTCAATGTGGAGAAACAATATTGCATTCTGTGGGTGACATTTATGGGGTGTATTTAAAACGTTTTTAAAGTGCCTTTTCTGTGGGAAAATGCTGTGACCTTTATGAATAAATAAATAACTATTATAATAATGGGACCAGACGCCTGAAGCATTGTTGGCTGTACAAAGATAGGATATGAGATGCCCAGCTGTGCTACAGAGGGTGGGATCCTGTGACATGAGGTGCTTATCTGTATATATAATAAAGTAGCCTTTTTTAATTCAAAGGATGAAATGCAGAAATAATGTGCTATATTGATGTGTTTGTAAGCCGATATAGAATGACTACAAATAACAACACAAGTTTGACTGTAAATGTTCTGTAAATTTGTCATGATTAAAAATACTTCAAATGAAGATTGGGGGGGATTTTTCTATACACAGCAGGTTTCCAGTTACTATTACTCCCTCTGGCTACCTACTGAATGGATGCACTCAAAATAGTGATCTGCTGTAGTGTTCACCATGACAAGTGCTATGGGGGTAATTCCAAGTTGATCGCAGCAGGAATTCTGTTAGCAATTGGGCAAAACCATGTGCACTGCAGGGGAGGCAGATATAACATGTGCAGAGAGAGTTAGATTTGGGTGTGGTGTGTTCAATCTGCAATCTAAATTGCAGTGTAAAAATAAAGCAGCCAGTATTTACCCTGCACAGAAATAAAATAACCCACCCAAATCTAACTCTCTCTGCAAATGTTATATCTGCCCCCCTGCAGTGCACATGGTTTTGCCCAACTGCTAAAAAAATTTCCTGCTGCGATCAACTTGGAATTACCCCCTATATTTGTACCAGTTGGATGGTGGACACATCGTGTTGCTTCTATGATTATGGGGAAGATTTATCAAAACTTGAAGAGAAATAAAGTACAAAGCAATCATCTTAAAACTATCCTATTACAGGCTGTGTTTGAAAAATGACAGGAGCTTCCTGGTTGGTACTTTCAGCATTGAAGTAACATTTTTAATAAGCATACTATACAACTGTACGGAGCAGCTGACTGGTTGCCATGGGCAACTTCTCCACAGGCTCACTTCTCAACTCTTTTCACTGCTGCATGAATAGTCTCTCTCTCTCTCTCTCTCTCTCTCTCTCTCTCTCTCTCTCTCTCTCTCTCTCTCTCTCTCTCTCTCTCTCTCTCTCTCTCTCTCTCTCTCCTAATCCTGTATCTTTCTTTCTTTTTTTTTTTTTCTTAAACTGGCGCAAGTTTAATTACAGTTCTTATTGTAGGGATTGATCATAATTTTAATGACGGTTGACTTTGAATTTCTCTTTCAATGAAGTTAGCACAAGATATACCTGCTTGCAAGTAAATACCTTCAGCCATCATTAGCAGGCATGACTGATACCAGAGAACAAAAGCTTGCACTTGGTTGCAAAACTGTAAAATCGCACCTCTTAAGTTTTGTAAATTTATGGAAATTCTTGTATAAATTTTGTGTATGTCAGTAGATGATCTTTTATAAGACAACTTGTACGGAAGGGATCAATGGTTCTTTTTGTACTAATAACAATACTTTCTGCTTCTGTCAAATACAAAATACCCCATTTGGAACAGGCACATTTGCAAGAAACTCCTGTAACTTGGAAAAGCTGTGTCCTGTGAGCTCTATACAAGTAGAGTCTCACTTGTCATACTCCAGTATATTCCAGGGTTTTGAATGTTTATACTAATACAAAGAAGATATTTATTATAGCATATATAAATATTATCTTTGCATTAGTCCTTTTTTTATTTTTTCAATCACAAATTTTTTTTATTGAAAAGATATCATCAATGACAAATAGAGAACATAGACACAGTCAGAGTGCAGTAATAATAGGTACATATTGAAGCAATCTGGAACCTAGGTGAGAACAATCATTTGTACATAGAATTGCATAGGTTAGAAAAATCATACGCACTGGATTTTCAGCAGAAAACAAATGGGATATAGAAAAAGGGCATCCCTAAGGGCCAACCACTGGAACTCCTGGGAGAACTTGAAAAAAAAATCTAAAAATCAGGTGAAGAAGAGAAAGAAGGGATGGGGAAAGGAAGCGAGAGGAGGGAGGAAGAGAGGTAAAGATGATAAGAAAGGGGAGGAGACAGAAAAAAAATAGAGCAGAGAGCGAGTTGCGGGGAAGGACAAATAAGTGAAAGGGTAGGGAGTATTAGCGGAGTTCTGGAAGAGCCACTTGAAATTTAGCATACCAGGGTGTCCAAATACCGTGAAATTTGTCCACAGTGTTGTTCATCACGGAGGAAAGGTACTCCATCTTTTCTACAAACCAGATACGGCTCACAAGTTCATGACGGGTGGGTGGGGGTGGATTGTTGTCTAATTATTTTGATAGGCAAAACTCATCACATTTGCAGTGTTATACTGAAAATACAGGGACTGTCAGGGAGAGACCAGAGCTGAGCCGGCTATGGACCTAATTCAAACCTGATCGTAAATGTGCTAAATTTAGCTCATCTACGATCAGTCACACAGACATGCGGGTGGACGCCCA
Source organism: Pseudophryne corroboree (assembly GCF_028390025.1). Classification (NCBI taxonomy): domain Eukaryota; kingdom Metazoa; phylum Chordata; class Amphibia; order Anura; family Myobatrachidae; genus Pseudophryne; species Pseudophryne corroboree. The sequence continues at coordinate 176,588,303 of NC_086450.1, read as the reverse complement.
GCACAGGGCTAGTCCACCCCACGTGTCGGGCCCGACCCCCTCGCACAAGTACAAAAGCTTCGCACAGCAGCGATACTTTTGTATTTTAGGAGCAGCTCCCTGTTGTCACACAGCTGCCGTCGGCCCGCCCCCTCCCACCCAGCGACTGCCTCTGCCTGTCAATCATGCAGAGGCGATTGCAGGGCTGAGACAGCCGTCGGCTGTCTGGCATGCACCGGCGCACTGTGGCACCAGCGCATGCGCAGTTAAGACCTGATCGGCTGCTGTGCGAGAACGTACAGCAGCGATCAGGTCTGAATGAGGCCCTATGAGCACAGCCTCCCCTCTGTAATAGTCAGAAACTGCCAAAAAAGAGCTGTTGTTGTAGTGACCTGTTTTACGTGCTAATCATGTATTTTAGCCCTGTCCCTATGCAAATAGGATCCAATCGCAGCATTTTCCTCGCTACGGGTGGGACCTAATGGACACAATTAGCCTAGCCCCATCCCCGCCCACCTGCTTCTCCTCTCTAGGCATCTCCCAGTCCCAGAGAGTAAATATTCAAAGTAGGTAAGTATGGTTTAAGTTGGCCCAGGGGCAGGCATGCTTAAAAATAGAAATTTGCTCTCTAGGGCAAGTGTGAGATTTCAATGTTTGGACCATGAGTAAGAATCTAGAGGACAAAAGGGTTAGTGCAGTATGGTGGGTGCTCTCTGCCTGTCCTTTTACCTGCAACTTTCTGCAACAAACTTTTCATGTTTTTGGTTGGAAAGAAGAAATAAATTGTGATTATTATATACACTGCTCAAAAAAATAAAAGGAACACTAATATAACACGTCCTAGATCTGAATGAATTAAATATTCTTATTAAATACTTTGTTCTTTACACAGTGCTGACAACAAAATCACACAAAAATTATTAATGGAAATCAAATTTATTAACCCATGGAGGTCTGGATTTGGAGTCGCACTCAAAATTAAAGTGGAAAAACACACTACAGGCTGATCCAACTTTGATGTAATGTCCTTAAAACAAGTCAAAATGAGGCTCAGTAATGTGCGTGGCCTCCACGTGCCTGTATGACCTCCCTACAACACCTGGGCATGCTCCTGATGAGGTGGCGGGTGGTCTCCTGAGGGATCTCCTCCCAGACCTGGACTAAAGCATCCGCCAACTCCTGGACAGTCTGTGTTGCAACGTGGCGTTGGTGGATGGAGCGAGACATGATGTCCCAGATGTGCTCAATTGGATTCAGGTCTGGGGAACGGGCGGGCCAGTCCATAGCATCAATGCCTTCGTCTTGCAGGAACTGCTGACACACTCCAGCCACATGAGGTCTAGCATTGTCATGTATTAGGAGGAACCCAGGGCCAACCGCACCAGCATATGGTCTCACAAGGGGTCTGAGGATCTCATCTCGGTACCTAATGGCAGTCAGGCTACCTCTGGCGAGCACATGGTGGGCTGTGCGGCCCCCCAAAGAAATGCCACCCCACACCATTACTGACCCACTGCCAAACCGGTCATGCTCGAGGATGTTGCAGGCAGCAGAACGTTCTCCTTGGTGTCACCAGACTCTGTCACATGTGCTCAGTGAGAACCTGCTTTCAACTGTGAAGATCACAGGGCGCCAGTGGTGAATTTGCCAATCTTGGTGTTCTCTGGCAAATGCCAAACGTCCTGCACGGTGTTGGGCTGTAAGCACAACCCCCACCTGTGGATATCGGCCCTCATACCACCCTCATGCAGTCTGTTTCTGATCGTTTGAGTAGACACATGCACATTTGTGGCTTACTGGAGGTCATTTTGCAGGGCTCTGGCAGTGCTCCTCCTGTTCCTCCTTGCACAAAGGCGGAGGTAGCGGTCCTGCTGCTGGGTTGTTTGCCTCCTCCACGTCTCCTGATGTACTGGCCTGTCTCCTGGTAGCGCCTCCATGCTCTGGACACTACGCTGACAGACACAGTAAACTTTCTTGCCACAGCTTGCATTGATGTGCCATCCTGGATGAGCGGCACTACCTGAGCCACTTGTGTGGGTTGTAGACTCCGTCTCATGCTACCACTAGAGTGAAAGCACCGCCAGCTTTCAAAAGTGACCAAAACATCATCCAGGAGCTGAGAAGTGGTCAGCGGTCGCCACCTGCAGAACAACTCCTTTATTGGGGGTGTCTTGCTAATTGCCTATAATTTCCACCTGTTGTCTATTCCATTTGCACAACAGCATGTGAAATTGATTGTCAATCAGTGTTGCTTCCTAAGTGGACAGTTTGATTTCACAGAAGTGTGATTGACTTGGTGTTACATTGTGTTGTTTAAGTGTTCCTTTTATTTTTCTCTAACGTCCTAAGTGGATGCTGGGGACTCCGTAAGGACCATGGGGAATAGCGGCTCCGCAGGAGACTGGGCACATCTAAAAGCTTTAGGACTATCTGGTGTGCACTGGCTCCTCCCCCTATGACCCCCCTCCAAGCCTCAGTTAGATCTCTGTGCCCGAATGAGAAGGGTGCACACTAGGGGCTCTCCTGAGCTTCTTAGTGAAAGTTTTAGTTTAGGTTTTTTATTTTCAGTGAGACCTGCTGGCAACAGGCTCACTGCATCGAGGGACTAAGGGGAGAAGAAGCGAACTCACCTGCGTGCAGAGTGGATTGGGCTTCTTAGGCTACTGGACATTAGCTCCAGAGGGACGATCACAGGCCCAGCTTGGATGGGTCCCAGAGCCGCGCCGCCGGCCCCCTTACAGAGCCAGAAGGCAGAAGAGGTCCGGAAAATCGGCGGCAGAAGACGTCCTGTCTTCAACAAGGTAGCGCACAGCACTGCAGCTGTGCGCCATTGCTCTCAGCACACTTCACACTTCGGTCACTGAGGGTGCAGGGCGCTGGGGGGGGGGGCGCCCTGAGACGCAATAAAAACACCTTGGATGGCAAAAAATGCATCACATATAGCTCCTGGGCTATATGGATGCATTTAACCCCTGCCAGAATACATAGAAAAACGGGAGATAGGCTCCGCCCCCTTCTCGGCGGCCTTATCTCCTCAGCACACTGGCGCCATTTTCCCTCACAGCTCCGTTGGAGGGAAGCTCCCTGGCTCTCCCCTGCAGTCACTACACTACAGAAAGGGTTAAAAAAGAGAGGGGGGCACAAATTAGGCACAGTATTAACTATACAGCAGCTATAAGGGGAAAAACACTTATATAAGGTTATCCCTGTGTGTGTGTATGTATGTATATATATATATATATATATATATATATATATATATATATATATATATATAGCTAGCGCTCTGGTGTGTGCTGGCAAACTCTCCCTCTGTCTCCCCAAAGGGCTAGTGGGGTCCTGTCCTCTATCAGAGCATTCCCTGTGTGTGCTGTATGTCGGTACTTTTGTGTCGACATGTATGAGGAGAAAAATGATGTGGAGACGGAGCAGATTGCTTGTAATAGTGATGTCACCCCCTAGGGGGTCGACACCTGAGTGGATGAACTGTTGGAAGGAATTACGTGACAGTGTCAGCTCTGTATAAAAGACAGTGGTTGACATGAGACAGCCGGCTACTCAGCTTGTGCCTGTCCAGACGTCTCATAGGCCGTCAGGGGCTCTAAAGCGCCCGTTACCTCAGATGGCAGATATAGACGCCGACACGGATACTGACTCCAGTGTCGACGGTGAAGAGACGAATGTGACTTCCAGTAGGGCCACACGTTACATGATTGAGGCAATGAAAAATGTTTTACACATTTCTGATAATACGAGTACCACCAAAAAAGGGGTATTATGTTCGGTGAGGAAAAACTACCTGTAGTTTTCCTGAATCTGAGAAATTAAATGAGGTGTGTGATGATGCGTGGGTTTCCCCCGATAACAACTGATAATTTCTAAAATGTTATTGGCATTATATCCTTTCCCGCCAGAGGTTAGGGTGCGTTGGGAAACACCCCCTAGGGTGGATAAAGCGCTCACACGCTTGTAAGGGCTCTACCTTCGCCTGAGATGGCCGCCCTTAAGGATCCTGCTGATAGAAAGCAGGAGGGTATCCTAAAATGTATTTACACACATACTGGTGTTATACTGCGACCAGCAATCGCCTCAGCCTGGATGTGCAGTGCTGGGTTGGCGTGGTCGGATTCCCTGACTGAAAATATTGATACCCTAGATAGGGACAGTATATTTTTGCCTATAGAGCATTTAAAAGATGCATTTCTATATATGCGTGATGCACAGCGGAATATTTGCCGACTGGCATCAAGTCTAAGCGCGTTGTCCATTTCTACCAGTAGAGGGTTATGGACACGTCAGTGGTCAGGTGATGCGTATTCCAAACGGCATTTGGAAGTATTGCTTTATTAAGGGAGGAGTTATTTGGGGTCGGTCTTTCAGACCTAGTGGCCACGGCAACAGCTGGGAATTCCACGTTTGTACCCCAGGTCGCCTCTCAACATGAGAAGACGCCGTATTATCAGGCGCAGTCTTTTCGTGGACAAGCGGGCAAAAGGTTCCTCATTTCTGCCCCGTGACAGAGGGAGAGGAAAAAGGCTGCAGAAATCAGCCAGTTCCCAGGAACAGAAACCCTCTCCCGCCTCTGCCAAGCCCTCAGTATACGCTGGGGCTTTACAAGCAGAATCAGGCACGGTGGGGGGCCCGTCTCAATGAATTTCAGCGCGCAGTGGGCTCACTCGCAAGTAGACCCCTGGATCCTTCAGGTGATATCTCAGGGGTACAAATTAGAATTCGAGACGTCTCCCCCTCGCCGTTTCCTAAAGTCGGCTTTACCGATGTCTCCTTCTGACAGGGAGACAGTTTTGGAAGCCATTCACAAGCTGTATTCCCAGCAGGTGATAATCAAGATACCCCTCCTGCAACAGGGAACGGGGTATTATTCCACACTGTTGTGGTACCGAAGCCGGACGGCTCGGTGAGACCGATTCTAAATCTAAAATCTTTGAACACTTACATACAGAGGTTCAAATTCAAGATTGAGTCACTCAGAGCAGTGATTGCGAACCTGGAAGAAGGGGACTACATGATGTCTCGGGACATCAAGGATGCTTACCTTCATGTCAAAATTTACCCTTCTCACCAAGGGTACCTCAGGTTTATGGTACAGAACTGTCACTATCAGTTCAGACGCTGCCGTATGGATGGTCCACGGCACCCTGGGTCTTTACCAAGGTAATGGCCGAAATGATGATATTCCTTCGAAGGAAGTGAATTTTAGTTATCCCTTACTTGGACAATTCCCTGATAAGGGTAAGATCCAGGGAACAGTTGGAGGTCGGTGTAGCACTATCTCAGGTAGTGTTGCGGCAGCACGATTGGATTCTCAATATTCCAAAATCGCACCTGGTTCCGACGACGTGTCTTCTGTTCCTAGGGATGATCCTGGACACAGTCCAGAAAAAGGTGTTTCTCCCGGAGGAGAAAGCCAGGGAGTTATCCGAGCTAGTCAGGAACCTCCTAAAACCGAGCCAAGTCTCAGTGCATCAATGCACAAGGGTTCTGGGTAAAATGGTGGCTTCCTACGAAGCAATCCCATTCGGCAGATTCCACGCAAGAACTTTCCAGTGGGACCTGCTGGACAAATGGTCCGGGTCGCATCTTCAGATGCATCAGCGGATAACCCTGTCACCAAGGACAAGGGTGTCCCTCCTGTGGTGGTTGCAGAGTGCTCATCTTCTAGAGGGCCGCAGATTAGGCATTCTGGACTGGTGGGGAGCAGTCACACAGGGAAGGAATATTCAGGGCTTATGGTCAAGCCTGGAGACATCACTTCACATAAATATCCTGAAGCTAAGGGCCATTTACAATGCTCTAAGCTTAGCAAGACCTCTGCTTCAAGGTCAGCCGGTGTTGATCCAGTCGGACAACATCACGGCAGTCACCCACGTAAACAGACAGGGTGGCACAAGAAGCAGGAGGGCAATGGCAGAAGCTGCAAGGATTCTTCGCTGGGCGGAAAATCATGTGATAGCACTGTCCGCAGTATTCATTCCGGGAGTGGACAACTGGGAAGCAGACTTCCTCAGCACGACCTCCACCCGGGAGAGTGGGGACTTCACCCAGAAGTCTTCCACATGATTAAAAACTCGACAGGTATTGCGCCAGGTCCAGGGACCCTCAGGCAATAAGCTGTAGACGCTCTGGTAACACCGTGGGTGTACCAGTCAGGGTATGTGTTCCCTCCTCTGCCTCTCATACCCAAGGTACTGAGATTGATAAGATGGAGAGGAGTAAGCACTATATTCGTGGTTCCGGATTGGCCAAGAAGGACTTGGTAACCGGAACTTCAAGAGATGCTCACGGAGGATCCGTGGCCTCTACCTCTAAGAAGGGACCTGCTCCAGCAAGGACCCTGTCTGTTCCAAGACTTACCGCGGCTGCGTTTGACGGCATGGCGGTTGAACGCCGGATCCTGAAGGGAAAAAAAGGCATTCCGGATGAAGTCATCCCTATCCTGATCAAAGCCAGGAAGGATGTAACCGCAAAAACATTATCACCGCAATTGGCGAAAATATGTTGCGTGGTGCGAGGCCAGTAAGGCCCGACGGAGGAAATTCAACTGGGTCGATTCCTACATTTCCTGCAAACAGGAGTGTCTATGGGCCTGAAATTGGGGTCCATTAAGGTTCAAATTTCGGCCCTGTCAATTTTCTTCCATAAAAGAACTAGCTTCAGTCCCTGAAGTTCAGACGTTTGTAAAAGAGGTACTGCATATACAGCCTCCTTTTGTGCCTCCAGTGGCACTTTGGGATCTCAATGTAGTTTTGGGTTCCAAAAGTCACATTGGTTTGAACCACTTAAATCTGTGGAGTTAAAATATCTCACATGGAAAGTGGTCATGCTGTTGGCCCTGGCCTGGGCCAGGCGCGTGTCAGAATTGGCGGCTTTATCCTGAAAAAGCCCTTATCTGATTTTCCATTCGGACAGGGCGGAATTGAGGACTCGTCCTCAGTTTCTCCCCAAGGTGGTTTCAGCGTTTCACCTGAACCAACCTATTGGTGGTGCCTGCGGCTACTAGGGACTTGGAGGCCTCCAAGTTGCTAGACGTTGTCAGTGCCCTGAAAATATATGTCTCCAGGACGGCTGGAGTCAGGAAATCTGACTCGCTGTTTATCCTGTATGCACCCAACAAGCTGGGTGCTCCTGCTTCTAAGCAGACTATTGCTCGTTGGATTTGTAGTACAATTCAGCTTGCACATTCTGTGGCAGGCCTGCCACAGCCAAAAATCTGTAAATGCCCACTCCACAAGGAAGGTGGGCTCATCTTGGGCGGCTGCCCGAGGGGTCTCGGCTTTACAACTTTGCCGAGCAGCTACTTGGTCAGGAGCAAATACGTTTGTAAAATTCTACAAAATTGATATCCTGGCTGAGGAGGACCTGGAGTTCTCTCATTTGGTGCTGCAGAGTCATCCGCACTCTCCCGCCCGTTTGGGAGCTTTGGTATAATCCCCATGGTCCTTACGGAGTCCCCAGCATCCACTTAGGACGTTAGAGAAAATAAGAATTTACTTACCGATAATTCTATTTCTCATAGTCCGTAGTGGATGCTGGGCGCCCGTCCCAAGTGCGGATTGTCTGCAATACTGGTACATAGTTATTGTTACAAAAATCGGGTTATTATTGTTGTGAGCCATCTTTCAGAGGCTCCTCTGTTATCATGCTGTTAACTGGGTTTCAGATCACAAGTTATACGGTGTGATTGGTGTGGCTGGTATGAGTCTTACCCGGGATTCAAAATCCTTCCTTATTGTGTACGCTCGTCCGGGCACAGTATCCTAACTGAGGCTTGGAGGGGGGTCATAGGGGGAGGAGCCAGTGCACACCAGATAGTCCTAAAGCTTTCTTTAGATGTGCCCAGTCTCCTGCGGAGCCGCTATTCCCCATGGTCCTTACGGAGTCCCCAGCATCCACTACGGACTATGAGAAATAGAATTATCGGTAAGTAAATTCTTATTTTTTGAGCAGTGTATTTATATATGGTAACAAAGTATATACTGTTGCACCTTTGTATAATATCCACAGTAACCATCGGGTGTGTGTGTGTGTGTGTGTGTGTGTGTGTGTGTGTGTGTGTGTGTGTGTGTGTGTGTGTGTGTAAATCTGGCTCTGATACTATCCATTGACCTCAATGCATGTCACTGCTATGAGGGAGTCAGTGGAGATCCAAAGCTGCCCACTGATTGTTCTAGACCTCCAGCCATCTAAAAACATGATACTGGTTCTTCTGTAAAACTATCAGATGCCACTAATCTGTATGTTCCTTTTTTATAAGATGACTTGTGGTTAGACTGAATGCTAGCAGCTGCTAATATAGGGCTATAATAAGTTTTTATATAGCCCAGAAAATCTTCGTAGAAATCCCTGGCCCTTAGCCAGTGTATTTTTACCTGGGAAAAGAAAAAGGATAGCCTGCTTGCAAGGCTATCAGATTGTTTCTACAGGCTTCGGGATCCGAGCGATCAGGAGACCCACACCAGAATATTGACAGCTGGTGAAATACCGCCAGATGAAATCCTGACCACCGCAGGTTATTCCCACTCGGTTGTTTGGTCCACGCCACCAACCAAGTCCCGAATCGTGGCGAGCGGATTTGCTACCGGGATTTCGACAGACGGGATGCCACTGCCAGTATATTGACAGCTGGCATCCCGTCTGCTGGTAAAACATATGTATTCCATTTCTACTTTCCATTTCTTTAATCTGCAAATATGTTTGATCCACAAGACAACAGCAGTAAGGACTAGAGCTTTGTCCTAAAGGAAATATTTGAAATGTATTCGAGTATTTATTCATCCACACAGTATGGAGGCAGCCATATTGTACTGGCAAGCCTCACTGATGATGTTGGTTCCTAGGAAATTGATATTCTCATGAATCATGGATATTGGTTCATTCTAGTTCTCCCGGGCAGGGTGCGCCCTACCATCTGTCTCATGTCTGCACCATCATCATCAGTCTTTGTCGGGAATTCAATTGTTTTTGGGCCCCCGCATCTCCCGTCTAGTGACAGGAATTATTCCATTGTTTGCAGTCACGATGGGCGAGTATTCTTCAGGTGCCCATTATTTCTGCTTGCACCCTCCTGAGGTGCCGAGCAGAAATCTATGAAAAGTCTATTTGTGGGCGCCCAATACTTTGCACGGGATTAGCTGCTTTATGCCTCTAAACCCGGTGCATTTAGGCGCGATAAGTGATGGGCACCCATAGCACTCGTGCCCATTTGCAGAACAATTGAATATCGCTGGTCAAGCGCCCATTACTTAAATGCATCAAAAAATAGAGTTCCCACCTTTTGGATGTTTGTTTTGTTTTTTTTCTTATAAATTATTTGAAGCAGATGATGTGCAGGCAATGCGTGTACTTTTAATATACATAAATAAAACCTTGGGACGCTCTATATAATTCTTGCAGATGTTTCAGACGTATTCAGCAGTTAAATTAAATGCATAAAGCATTGAGATGTCCTGTGCAATACAGGTTTCTGATTAGCACTGTCAGACATTTAATCCCCCCACCCCCTCTGTGCCTGCCACTCCCTCACTATAATGTACGTTTCCATTACTTTGATTAATATAGATTTTGGTTCAGTGTAAATGCTCTGCGTGTTTGCCTAGAGCACTAAGAGTTAACACAGTGACATTCTCTCTTCCCATTAGGCCCCCCTTGCCTGCACTAGTTCTCCCTGGGAATATCCCCCTTTTTTCCAATCTCTGTTCCCCCTCCCCTGTACTCTCTCATCCATTAGCAGATTCCTGCCATCCGCCTCATATTTTATTCATTCTGTGTTTTGGTATGAAAGCCATGTATGAGTCTGGCTCTGCAATCATAGCATCTTCCACATTATCACACAGCAATATTCACTGGGTAACAATCCATGCCCCGTGCTCGCTCATCAATGTCCGGTGGGCATTCTTTTTTCTTTTCACAAATGGGACATTTTATCTTGACAGTCATTGCAGGCAGGTGATTCTGCATTTCTCAACTCTCGTATGCCTGAATTTGGTAAACGTTTGATACAGATGTGTCCTTTTTGTATCGTGGCTTCAATTGCACCAAATAGCCCCCCTCAGCATGCCAAGTTCCATGGTACTTGACTGCGCAGATCATCTTTTTCTCTGAAAATGTGCATCTTCTTTGCATAAATAAACTGGGAGTAACAGAACTGCATTGCTAGTATACACTGATCAGTAGGATGTGTGACTGAATCTGTGTAAGTTGGGTTCCGATGCAGCGACCGCAGCTTCTCCGTTGTGCTTCATCCGCGACTTTATTATTATTATTTATTACTAGTTATTTATAAAGCGAACACATATTCCGCAGCGCTTTACAGGGAATATTTTGTCCAATCGCATCAATCCCTGCCCTAGTTTACGGCCTATATTCCCTATCGCATGTACAGGCAGACACATTCACGCTAGGGTTCATTTTTTGTGTTAGAAGACAATTAACCTAACAGTATATTTTTGGATTGTGGGAGGAAACTGGAGTACCCGGAGGAAACCCACGCCAGCACGGTGAGAATATACAAACTCCACACAGTTAAGGCCATGGTGGGAATCAATCTCATGGCGTCAACTCTGTGAGGCAGTAATGCTAACCTTTACACTGTCCATTCTGACTTTGTGTATAAAATGTATTCCTGTGCGGTTAAAGTCACAGCCTAGGGTCTCGTGTAAACTGTGAGCGGATTTTTACTGCCTCTGCTATGCGACTAATATGCAACATGTTAATAAAAGTATGTTATGCTACTCCTCTAGGAGCGTCTTGTTGCGCCAGGTGTCTTGTGCCTTATGGAGTAAAGACACCAGTGTATGAGGACATAGCTGTATGTTCGATACTGGGGAGAAATCCTTAGGAGGTCACCTTTAACTGAAGGAAAAATGATCTGGAAAAATCTGCTTTGGTCGGGGCCCCTGTGACAAGCGGTGTATGTAAATATCTTCTCGCAGTTCATTGATGCTCTTCTACAGATCTGTACAGAAACTTTTCCTTATTATGGTCATTTATGCCTTCATATGTCAGTGGTCACAAGAAACATCTTGCATGTCCCTGTTTGACCATTTTAAATGCTGCATGGCATGGTCGTCTCCGTTGCAAATTTTCAAACCCCTTATAGGTTGAAACTTTAGAATGCACAGGTTCTGCAAGACTATTCATGGTCCATTCTGATTTTTCTGTATTAATAGTCTGCTTACTCCATCTCTGTCCTAGTACCTCTCACACGTGTGGCTGTCATATAGGTTAATGTAACTACTATTCTCTATAGGGGCAGCTGATAATATTTAAACGCCAGAGTGGAAGGTGTGTACATAGAGCTTTAGAGCTCGTATCTGCATGTGTCTGACTGACAATGGAAATTGTTTTGTCCCCCCCATATGGGTTTTTGCGTAAAATCTGGATGAAAATCTCCTCAAACTCTAAACTGTTGCGGTACATATCTACCCACAACACATATCCTGCTGAGGCCTATGTAACGCCCCCATCTTCCCCCCATTAACACACGGTTTCTGTACAATTGAGCTCCCTGCTATTTCTGGAACGCCTTCCTTATTTGTTAATCTGGCCAGCTAGCTAGACCTACCTTCTCTGCATCCCACGCTGCACATCTGCTGTAACGCACCTTTCCACAGCTCCTGCCCACCATGTTTTCAGTTCCTCTTTGGTACTCATATGACTTATTGGGGGAGATATATATCATCTTGGAGAGAGAGAAAATAATGTACCGATCAATCGGCTTCGAACTGTCATTTTACACACCGGGCTAGAAATATTACTAAAGATGATTGGATGGTATGGGCAACTTTATCTCTCTCCCACCTTTGCTAACTCTCTTCAATGCTCATGGGATGATCAGGCGCTCAGCAGGTAACCCTGTGGTTACTGCATGAAGAGTGCAGGGAATGCGGATATAAGAACAGCAGGAGGGGCTATTGCTGAGTCAGTGGAAGGAAATGCAAGGGGGAAGATGTTTGGGCATATTGCTTAGTAAGACATAAGTGGGGTCAGGACATGGGAGACAAATGTACATGATCCGTCTGTCTCTCCCACTGTAAAGGAAACTGTTCACGTTTGAAGTCAGAGCTGTTGACATCCTGAAATCTCTTATGGAAGCATTTGGAAATTCCAGGAATCATTGTATTTTGCTACATACTGTATGTACAATTCCAGTACTTGTGGCCTGAAATATGTGTCCTTTTCATTGTACTGCTCTGCAGTGCCATATAAATGAAGATGTCTCAATCGCTGTAACTGTGACAAATACTTTTTATTTTATTTTATAAAAGCTATGTATTATGACTAGTTTTATTGTATGCATGCATTCACTTATTTTAATTATAGATGATTGGGTTCGGTTCTCTGAGAACCGAACCCTACCGAACATCACGTCAGACTTTGAAACCAGAACGAGGCAAAAAGTCATCATCCAGCTGTTTGGATTCTCGCGATATTCGGACTTTGTATATTTTGCGGCTCCCGCACCGCCATCTTCACTCCAGTCCTGGAGAGTGTAGCGAGAGGACGTGTCTGTGCGGGAAGGTGGGGTGGCGACCTGCTCTTTTGTATCATTCCAGTGGTGCGGTCTTGTGCTGCATCAGTCCAGTCACTCCAGTGGTGGTGTCCTGTGCTGCCATAAGTCCAGTGGTGCTGCTGTATAAGTCCAAGGGTACTGCCGTATAAGTCCAATGGTGCTGTCCTGTTCTGTCTATTATTTACTGCAAATAAAGGGTTTATTAATATTTAATCCAAATAATTTTTACAGGGTTTGCCCTCTGTGGTGTAGGGGTACGCTCTCCTGTGCGGCAAATTATTAAAATAACTCCAAATAAAATAAGGGTTGTTATTATTATCCAAATAATTTTTACAGGCTTTACCGTGTGTGGTTTAGGGGTATTCTCTCCTGTGCTGCATATTACGTAACAATGCCAAATAAAAGGGTTATTATCTAAATAATTTTTACATGGTTTGCCCTGTGTGCTGTAGGGGTACGCTCCCCTGTGCTGCATATTATTATAACAACTCCAAATAAAAAGGTTATTATCCAAATAATTTTTACAGGCTTTGCTGTGTGTGTGTGTGTGTGTGTGTGTGTGTGTGTGTATGGTTTAGGGGTACGCTCTCCTGTGCTACATGTTGTTATATAACTCCAGAAAAATAATGGAGAACAAAAATTTGGAGGATAAAATAGGGAAAGATCAAGAACCACTTCCTCCTAGTGCTGAAGCTGCTGCCACTAGTCATGACATAGATGATGAAATGCCATCAATGTTGTCTGCCAATGCCGATGCCCAATGTCATAGTAGAGGGCATGTAAAATCCAAAAAAGCCAAAGTTCAGTAAAATGACCCCCAAAAAATAAATTTAAATCGTCTGAGGAGAAACGTAAACTTACCAATATGCCATTTACGACACTGAGTGGCAAGGAACGGCTAAGGCCCTGGCCTATGTTCATGACTAGTGGTTTAGCTTTATTTATTATTTATTTATTAACAGTTTCTTATATAGCGCAGCATATTCTGTTGCGCTTTACAATTAGAGCAACAGTAATACAACAAAACTGGGTAAAAACAGACAGACATAGAGGTAGGAAGGCCCTGCTCGCAAGCTTACAATCTCTAGGGAAATAGCATCTATCCTTGTGTATCTATGCCTATCTATTGCATAATGGTACACCAGAATGCTGGGTTCTTAATGAGTTGTATGATGATACCCCGCAATGTTGGCCAAGTGTCAGGAGGGTGTGAGAGTAAAGAAAGACAAGATATGTGATGTTATGTATACTGTACAGAGAGGATGTAATTAGATAGGGAAGCACTGAAGGTTATGTGGGTGGGTCTGGAATTTGATAGGCTTGTCTGTAGAAGTGAGTTTTCAGGGAACGTTTAAAGGTTTGGAGACTAGAGGCGAGTCTTATTGTGCGTGGGAGGGTATTCCACAGAGTGGGTGAAGACCGGATAAAGTCCTGTAATTTTGAGTGTGAACAAGTAATGCGTGTGGATGAGAGACGTAGATCTTGTGCAGAGCGGAGAGGTCGGGTAGGGAGATATTTTTAGATGAGTCAAGAGATGTATGTTGGATCAGTTTGGTTAATAGCCTTTTATGTCCGTAAAAGTATTTTATATTTAATACGATAGAATACCGGTAACCAATAGAGGGACTGACAGAGCGGATCTGCAGACGATGAACGTCTAGCGAGGAAGATTAGCCTCGCAGCTGCATTCAAAATGGATTGTAGTGGTGAGAGCCTATGTTTGGGAAGACCGGTCAGGAGACTATTACAATAATCAATGCGGGAGATGATGAGAGCATGGATTAAAGTTTTTGCTGTGTCTTGTGTAAGATATGGTCGTATTTTGGATATGTTTCTTAGATGTATGTAACATGATCTTGAGACAGATTAAATGTGGGGAACAAAGGACAGTTCAGAGTCAAGAATGACACCTAGACAGTGAGCTTGTGGGGTAGGGATGATTGCAGAGTTCTCAACAGTGATAGAGATATCAGGTTGGAAACTACTATTGGCCGGTGGAAATATAATTAATTCTGTTTTGGAAATATTAAGTTTGAGGTGGCGAGATGTCATCCAAGATTAAATGGCAGAAAGGCATTCAGTGACACGGCCTAATACAGATGGTGACAAATCAGGGGAGGATAGGTAGATTTTAGTATCATCCACATACAGATGGTACTGAAATCAGAAAGAGTTGATTAGTTATGTGGTATAGATAGAGAAAAGCAGAGGGCCTAAGACTGAGCCTTGCGGTACTCCAACTGAGAGAGGTAGCGAAGAAGAGGTGGAATCAGATAAATGAACACTGAAGGAGCGATTAGATAGGTAGGATGAGAACCAAGAAAGGGCTGTGTCCTTAATACCTAGGGATTGTAGTGTTTGTATGAGAAGAGAGTGGTCAACAGTGTCAAAAGCAGCAGAGAGATCAAGTAGAATAAGTAGAGAGTAATGTCCTTTAGATTTAGCAGTGACCAAATTGCGAGAATCCGACAGCGGGAAGATGACGTTTGGCCTCACTGTGGGATCCGAATAAGGAGGGAAGTCCCGGCTCGGATCTCCATGTTCTCAATGTTCTGATCTGGGCTCGGATCTCAATGTTCGGGTGGGTCATTGAGGACCCGCTCATCCTCTAGTCCATATGGATGTATTCGACAGTTAACCATTAGTGCGGTTGGACCATTACTATTACATGGTGAAATGTGGTCATTGTCTAACTCCATTTTCTATCCTTCTGGTTGGCATTGATTATTATTAGACCATTTCAACTTTCCAAGAGATATCAGCCAAAAGGTCCAGATATTCTGGTGTGTGTGTGTGTGTGCGTGTGCGCGCGCGCATTCTTGATAATCTGCCCATATTTCCTTTGATTTTTCGTGGCTTCGTCATCCTCTTTGTGGGCGGATAAATGCGCAAGTATATTGATTCAATCGAAAAATCACTCTAGTGTGTAGCTAGCTTTAGACATCGTGCAGCCTAATTTTACCATCAACCTGACAGCATAATATTATCATCCAGATTGTTAGTTCGAACAAAGTGTCTTAATATTTCCAATGGCACTGTGGAAAATGATGCAAGTTACTTGTTGTGCTTTACTGCGACAGGTCCCAGTAAACTCTAGCAATTCAGTGTTGCTCTGGTGCGGAGACACCTGCTCTGAGAAGCTGCCTTCCTACATAACCCTAAAGGGCCCCAAACACTTATCCGACCGCATCTTGGAGGCGATCACCCCGGCAGCCTCCCGGGGGCTGGATCGGCTAAGATACATCATTTGCTGTCCTTTTGCATCCGCTGTGTCCTGGGCGATCCCAGCCATGCCCCCAGGTCGGACCTGATTGAATGTGCAGCACATTCAATCTGGAGGATCCGATCCAATGCTCACTGGAACGCGCATCGGATCGGACCGGAGACTCCTCCAAAATGCCAGATTTCACCCAATATATCGGGCCGAATGCCTGAATTGGGCTGAAATCGGGCATAATCGCTCTAGTGTATGGGGCTCTTAAGACAGATGAGCAATATTTCTGTGCTTGCATGAAGTTGGATTATTGATGTACATAGGTGTCGAAACGGGGGGGGGACAAGGGGACAGCTCCCCACCCCCCACCCCCCTAAAACATCTGAGAGGCACCAATGTACAGAGTCTCCAGGGCCCCTCTAGAGCCATGCTCCGCCCGCCTCCAGTGCTGTCCTCTCCCAGTGGACTTACCTCCTCCCGAGTAAGTCCAGCTGCCCCTGAGGGGGCGACATTCAGATAGTTAGGGGCAGCAAAATACAATTATACTTTAGCCCCCCCAACCTAAAATCCTTGTGCTGCCGCTGCACATGCATACCTCCCAACTGTCCCGATTTAAGTGGGACAGTCCCGTTTTTCGTGGTCTGTCCCGCTGTTCCACCCGCGGGTCCAGTGTCCTGCTTTGGGGGGGTGCTGTTGGGAGATCCCCTCTGTCACTCGAGCAGAGCAGCGTTGAATAGATGCTGCGCACATGCGTCTATTCCCCGACGAGAGGAATAGTTGAGAGGAATCACTGAGTGCTGCCTATGCCCCCATACTGGAAAAAAAAAATCGGGGGGCATGGCTTGCGACCGCGGTTCTTGCCGCAAGGCCACGCTCCCTTACCGCAAGGTCATGCCCCCAATTTCGGACGCGTGCCTTATTGTCCCTCCTTAGCTGCCCAAGAAGTTGCGAGGTATGCACATGTGGACAGCAAAGGTCAGCGGAGGTGGAGGGATATGCTTGGATCCCTTTTCACAAACCATCCCTCTATCCCAGGGGTGTCCAGACTTTTGGAGTTGGCGATCTACTTTGAAAGCTGAAAAGCTTATGTGATCTACCTAGGTGGGACAATAGCGCCAAAGGAGCGTGCCTGAAAAAGAAGGCTTCGCATAACAAAAAGGGGGAGTGACCTCCCCTCTGAAACATGGTGTAGGGACTGTCTCTCCTGAAATTAAAAAATGGCCCCCCACAGGTAAAAACTACAAACACATTGACCCCCACACAGTAGTAAAAACACACTGGCCCCCCACACAGGAGTAAAAACACACTGCCCCCCCCCCCCCCCCCACAGGAGTGAAAACACACTGACCCCCCACACAGGGGTAAAAACACACTGACCCCCCCCCTACACACACACACACAGGAGTAAAAACACACTGACCCCTCCCCCCCCACAGGAGTAAAATCACTCTGACCTCCACACAGGAGTAAAAACACTCTGACCTCCACATAGGAGTAAAAACACTATGGCCCCCACACAGGAGTAGAAACACTATGGCCCCCTCATAGGAGTAAAAATATATTGCCCCATACAAGTTAAAAAAATAGAATAAAATCCCCAACAAAAAAATAAAACATATATTAACTTGTCTCAGTCCCCGCTCCTCCTCCCTCCCCCATATAACACTTTAATAACACCGCCAAATTCTACCTACCAGGCAGAACAGCAGCTCCCTATGATAGCACGCCGCGACAGGCAGGCCACGCAGTCGAAGGAAGAGAAGCAGCGGCAGTGGGCTCTTCCCAGTGCACAGATGACATCATGATGTCACCAGCGCGCTGCACTACTGGGAGCTGGTTAAGTTGGTCGCGATCTACCGGTGGATGGGCTGCGAGCTACAGATAGATCACGATGTACCTTTTGGCCACCCCTGCTCTATCCTGTATGAAGGAGTAGGTCTCATTGGGCTAATGCCATCTGTTTACCTCTCCATACTACTGTATAAGAATGGTGTGCCATATTGGAACTGTACTGTGTGCAAGAGATATCCGTGATCTCTCCTGCATTGCAGCAATGGGTCCATTATTTATAACATAAGAAATCGACAGTTTCTGCAAGTATAATGGACACATTCACCTTGATGAATGGGTTTTTATGGGTTTTAAATAGGGCTGGGCAAGTTAACGCAATATTATCGCGTTAACGCTGTAACTTAATAACTGCATTAATATTTTTATTGCGTTAACGCTGTTGGTGGGCTACATGTGTGCTGCAGAGCCATATGCAGAGCTGTTACTGCTCCGTTCATCGCCAAAAGCTGCCAGACCAGGAAGCAGCAAGTCACCGGACCCCCTTGATGCAGAAGCCGCTGGATGCCGCCAGAAGAGGAAGCCGCCAGCCGCTATACCAGTTTGCAGTGGAAGCCACTGGAACCACAAGCCGCTGTACTCTCTTGCGGTGGAAGCCGCCAGCCGCCATACCTGATTGCGGTGGAAGCTGCTGGATCCTGTTGTGGAAAAAACCAAACCGCCAGCCGCCATACCTAATTGCGGTGAAAGCCGCTGGACCCGGAATCTGCCAGCCGCCATACCTAATTGCGGTGGAAGCCACTGGATCCCAAGCTGCCAGACCCCCTTGCGTCGGAAGCTGCAGGACCTGGAAGTTGCCAGCCGCCAGACTGTGCTGTGATTCAAGGAGACTGGGCAGACTCCCTCTCGGACACTCGGCCTGGGGACACCAGATCTCCCACACACCTGGGTACGTGCACTTGGGGTTCTAGCAGGAAAGGAAACGTTATACAGTGAAAGTGGTCTGCCAGATTTATGTACTTTGGGGCTGATATTGCTTATATTAACAGTAGAGATGAGCGGGTTCGGTTCCTCGGAATCCGAACCCCCCCGAACTTCAGCCTTTTTACACGGGTCCGAGGCAGACTCGGATCTTCCCGCCTTGCTCGGCTAACCCGAGCGCGCCCGAACGTCATCATCCCGCTATCGGATTCTCGCGAGGCTCGTATTCTATCGCGAGACTCTGATTCTATATAAGGAGCCGCGCGTCGCCGCCATTTTCACACGTGCATTGAGATTGATAGGGAGAGGACGTGGCTGGCGTCCTCTCCATTTAGATAGAGAGTGAGACACTTGATTTACTAGTAATTTAATTTTAGTAATTTTGGGGAGCATTAGGAGTACTCGGAGAGTGCAGAGTTTTGCTGATAGTTATACTAGTGACCACCAGTTTTATTTATTATTTAAAATCCGTTCTCTGCCTGAAAAAAAACGATACACAGTCACATACCATATCTGTGCTCAGCCTCAGTGTGCTGCATGATAATATCATCTATGTATATCTGACTGTGCTGAGTGCTCACTGCTCACACAGCTTAATTGTGGGGGAGACTGGGGAGCAGTTATAGCAGGAGTACATAACAGTGCACACTTTTGCTGCCAGTGTGACTGACCAGTGACCACCAGTATATTGTCTGCCTGAAAAAGTTAAACACTCGTGTGGTGTGTTTTTTTTTTTTTTAATTCTATAAACGCATTCTGCTGACAGACAGTGTCCAGCAGGTCCGTCATTCATTATATTATAATATATACCTGCAGTAGTGATATATATATATATTTTTTACATCATTATCATCCAGTCTATACTAGCAGACGCAGTACGGTAGTCCACGGCTGTAGCTACCTCTGTGTCGGCAGTGCTCGTCCATAATTGTATACCTACCTGTGGTGGGGTTTTTTTTTTCTATCTTCTTCATACTAGTAGTTTAGGAGTCTGCTGCTGACAGTGTCCAGCAGGTCCGTCATTATATAATATATACCTGTCCTGCAGTAGTGATATATATATATATATATATATATATTTTTTTTTTTTTATATCATTATCATCCAGTCTATACTAGCAGACGCAGTACGGTAGTCCACGGCTGTAGCTACCTCTGTGTCGGCAGTCACTCGTCATCCATAAGTATACTAGTATCCATCCATCTCCATTGTTTACCTGACGTGCCTTTTAGTTGTGCCTATTAAAATATGGAGAACAAAAATGTTGAGGTTCCAAAAATAGGGAAATATCAAGATCGACTTCCACCTCGTGCTTAAGCTGCTGCCACTAGTCATGGCCGAGACGATGAAATGCCATCAACGTCGTCTGCCAAGGCCGATGCCCAATGTCATAGTACAGAGCATGTAAAATCCAAAACACCAAATATCAGTAAAAAAAGGACTCAAAAATCTAAAATAAAATCGTCGGAGGAGAAGCGTAAACTTGCCAATATGCCATTTACCACACGGAGTGGCAAGGAACGGCTGAGGCCCTGGCCTATGTTCATGGCTAGTGGTTCAGCTTCACATGAGGATGGAAGCACTCAGCCTCTCGCTAGAAAAATGAAAAGACTTAAGCTGGCAAAAGCACAGCAAAGAACTGTGCGTTCTTCAAAATCACAAATCCACAAGGAGAGTCCAATTGTGTCGGTTGCGATGCCTGACCTTCCCAACACTGGACGTGAAGAGCATGCGCCTTCCACCATTTGCACGCCCCCTGCAAGTGCTGGAAGGAGCACCCGCAGTCCAGTTCCTGATAGTCAGATTGAAGATGTCAGTGTTGAAGTACACCAGGATGAGGAGGATATGGGTGTTGCTGGCGCTGGGGAGGAAATTGACAAGGAGGATTCTGATGGTGAGGTGGTTTGGCACCTCAGGCACCCGGGGAGACACCTGTTGTCCGTGGGAGGAATATGGCCATTGACATGCCTGGTGAAAATACCAAAAAAATCAGCTCTTCGGTGTGGAAGTATTTCAACAGAAATGCGGACAACATTTGTCAAGCCGTGTGTTGCCTTTGTCAAGCTGTAATAAGTAGGGTTAAGGACGTTAACCACCTCGGAACATCCTCCCTTATACGTCACCTGCAGCGCATTCATCATAAGTCAGTGACAAGTTCAAAAACTTTGGGCGACAGCGGAAGCAGTCCACTGACCAGTAAATCCCTTCCTCTTGTAACCAAGCTCACGCAAACCACCCCACCAACTCCCTCAGTGTCAATTTCCTCCTTCCCCAGGAATGCCAATAGTCCTGCAGGCCATGTCACTGGCAATTCTGACGAGTCCTCTCCTGCCTGGGATTCCTCCGATGCATCCTTGCGTGTAACGCCTACTGCTGCTGGCGCTGCTGTTGTTGCTGCTGGGAGTCGATGGTCATCCCAGAGGGGAAGTCGTAAGACCACTTTTACTACTTCCACCAAGCAATTGACTGTCCAACAGTCCTTTGCGAGGAAGATGAAATATCACAGCAGTCATCCTGCTGCAAAGCGGATAACTGAGGCCTTGGCATCCTGGGCGGTGAGAACCGTGGTTCCGGTATCCATCATTACTGCAGAGCCAACTATAGACTTGTTTGAGGTACTGTGTCCCCGGTACCAAATACCATCTAGGTTCCATTTCTCTAGGCAGGCGATACCGAAAATGTACACAGACCTCAGAAAAAGACTCACCAGTGTCATAAAAAATGCAGTTGTACCCAATGTCCACTTAACCACGGACATGTGGACAAGTGGAGCAGGGCAGACTGAGGACTATATGACTGTGACAGCCCACTGGGTAGATGTATGGACTCCCGCCGCAAGAACAGCAGCGGCGGCACCAGTAGCAGCATCTCGCAAACGCCAACTCTTTCCTAGGCAGGCTACGCTTTGTATCACCGCTTTCCAGAATACGCACACAGCTAAAAACCTCTTACGGCAACTGAGGAAGATCATCGCAGAATGGCTTACCCCAATTGGACTCTCCTGTGGATTTGTGGCATCGGACAACGCCAGCAATATTGTGTGTGCATTAAATATGGGCAAATTCCAGCACGTCCCATGTTTTGCACATACCTTGAATTTGGTGGTGCAGAATTATTTAAAAAACGAGAGGGGCGTGCAAGAGATGCTGTCGGTGGCCAGAAGAATTGCGGGACACTTTCGGCGTACAGGCACCACGTACAGAAGACTGGAGCAACACCAAAAACGCCTGAACCTGCCCTGCCATCATCTGAAGCAAGAAGTGTAGTGTTCACTCTAGGAATTTTTTAGGGCAGGGTGCTGATCACGGGGAGGGCACATTTTTCATTCGGGAGGGCACATTTTTCAGTTAGAAGGGCAAAATTAGGTACATACTATAATGCTTGGCCCTCCCATTCCCACATGCTAAAGAAAGGACAGTGCGCGCCGAAGGCGCGCATCAAATTTAGGGGCGTTGTTTTTCACACAGTAGTGCAGCTAATACACACTGCACCAGGTAGAACCTCCTATACACATTGCACCAGGTAGAGAGCACTGAGACACACTGCACCAGGTAGAGAGCACAGAGACACATTGCACCAGGGAGAGAGCACTGAGACACACTGCACAAGGTAGAGAGCACTGAGACACACTGCACCAGGTAGAGAGCACTGAGACACATTGCACCAGGGAGAGAGCACTGAGACACACTGCACAAGGTAGAGAGCACTGAGACACATTGCATCAGGTAGAGAGCACTGAGAAACATTGCACCAGGGAGAGAGCACTGAGACACATTGCACCAGGGAGAGAGCACTGAGACACACTGCACAAGGTAGAGCGCACTGAGACACATTGCACCAGGTAGAGAGCACTGAGACACATTGCACCAGGTAGAGAGCACTGAGACGCACTGCACAAGGTAGAGAGCACTGAGACGCACTGCACCAGGTAGAGAGCACTGAGACACATTGCACCAGGTAGAGAGCACTGAGACACATTGCATCAGGTAGAGAGCACTGAGAAACATTGCACCAGGTAGAGAGCACCGAGAAACATTGCACCAGGTAGAGAGCACCGAGAAACATTGCACCAGGTAGAGAGCACCGAGAAACATTGCACCAGGTAGAGAGCACCGAGAAACATTGCACCAGGTAGAGAGCACTGAGAAACATTGCACCAGGTAGAGAGCACCGAGAAACATTGCACCAGGTAGAGAGCACCGAGAAACATTGCACCAGGTAGAGAGCACCGAGAAACATTGCACCAGGTAGAGAGCACCGAGAAACATTGCACCAGGTAGAGAGCACTGAGAAACATTGCACCAGGTAGAGAGCACCGAGAAACTTTGCACCAGGTAGAGAGCACCGAGAAACATTGCACCAGGTAGAGAGCACCGAGAAACATTGCACCAGGTAGAGAGCACCGAGAAACATTGCACCAGGTAGAGAGCACTGAGAAACATTGCACCAGGTAGAGAGCACTGAGACACATTGCACCAGGTAGAGAGCACTGAGACACATTGCACCAGGTAGAGAGCACTGAGAAACATTGCACCAGGTAGAGAGCACTGAGATACATTGCACCAGGTAGAGAGCACTGAGACACACTGCACCAGGTAGAGAGCACTGAGACACACTGCACCAGGTAGAGAGCACTGAGACACATTGCACCAGGTAGAGAGCACGGAGACACACTGCACCAGGTAGAGAGCACTGAGACACATTGCACCAGGTAGAGAGCACTGAGAAACATTGCACCAGGTAGAAAGCACTGAGATACATTGCACCAGGTAGAGAGCACTGAGACACACTGCACCAGGTAGAGAGCACTGAGACACACTGCACCAGGTAGAGAGCACTGAGAAACATTGTACCAGGTAGAAAGCACTGAGATACATTGCACCAGGTAGAGAGCACTGAGACACACTGCACCAGGTAGAGAGCACTGAGACACACTGCACCAGGTAGAGAGCACTGAGACACACTGCACCAGGTAGAGAGCACTGAGACACATTGCACCAGGTAGAGAGCACTGAGATACACTGCACCAGGTAGAGAGCACTGAGAAACATTGCACCAGGTAGAAAGCACTGAGATACATTGCACCAGGTAGAGAGCACTGAGAAACATTGCACCAGGTAGAGAGCACTGAGAAACATTGCACCAGGTAGAAAGCACTGAGATACATTGCACCAGGTAGAGAGCACTGAGACACACTGCACCAGGTAGAGAGCACTGAGACACACTGCACCAGGTAGAGAGCACTGAGACACACTGCACCAGGTAGAGAGCACTGAGACACACTGCACCAGGTAGGGCACATTTTTGATCTCCGCTTTTTTTTCTGCCAATTTTACTTACTGGGGGCTGATGCTGCGGAGGTTGATCGCGCTGGTTTCCCCCTCACACACTGCGGAGCTAGTTGAAAATGGCCACCACAATGATCCATGCAGAGCTGGATTAAGGCTCTGGGAGGCCAGGAGCACTAAAGAGCAGGGGGCCCCCATGGACTAAAATTTAAAGTTGTTATATATATATATATATATAGAGAGAGAGAGAGAGAGACGGATGAAATTAGGCGGCACTCACAGGACTGAATATGAAGAAATTAATATCGAGGCAACTAGTGCCTAATTATCAACGTTTCAGTTTTATTTATAAAAAAACTTTCGTCAGGATACTATTTTTTTTTTAAATAAAACTGAAACTTCATATTCAGTCCTGTGAGTGCCGCCTAATCTCTTCCGTCTCTATATTCCACTTCTTCGAGTGGTAAGGAGGGCACCAAGGCGCTTACTACATCCAGGACAGAGTGCCGGACGTTACTGATAAATTTTATATATATATATATATATATATATATATATATATATAGTACCAGTCAAAAGCAAAAGTCTGGACACACTTTCACTCCAGTGAGAAAGTGTGACAAAACTTGTGGCTGGTACTGTATGTGTGCATATATGTGTGTGTGTGTGTATATATATATATATATATATATATATATATATATATATATATATATATATATATATATATATATATATATAAAAGCAGTGTAAGGCGGCACTCACGAGACTTGAGACAAGAGCAATCAGACGGACAGCGTCACCGTTTATTTATATATATATATATATATATATATATATATATATATATATATATATATATATATGTATATATATGTATATATATATTATAATATATACACCCTGTAGATGCAGGATACTGGAACCAGGCAGAGGCACTCAGATATTTTCAAAGTGCAGCAGGCACAGGGGGCCACACAACATGGGAGGAGGAGGGGGGGGGGGGTAGATGGTTCCGCACACACATAAGACAAGGGGTAGTGGGGCCACACACAGGGGGTTGGTGGGGGGGGGGGTAGATGGTTCCGCACACACATAAGACAAGGGGTAGTGGGGCCACACACAGGGGGTTGGGGGGGGGGGGCAGGAGGGCACAAGGTGTCACACACACGGGGGAGGGGGGGCACAAACCAGGGTGAGGGGGGTAAAGTGTGCCACACACAAAGGCTGGGGGTAAATGGGGACTCATGCAGGGGGGGGGGGGGGGGGGGGGGCAGGATATGGCAATGCATTAAAATACATGTACATTACTTTGTGTATATCTACTCACACTCTGGCAGCTGAGGGTCACACTCCGGTAGGTGGGTACGCTGGCCAGTGGCACTGGCTGGTGGGAGATGGGGGCTGCCCGCGGGTGTCTGGCCATGCACACAGAGGAGGGAGCGCTGGGTTTGCCTCGGCGGGAGAGGCTAACCCAGCCCTCCTGTCTCTCGCAGATGAGGGGAGATGCGGCGGCTGACAACTAAGGACGGGTGGGATGAGGCGGGACGGACGAGGCGGGCGGGACGGGGCGGGCCGCGGAGGTCTCTGTCTCTCATGCAGGGAGACAGTGTGATTAAGCACACTGCAGTAATCACACTGCAGTAATGTGTACGGCGGCGTGGCGGGGTCCGGCGGGCAGCAAAGTGCGGGGCGGGAGGGCGCACACAAACGGGCAGGGCGGCATTCAGGTGTCTAAAAAAGGGGCAGGGCGCAGCGCCCTGTGAAAGACACCTAGAGTGAACACTAGAAGTGGTAACGAGGTGGAATTCAACCCTCTATATGCTTCAGAGGTTGGAGGAGCAGCAAAAGGCCATTCAAGCCTATACAACTGAGCACGACATAGGAGGTGGAATGCACTGTCTCAAGCGCAGTGGAGAATGATTTCAACGTTGTGCAAGGTTCTGCAACCTTTTGAACTTGCCACACGTGAAGTCAGTTCAGACACTGCCAGCCTGAGTCAGGTCATTCCCCTCATCAGGCTTTTGCAGAAGAAGCTGGAGACATTGAAGGAGGAGCTAACACTGAGCGATTCCGCTAGGCATGTGGGACTTGTGGATGGAGCCCTTAATTCGCTTAACAAGGATTCACGGGTGGTCAATCTGTTGAAATCAGAGCACTACATTTTGGCCACCGTGCTCGATCCTAGATTTAAAACCTACCTTGGATCTCTCTTTCCGGCAGACACAAGTCTGCAGGGGTTCAAAGAACTGCTGGTGAGAAAATTGTCAAGTCAAGCGGAACGCGACCTGTCAACATCTCCTCCTTCACATTCTCCCGCAACTGGGGGTGCGAGGAAAAGGCTCAGAATTCCGAGCCCACCCGCTGGCGGTGATGCAGGGCAGTCTGGAGCGACTGCTGATGCTGACATCTGGTCCGGACTGAAGGACCTGCCAACGATTACGGACATGTCGTCTACTGTCACTGCATATGATTCTCTCCCCATTGAAAGAATGGTGGAGGATTATATGAGTGACCGCATCCAAGTAGGCACGTCAGACAGTCCGTACGTATACTGGCAGGAAAAAGAGGCAATTTGGAGGCCCTTGCACAAACTGGCTTTATTCTACCTAAGTTGCCCTCCCACAAGTGTGTACTCCGAAAGAGTGTTTACTGCCGCCGCTCACCTTGTCAGCAATCGGCGTACGAGGTTACTTCCAGAAAATGTGGAGAAGATGATGTTCATTAAAATGAATTACAGGTTGAGTATCCCTTATCCAAAATGCTTGGGACCAGAAGTATTTTGGATATCGGATTTTTCCGTATTTTGGAATAATTGCATACCATAATGAGATATCATGGTGATGGGGCCTAAGTCTAAGCACAGAATGCATTTATGTTTCGTATACACCTTATACACACAGCCTGAAGGTCATTTTACCCAATATTTTTAATAACTTTGTGCATTAAACAAAGTGTGTGTACATTCACACAATTCATTTATGTTTCATATACACATTATACACACAGCCTGAAGGTCATTTAATACAATATTTTTAATAACTTTGTGTATTAAACAAAGTGTGTGTACATTGAGCCATCAGAAAACAAAGGTTTCACTATCTCACTCTCACTCAAAAAATTCCGTATTTCGGAATATTCCGTATTTCGGAATATTTGGATATGGGATACTCAACCTGTATAATCAATTCCTCCATGGAGACATTCACCAGCAGCAATTGCCTCCACAAAGTACACAGGGAGCTGTGATGGTGGATTCCAGTGGGGACGAATTGATAATCCTGTGAGGAGGGGGATGTACACGGTGATGAATCGGAGGATGATGATGAGGTGGACATCTTGCCTCTGTAGAGCCAGATTGTGCAAGGAGAGATTAATTGCTTCTTTTTTGGTGGGGGTCCAAACCAACCCGTCATTTCAGTCAGTCGTGTGGCAGACCCTGTCACTGAAATGATGGGTTGGTTAAAGTGTGCATGTCCTGTTTATACAACATAAGGGTGGGTGGGAGGGCCCAAGGACAATTCCATCTTGCACCTCTTTTTTTCTTTCATTTTTCTTTGCGTCATGTGCTGTTTGGGGAGTGTTTTTTGGAAGGGCCAGCCTGCGTGACACTGCAGTGCCACTCCTAGATGGGCCAGGTGTTTGTGTCGGCCACTAGGGTCGCTGAGCTTACTCACACAGCTACCTCATTGCGCCTCTTTTTTTCTTTGCGTCATGTGCTCTTTGGGGATTGTTTTTTGGAAGGGCCATCCTGCGTGACACTGCAGTGCCACTCCTAGATGGGCCAGGTGTTTGTGTCGGCCACTTGGGTCACTGAGCTTAGTCATCCAGCGACCTCGGTGCAAATTTTAGGACTAAAAATAATATTGTGAGGTGTGAGGTGTTCAGAATAGACTGAAAATGAGTGGAAATTATGGTTATTGAGGTTAATAATACTTTGGGATCAAAATGACCCCCAAATTCTATGATTTAAGCTGTTTTTTAGGGTTTTTTGAAAAAAACACCCGAATCCAAAACACACCCGAATCCGACAAAAAAAATTCGGTGAGGTTTTGCCATAACGCGTTCGAACCCAAAACACGGCCGCGGAACCGAACCCAAAACACAAAACCCGAAAAATTTCCGGTGCACATCTCTAATTAACAGGAGAGGTAGTGGATGGGATTGAAAGGCCTTCTACATAAACCCTCATTCGTTTATTATTGACTCCCTGCTGAGCTATTATCCTCCCTTTTATTGCTGGGGCGCCTAATCTGGGATGCCAAAGGTTTTATGTACATTGGGGCCAGTGGTGCAAGTAAAAAAAATGTCTTATAGGTACTGTGTGCGCACATGCCAAAACATGGGTGTGTCCAAATGCCACATGGGGCGTTGCCAATGAAAATGGGGGCGTGATACACATATGGGGGGCCAGATAGACCAATGCCCCGAATAGTGCCAGATACACCAGTGCCCCCAATAGTACCAGATACACCAATGCCCCCACTGTGCCCCCCCCTCCCCTGCTCACTGCTGCCTATTATGCTGCTGTGTGAGTGGAGGAGAGCGCAGCGCTTGACTCTCCTGCCCCTCAAAGCTCGTGAAGTCCGGTGAAGTCTCCAGCGGCGGGCATCTCAAATTAGGCGCTGGTTCGTTAGACAATCAGAGCTTGCGGATCGGCAGCCAATCAGGAGCCACGGCTGCCGGTCCGCGAGCTCTGATCGGCTAGCAAACCGGTGCCTTATTGAGATCACCCCCCGCCGCAGCCGCCGGAGCAGAGACTGACATCACAGAGAATTGAGAGGTAGGAGAGGCGCTGCTCTCCTTCCCTCACACAGATGCCAGCGGGATGCAGGTATGGTGGATGGCCCGGCGGTACGGCGTACCGGCTGGGTATTTCTTACCGGTACGCCGTACCGCCATACTTGCAGCACTAATTTGGGCTGCTATTGCTTATATTAACAGGAGAGGTAGTGGATGGGATTGAAGGCTTTGGGCCTTCTACGTATGAGCTCCTTTGTTCATTAAGGTCTCCCTGCTGCTCTGTTATCCTCCCTTTTATTGCTGGGGCGCATAATCTGCTGTAAATAAAAAAAATAAAAATTAGTTATATTTTTTTATTTTTTTTTAAACACAGAAATTAGAAAATGGAGAAAGGAACCGAAATCTTACATGGACATTTTTCATTTTATATCTCTACCAGATGGCAGAGTTGATAAAACCAAAGTTATTTGTATTGTAACCACGGCAAAGTTGAATTTTCCCTTTTGATTCTGAAGTATCACTTGAATGCAATACACACTGTTGATGCCAGCAAATCAACCACCCAAACAGTGGAGCGAGGCTTCGGCAGCATTCGTTGAATACAGCGTATGGGAGAAGTATAGATAAACAAAAGCAAGAAAAGCTGACAGATAACATAGCTTAAGTGGATAGCGACAAACTGCAGGCCGATTAGTATTGTGGATCATCGTATGCTTTTTGCCATCTCTCTCGGGTCATGGAGAGTTCAGATGATGACCCTGCCTACGTGGTCAAATTTAAGTCTACATTCAGAACAGACCTGGAGACACGCAAGGAAAATGCCAACATTGCATATCTGAAGATTGCTACTGCATTGGACTCTAGATTCAAGGGCCTCAAGTCAGGGCCGGTTCTACGTCTTCCAGTGCCCCAGGCGGGCAAATGGGGCGTGGCTTCATACAGGGGTCGTGGTCATTTACGCCCCCTGTACAGTAGTGAAATGATCGGTGCTCGATGACGTCATCGCGCACCGCACAGCAAAGGTCCTCTCCACGAAGGGAAACTAGACGCTCGCGTCTAGTTTCCCTTCGTGGAGAGGACCTTTGTTGTGCAGTGCGCAATGACGTCATCGCGCACCGCACAGTAAAGGTCCTCTCCATGAAGGGAAACTAGACGCTACGCGTCTAGTTTCCTTCACAGCGGGGGGGCAGCGGGACAGAGCAATCAGCGGGGGGCACAGCAGCAGCGGATCTTGCCATGGTGCGGCGTCCTCCGGATGGCGTGGCAAGATCCGCTACTGCCTCAAGTGTATACCCAGAGCTGAGAGGGGTGAGGTGTGGGCCTTAGTCACCAGCTTACTCAAGGAACAGAGGTTTGTTACAGAGAAACCTGTGGAAGCAACAACATCAGAGACACCAAATAAAAAGTTAGCCCTATTGGCTGCTTCATCAGAGTCTGATTCTGAACAGGAGGAAGATTCAGCTGAGAACAGAGGGGCAGATGTATTAACCTGGAGAAGGCATAAGGAAGTGATAAACCAGTGATATGTGCAAGGTGATAAAGGCACCAACCAATCAGCTCCAATATGTAAATTAACAGTTAGGATCTGATTGGCTGCTGCCTTTATCACCTTGCACATATCACTGGTTTATCACTTCCTTATGCCTTCTCCAGGTTAATACATCTGCCCCAGTGTCCGTTGATACAGAGCGGAGACCACCATCAGTACAGAGTCCTGTCCATTAGAGTGGTGGTCCAAACATGCAGGCTCACACAGCAGGCTGGCCTCCATTGCACAGAAGTACTTGGCCACACCTGCAACATCAGTACCCTGTGAAAGGTTGTTTTCTCTTGCTGGTCATATTGTACAGAAGAAGAGAGTTTCTTTATCATCTGAAAATGTAAATAACCTTGTGTGTCTTAGCAACTGGCTTGGTGCAGAGGAGTAAATAGGTTACACACCTAAAATATATCTGTCCAATCTGGTGGGAACACAAATCTGGTAATGTATGAGAGCAAATGACAATCAACCATTTCCTCCTAAGCACTGGAAAACAGACAATGGTCATTCAGACAAATTGATTAAATCTGTTAGATATAACAAATTTCTCCAAACAATTTTTTTGTCTGTTTTTCAGTGTTTGGGAGCAAATGGTTGATTGTCATTTGCTCTCATACATTACCAGATTTTTGCTTGACCACTTCACCTCTTTCTAACAGGGACACTTGCTACTGAACATAGGAGCAGATGTACTATTGGGCTTATTTATCAATGAGTGATACATTTCACTGTGAGTGATAAATTGCGCCAGCCAATCAGCTCCTAACTTCCATGTCACAGGCTGTGTTTGAAAAATGACAGTTAGGAGGTGATTGGCTGGTGCAATTTATCACTCACAGTGAAATGTATCACTCATTGATAAATGAGCCTATAAGTCTGGAGAGGGGACCAAGAAGTGATAAAGCAGTGATAAGTGCAAGGTGATAACGCACCAGCCAGTCAGCTCCTAACTGCATTTTCCAAATCCGTAATGATTGACTGGTGCATTATCACCATGCGCTTATCACTTCGTTATCCCTTCTCCAGGCTTAATACATCTGCCCCATAGACTGTTTATGCTGCTCGCTGCTGAAAAAAAAAAAAAAACATTTTTTTTTTTCCTACTGGTACCTGTTCATATAAACAAAAGAAAAAATGCTACTGTGTAAAGGGAATACTGCAAACCAAATGTTATTGCACTGTTGTTCATATAAAAGTGCGCAATACACCACTTTTGAATTCATTATTGATTTTTTTTGCGATTAATCGAGATTTAAAAATTGTAATTGTTGCCCAGCACTAGTTTTAAGATTTAAGAAGAATTTTATAGCGGGGGAGTAAAGCGTTTTTGGAATGCAGGGGCTGCTTGAGTTTATATACTGGATGTAGTACTTTTTCTTATTCTCTATGAAATCCAATTGAATTTTTAGTAAAAGGTATTACGTAAACACAGTAGAAATGGATTTTGACCAAATGCATAGGGCCCCTATTAGGCCCATAGGCCCTATTTATTAATGTCTGCATTTTTTGCAACATTGATTAATATTGTTAACACAGTAACATGGGTACTGTCATGCAAGGACAGCACATCCAATAGGAAGCTTTCCCGGCAATGACTTTCCACATTTAAAGCTCTTTGACTGCTTGCATACTGCATCGGTGAAGTAGAGTTTTGTGCTGGGAATGCACTCGTAGGGGGTGATTCAGAGTTGATCGTAGCTGTGCTAAATTTAGCACAGCTACAATCAGGCACACTGACATGCGGGGGGACGTCCCAGTACAGGGCTAGCCCGCCCCGCATGTCAGTCCCTGCCCCGTCGTACAAGTACAAAAGCGGCTTTTGTACTTCAGAAGTAGCTCCCGGCCAGCGCAGCTCCTGGGAGCTACTCGTCGCTGCCTAGGCCGCAGCAGCTGCATGTGACGTCACGCACAGCTGAGTGAGACGTCACGCAGCTGCCGCGGCCCGCCCCCAGCATGGTCCGGCCACGCCTGCGTTGGCAGAACCGCGCCCCTTAAACGGCGGCTTAACTCCGCCGTCCCACCCCCTCCTGCCCAGCGACCACCTCTGCCTGTCAATCAGGCAGAGGCGATCGCTAGCTAAAGATGGCCGTCGGCTGTCTGGCATGTGCCAGCACAGTTCGCACAGCACCGATCATGTCTGAATTAGCCCCATAGTACAGCCAATAGACATGAATATGCAGCAGTACTGCAGCCCATAGGCTACAGCAGCTAAATTTGAAAATGGTGTTAGCTACAGTATCAGTGCCAAGACCACTGTCGCCATTATAAATAATACCCCTTTTCCACTAACACAAAAAAACTGTTATTGCACTGGGACGTGCTTCGACCCAGTTTTTTTGTTAGTTAAATGCCGCTCAAAAAAAAAAAAAAAAAACACGGGTTGAGTGACCCAAGAATCCGTCCCGAGTAACTATCGGGGTCGAACGCGGGAATGACCCGGGTAATTGTGCAGTGGAAACGGACATTACCTGTGTTTCAGACCCGAGTAACGTTCAGAGACACTGATTGGTGCTTCTGGGGCACAGGGAGATGATGTCATCCTTGGGAGACGCACTGGGCACATGCAGGCGTCACAGCAGCTTCCAAACAGACATGCGGAGACAAGTGACACTGGGCACGTGCAGGTATCGCAGCAGCTTCCAAACAAACACAGAACAGCAGCAGCAGAAGCTCCAGCACAATAAAAAGACTACCCATACCTAGTCGGACACAGAGATAAAAGAGCTGCTTAATATTCGGAGAGGAAGAAATTAGAATGCAGATGACTGGAACAGTTGTTAAGGATGCTGTTGTGTACAAGAACTTGTTGACCCAGAAAAAAAAGTAAATTTTTAATGGCATCAATAGGCTTTTACAGAGCTTACCTGGGTTCAGTGGAAACAAAGCCGACTCGGGAATAACCCAGGTCAAAGTGCAGTGGAAACCGCGTCTGGTGGAAAGTTGGTTCCGACACGAGTTGGCGCTGGGTGGACCCGGGATTTAGGTGAAGAAGGGGTATTAGGGACTCGGGAGATTGTTTAAGGGTAGGTTGAGATCTTACTTTATATGAGCAGCTGTGCACTACACCATCTCCTCTGAAACATACTTCAACAATATATAAATTGCTTTTGTGGGCAAAATATGGGGACTTTCCTCAATATGTGGAACTATGGAATAAGGATTTACCCACACCATTGGGAGACAAAGATTGGTCTAAGACAGAGTTTCCTAAACTCTGCCATTACAGTCCAGGTTTTAAGGATATTCATGCTTGAGTCTAGACTGTAAAAACAAATTGACTGAGGTACTAATTAAAACCACTTAACTGACTATTTATTTCGCCAAAAAAAACGCTCCGAAATTGTCAGGTTTTTTTTTATGAGTAAATTAGGTGAAGAACATGAATTTAACCCTATCCCAAATGATTTAAGGTAAAAAAAAAATTACAACAATTATTTTTATTTATTTTTTTTCAAATATTTTTTTCTTCTTCCAAGCATCGATCAGGAACATCGTGACCATTGGGAACATTGCGACCATCGCGGCTTTCATTTTGAAAGCCGGGACAGCCTCCAGGTATACAGGGGAAGGGGGGGTCTGGGTGTGGCTTGGGAGGGTTAATTTATACTCCCCAGCGACTGCCATTGTCTGCAGCCGCTGGAGGGGGGGGGGGTCCTGCCGTGCTGACCGATCAGCAGTGATCGGCAGCACGGCAATCAGTAGGGGAGAGTGCAGGGAGGCAGTACCTCTGACAGCAGCAGCGGAGGAAAGTTTCCCTTCCTTGCCGCTGCTAGCACTCTCTATTTGACTGGTCGCATCCTGTGCGACCAGGTCATATAGAGCACTTGCAGGCATGGTCGCATCTGATGCGACCATGCCAGGCAAGTGAAGTCAGCTGTTCTCAAGCATAGATAAACTTAAAACCTGGATTGTAATGGTGGAGTTTGGTAAACACTGACTGGTTGAAGGTGTTTCCGCCTACTCGTGCATATTCCCTCAGTGTCTCAGTGGTTGAATCCCAATTTAAAATGCTGATTTGGTGGTATAGAACATTTGTCCTTCACAAATTCTTCCGATCTGTTTCTGCATCTTGTTGGAGGTGTAACGCTGCCTCAGGCACGATCATGCAGATTTTGCGGGAATGCACTAATGTGATCTCTATCTAGGGATACCCTGGGGGGTATCCGACATCATATCAATTATATGGGATTTTCTGCATCTTTTTTTTTTTTTTTTTAAGTGACAGCTTTAATGAATAGGCCCTAAGTGTCCTATACTTTTATTTTATAGTATCAATTGTATAAAGTGCACCACCCATTTTGCTGCAGTGTGTGAGCTATGTCTTACTGTGGAGTTTGTTGGATGTTGATACACTGGAACCCATAATGGAACACGTGTAAAGCTGACAATCAGCATTTCCCTTCCCTTGAGAGCAGTTGTACATATAGCCACGTGGGAGGGAATTACGTGTGGGCTCGATTGCATGTGTTGTGGTTGTTTTTCAACGGTTAGACCTATGGTAAGTTTTGTGGTGTAGATGTTTTAGGAAACCTAATGGTTTGTATTCAAAAAGGTTTTTGTTTTTTTCATTTTTAATGAGGTACTAACCCATTGTGTGTCTATTAAAGTTGCTGTACCGGTCACCTACAGACAGTGAAGGGAGACATTCTGGGGCCGATTCAGAGCTGCACACAAGTCTGCTGCGCCGCATGCATACAACTCAATGTGGATATACCTTAACCTGGCGCAAGAACACTATATAGTCTGCAATTCCACAAACACACCCTCATGCACTAATCCTACATGTGAGCGCCACGTTGAAACCCAGTTACACCTTTCCAGTTGCAAGTGGAAGTATGACACAGATGCGCAACACTTAAAATAATAGTTGTGTATTCTCCACTACGGAGCATGCATAGTGTTAAAAATAGCCAATTCTATCTGCAAAATGGGATTGTGTACAATTCTCAATCAGCCACTCTGTATCCTGAATCAGTATTCCATCAATCCACTCACTTCGAAGTTTGTACCTCATTAATTCAATCATTCCTAATCTGGATTAAATTGACTGCATCTTGTAAATATTACATTAGCCCCAGCCGTCGGGGGAATTCCCCCGATCCCAACCATTTTCGGTATGGAGTGTGGAATCTGTCATTTTTAATATGTTTCATTTCCCCAATCCCCGACGGATGCTGATCGGTGGATCTAGTCGGCGGATTGGCGTTTTCAGCAGGGTCGGGGAGTCGCCTCTTAGATATATGATGGCCATATCACAATAAATCTATAGTTGGTACTAATTATTTCTGAGGATACCTTGAAAACCCGCACTGTTGAGGTTCCATGAGGATAGAGTTTGAGAAACACTGCTCTAGTGTATTTTTATTACAGTTGTAATTTGTAATAAATGAGATTCCTGGCACTACAGTACTTGTACTGATGCAGTCTCAGGATGGCATTAACTACTGTGTATACAATGAGTGCAAAAAAATGCTTTATACTTTGAAAAAAAGCATTTAATCAATTGTCTATTTTTTATATCTGAATCTATTTTTTTATTTTTTTATTAGTTGGACTGAAAGCTCAATCCTGGGCTTTCACTTGCAGTAGACGTGCGTAAACTGTCTAACTCAAGATGGTACATGCAGGCTCATAGTACCTGATAAATTAACCCTTACTATTCAGGGATTGTATTGTCAAGAGAGCAGGTTATTGAGCAGCCGTTACTGCAGGATTTAATTAATAAATTGTGATTTATAATAGATTTTTCTCTAACGTCCTAGAGGATGCTGGGAACTCCGTAAGGACCATGGGGATAGACGGGCTCCGCAGATGACATGGGCACTTTAAGAAAGAATTTAGTTCCTGGTGTGCACTGGCTCTTCCCTCTAAGCCCCTCCTCCAGACCTCAGTTTGATACTGTGCCCAGAGGAGCTGGGTGCTTTTCAGGGAGCGCTCCTGAGTTTGCTGATAGAAAGTATTTTGTTAGGTTTTTTATTTTCAGGGAGCTCTGCTGGCAACAGACTTCCTGCATCGTGGGACTGAGCGGAGAGAAGCAGCCCTACTCTCTGAAGCTAGGTCCTGCTTCTTAGGCTACTGGACACCATTAGCTCCAGAGGGATCGGTACGCAGGATCTCACCCTCGCCGTCTGTCCCAGAGCCGCGCTGCCGTCCCCCTCGCAGAGCCGGAAGACAGAAGCCGGGTGAGTATGAGAAGCAAAGAAGACTTCACAGGCGGCAGAAGACTTCGTGATCTTCGCTGGAGGTAACGCACAGCACTGCAGCTGTGCGCCATTGCTCCACACACCTCACATACTCCGGTCACTGTAAGGGTGCAGGGCGCGGGGGGCGCCCTGGGCAGCATTTGGGACCTCATATTGGCAAAAGACCACATATATACAGCTGGGCACTGTGTATATATGTATGAGCCCCCGCCCAAAAAAATTTTTTTAAGCGGGACAGAAGCCCGCCGCCGAGGGGGCGGGGCTTCTCCCTCAGCACTCACCAGCGCCATTTTTTCTCCACAGCACCGCTGAGAGGAAGCTCCCCAGGCTCTCCCCTGCTGATACACGGTAGAAGAGGGTTGAAAATAGAGGGGGGGCACATAATTAGGCGCAAAAAAAGATATAAACAGCAGCTACTGGGTTAACATTAAGTTACTGTGTTATTCCTGGGATATATAGCGCTGGGGTGTGTGCTGGCATACTCTCTCTCTGGGCCAGATGTACTAAGCTTGAAAAGTGATAAATATCACTGTGATAAAGCACCAGCCAATCGGCTCCTAACTGTAATTTTTCAAACACAGCCTGTGACATGGCAGTTAGGAGCCGATTGGCTGGTACTTTATCACAGTGATATTTATCACTTTTCAGGCTTAGTACATCTCCCCCTCTGTCTCTCCAAAGGGCCTCGTGGGGGAACTGTCTTCAGAAAGGACATTCCCTGAGTGTGTGGTGTGTCGGTACGCTTGTGTCGACATGTCTGATGAGGAAGGCTATGTGGGAGAGGAGCGGGAGCAAATGAATGTGGTGTCTCCGCCGACGGCGCCGACACCTGATTGGATGGATATGTGGAAGGTTTTAAATGATAATGTTAATGCCTTGCATAAAAGATTTGACAAGGCTGATGCATTGGGACAGTCAGGGTCTCAACCCGTGCCTGACCCTATGTCGCAGGGACCGTCAGGGTCTCATAAGCGCCCACTATCCCAAATTGTTGACACAGATACCGACATGGATTCTGACTCCAGTGTCGATTACGATGATGCAAAGTTACAGCCAAAATTGGCTAAATCCCTTCGATATATGATTATAGCAATAAAAGATGTTTTGCACATCACTGAGGAAACCTCTGTCCCTGACAAGAGGGTGCATATGTATAAGGGAAAGAAGCATAAGGTAACCTTTCCCCCCTCACACGAACTGAATGAGTTATGTGAAAAGGCTTGGGAATCTCCAGATAAAAAACTGCAGATTTCCAAACGGATTCTTATGGCGTATCCTTTCCCGCCAACAGACCGGTTACGATGGGAATCCTCCCCTAGGGTGGACAAAGCTTTAACACGCTTATCCAAGAAGGTAGCCCTGCCGTCACAGGATATGGCTACCCTCAAAGATGCTGCTGACCGCAAACAGGAGGTTACCCTGAAGTCCATTTATACACATTCAGGTACCTTACTAAGACCGGCAATTGCGTCGGCCTGGGTGTGTAGTGCTGTAGCGGCATGGACGGATACCTTGTCTGAGGAAATGGATACCCTAGATAAGGATACTATATTATTGACCCTGGGGCATATTAAAGACTCTGTCCTATATATGAAAGATGTTCAAAGAGACATTAGTCTACTGGGTTCTAGAATAAACGCTATGTCGATTTCTGCCAGAAGGGTCCTGTGGACTCTGCAATGGACAGGTGATGCCGACTCAAAAAGGCATATGGAGGTTTTACCTTACAGGGGTGAGGAATTGTTCGGGGAGGGTCTCTCGGACCTGGTCTCCACAGCTACAGCTGGAAAGTCAAATTT
Source organism: Pseudophryne corroboree (assembly GCF_028390025.1). NCBI lineage: Eukaryota > Metazoa > Chordata > Amphibia > Anura > Myobatrachidae > Pseudophryne > Pseudophryne corroboree. The sequence continues at coordinate 176,550,239 of NC_086450.1, read as the reverse complement.
TTTGCCTTATATTCCCTCACAGCCTAAGAGAGCACAGCATTATCAAATGCAGTCCTTTCGATCACAAAGAAACAAAGTCCGAGGTGCGTCCTTTCTTGCCAGAGGTAGAGGCAGAGGAAAGAAGCTGCACAACACAGCTAGTCCCCAGGAACAGAAGTCCTCCCCGGCCTCTACAAAATCCACCGCATGACGCTGGGGCTCCACTGGCGGAGCTAGGCCCAGTGGGGGCACGTCTTCGAAATTTTAGCCACATGTGGGTTCACTCCCAGGTGGATCCCTGGGCAATAGAAATTGTGTCTCAGGGTTACAAACTGGAATTCGAAGAGATGCCTCCTCAACGATATTTCAAATCGGCCCTACCAGCTTCCCCCCAAGAGAGGAAAATTGTGTTTAAATGCAATACAAAAATTGTATCTTCAACAGGTGGTGGTCAAGGTTCCCCTCCTTCAACAGGGAAGGCGTTATTATTCTACCATGTTTGTAGTCCCGAAACCGGACGGTTCGGTCAGACCCATATTGAATTTAAAATCCCTGAACCTATACCTGAAAAGGTTCAAGTTCAAGATGGAATCGCTAAGAGCGGTCATCGCAAGCCTGGAAGAGGGGGATTTTTATGGTGTCTCTGGACATAAAGGATGCATACCTTCATGTCCCCATTTATCCACCTCATCAGGCGTACCTCAGATTTGCGGTACAGGATTGTCATTACCAATTTCAGACGTTGCCGTTTGGTCTCTCCACGGCCCAGAGAATCTTCACCAAGGTAATGGCAGGAATGATGGTGCTCCTGCGGAAGCAAGGTGTCACAATTATCCCGTACTTGGACGATCTCCTCATAAAAGCGAGATCAAGAGAGCAGTTGCTGAACAGCGTATCACTTTCACTGGAAGTGTTACGGCAACACGGCTGGATTCTCAATATTCCAAAGTCGCAGTTGGTTCCTACGACTCGTCTGCCTTTCTTGGGCATGATTCTGGACACAGACCAGAAAAGGGTTTATCTCCCGATAGAAAAAGCCCGGGAACTCATGACCCTGGTCAGAAACCTATTGAATCCAAAACAGGTGTCAGTGCATCACTGCACTCGAGTCCTGGGAAAGATGGTGGCATCGTACGAAGCCATTCCCTTCGGCAGGTTCCATGCGAGGACTTTCCAATGGGACTTACTGGACAAGTGGTCCGGGTCACATCTTCAGATGCATCGGTTGATCACCCTGTCCCCCACGGCCAGGGTGTCACTTCTGTGGTGGCTGCAGAGTGCTCACCTTCTCGAGGGCCGCAGATTCGGCATTCAGGACTGGGTCCTGGTGACCACGGACACAAGCCTCCGGGGATGGGGAGCAGTCACACAAGAAAGACATTTCCAGGGTCTTTGGTCAAGTCAAGAGACTTGTCTTCACATCAACATCCTGGAGCTAAGGGCCATATACAATGCCCTGCGTCAAGCGGAGACCTTGCTTCGCGACCAACCGGTTCTGATCCAGTCAGACAACATCACCGCAGTGGCTCATGTAAACCGCCAAGACGGCACAAGGAGCAGAGCGGCGATGGCGGAAGCCGCCAGAATTCTTCGCTGGGCGGAGAATCATGTAAGCGCACTGTCAGCAGTGTTCATTCCGGGAGTGGACAACTGGGAAGCAGACTTCCTCAGCAGACACGACCTACACTCGGGGGAGTAGGGACTTCATCACCAAGTCTTCGCACAGATTACAAGTCGGTGGGAACTGCCACAGGTGGACATGATGGCATCCCGCCTCAACAAAAAGCTACAGAGGTATTGCGCCAGGTCAAGAAACCCGCAGGCAGTAGCTGTAGACGCCCTGGTGACACCGTGGGTGTTCCAGTCGGTCTATGTATTTCCTCCTCTTCCTCTCATACCAAAGGTGCTGAGGATAATAAGAAAAAAAAAAAGGGGTGAGAACAATCCTCATTGTTCCAGATTGGCCACGAAGGACTTGGTATCCAGAGCAGCAAGAAATGCTCACAGAAGACCCGTGGCCTCTTCCTCTAAGACAGGACCTGTTGCAACAGGGGCCCTGTCTGTTCCAAGACTTACCGCGGCTGCGTTTGACGGCATGGCGGTTGAACGCCGGATCCTAGCAGAGAAAGGCATTCCGGATGAGGTCATTCCTACGCTGATAAAGGCTAGGAAGGACGTGACATCTAAACATTATCACCGTATTTGGCGAAAATATGTTTCTTGGTGTGAGGCCAGGAATGCTCCTACGGAAGAATTCCATCTGGGCCGTTTTCTGCACTTCCTACAGTCCGGAGTGAATTTGGGCCTAAAATTAGGCTCCATTAAGGTCCAGATTTCGGCCCTATCCATTTTCTTTCAAAAGGAGTTGGCTTCTCTACCAGAAGTTCAGACGTTTGTAAAAGGAGTGCTGCATATTCTGCCTCCTTTTGTGCCTCCGGTGGCACCTTGGGATCTTAACGTGGTGTTAAGTTTCCTAAAGTCACACTGGTTTGAACCACTTAAAACGGTGGAGTTAACATGACCACCTTCCACGTGAGATATTTTATTAGCCTTGGCTTCGGCTAGGCGTGTGTCAGAATTAGCGGCTTTGTCACATAAAAGCCCCTATCTGGTTTTCCATATGGATAGAGCGGAATTGCGGACCCGTCCTCAATTCCTGCCAAAAGTGGTATCATCTTTTCATATGAACCAACCTATTGTGGTGCCTGTGGCTACACGTGACTTGGAGGATTCCGAGTTACTTGATGTAGTCAGGGCTTTGAAAATTTACGTGGCCAGAATGGCTAGGGTAAGGAAAACGCAGTCGCTGTTTGTCCAGTATGCATCCAACAAGATTGGTGCTCCTGCTTCAAAGCAAACTATTGCTCGCTGGATCTGTAACACGATTCAGCAAGCGCATTCTACGGCTGGCTTGCCGTTACCAAAATCGGTCAAGGCCCATTCCACTAGGAAGGTGGACTCTTCTTGGGCGGCTGCCCGGGGGTCTCGGCACTACAGTTGTGTCGAGCTGCTACTTGGTCGGGTTCAAACACTTTTGCAAAATTCTATACGTTTGATACCCTGGCTGAGGAGGACCTTATGTTTGCTCAATCGGTGCTGCAGAGTCATCCGCACTCTCCCGCTCGTTTGGGAGCTTTGGTATAATCCCCATGGTCCTTACGGAGTCCCCAGCATCCTCTAGGACGTTAGAGAAAATAAGATTTCTCTAACGTCCTAAGTGGATGCTGGGGACTCCGTCAGGACCATGGGGAATAGCGGCTCCGCAGGAGACGGGGCACAAAAATAAAGCTTTTGGATTAGGTGGTGTGTACTGGCTCCTCCCCCTATGACCCTCCTCCAAGCCTCAGTTAGGTTTTTGTGCCCGTCCGAGCAGGGTGCAATCTAGGTGGCTCTCCTAAAGAGCTGCTTAGAAAAAGTTTTTAGGTTTTTTATTTTCAGTGAGTCCTGCTGGCAACAGGCTCACTGCATCGAGGGGCTTAGGGGAGAGAATTTCAACTCACTTGCGTGCAGGATGGATTGGATTCTTAGGCTACTGGACACCATTAGCTCCAGAGGGAGTCGGAACACAGGTCTCACCCTGGGGTTCGTCCCGGAGCCGCGCCGCCGACCCCCCTTACAGATGCTGAAGATTGAAGGTCCGGAAACAGGCGGCAGAAGGCTCTTCAGTCTTCATGAAGGTAGCGCACAGCACTGCAGCTGTGCGCCATTGTTGTCACACACTTCACACCAAGCGGTCACGGAGGGTGCAGGGCGCTGCTGGGGGCGCCCTGGGCAGCAATATTTAATACCTTTATGGCAAAAGAATACATCACATATAGCCATTGAGGCTATATGTATGTATTTAACCCATGCCAGATATCTAAAACTCCGGGAGAAAAGCCCGCCGAAATAGGGGGCGGGGCTTATTCTCCTCAGCACACAGCGCCATTTTCCTGCTCAGCTCCGCTGTGAGGAAGGCTCCCAGGACTCTCCCCTGCACTGCACTACAGAAACAGGGTAAAACAGAGAGGGGGGGCATTTTTTGGCGATATTTTGATATATTTAAGCTGCTATAAGGAACAACACTTATATAAGGTTGTTCCCATATATATTATAGCGCTTGGGTGTGTGCTGGCAAACTCTCCCTCTGTCTCCCCAAAGGGCTAGTGGGGTCCTGTCTTCGATAAGAGCATTCCCTGTGTGTCTGCTGTGTGTCGGTACGTGTGTGTCGACATGTATGAGGACGATGTTGGTGTGGAGGCAGAGCAATTGCCGATAATGGTGATGTCACCTCCCAGGGAGTCGACACCGGAATGGATGGCTTTGTTTATGGAATTACGTGATAATGTCAGCACATTACAAAAATCAGTTGACGACATGAGACGGCCGGCAAACCAGTTAGTACCTGCCCAGGCGTCTCAGACACCGTCAGGGGCTGTAAAGCGCCCTTTACCTCAGTCGGTCGACACAGACCCAGACACAGACACTGAATCTAGTGTCGACGGTGATGAAACAAACGTATTTTCAAGTAGGGCCACACGTTATATGATCACGGCAATGAAGGAGGCTTTGCATATCTCTGATACTGCAAGTACCACAAAAAGGGGTATTATGTGGGGGGTGAAAAAACTACCTGTAGTTTTTCCTGAATCAGAGGAATTAAATGATGTATGTGATGAAGCGTGGGTTAACCCAGATAGAAAAGTGCTAATTTCAAAAAAGTTATTAGCATTATACCCTTTCCCGCCAGAGGTTAGGGCGCGCTGGGAAACACCCCCTAGGGTGGATAAGGCGCTCACACGCTTATCAAAACAAGTGGCGTTACCGTCTCCTGATACGGCCGCCCTCAGGGATCCAGCTGATAGGAGACTGGAAACTATACTGGTGTTATACTGCGACCAGCCATCGCCTCAGCCTGGATGTGCAGTGCTGGGGTTGTCTGGTTGGATTCCCTGACTGAAAATATTGATACCCTGGATAGGGACAGTATTTTATTGACTATAGAGCAATTAAAGGATGCTTTCCTTTATATGCGAGATGCTCAGAGAGATATTTGCACTCTGGCATCGAGAGTAAATGCGATGTCCATATCTGCCAGAAGGAGTTTATGGACGCGACAGTGGTCAGGTGATGCGGATTCCAAACGACATATGGAAGTATTGCCGTATAAAGGGGAGGAATTATTTGGCGTCGGTCTATCGGATCTGGTGGCCACGGCAACTGCCGGAAAATCCACCTTTTTACCTCAGACCCCCTCCCAACAGAAAAAGACACCGTCTTTTCAGCCGCAGTCCTTTCGGTCCTATAAGAACAAGCGGACAAAAGGACAGTCATATCTGCCTCGGGGCAGAGGAAGGGGTAAGAGAGGGCAGCAAGCAGCCCCTGCCCAGGAACAGAAGCCCTCTCAGGGTTCTGCAAAGCCCTCAGCATGACGCTGGGGCCTTACAAGCGGACTCAGGAGCGGTGGGGGGTCGACTCAAGAATTTCAGCGCACAGTGGGCTTGCTCACAGGTGGACCCCTGGATCCTGCAGGTAGTATCTCAGGGTTACAGGTTGGAATTCGAGAAGTCTCCCCCTCGCAGGTTCCTAAAGTCTGCTTTGCCAACGTCTCCCTCAGACAGGGCGACGGTATTGGAAGCCATTCACAAGCTGTTTTCTCAGCAGGTGATAGTCAAGGTACCCCTCCTACAACAGGGAAAGGGGTATTACTCCACGCTATTTGTGGTACCGAAGCCGGACGGCTCGGTAAGACCTATTCTAAATCTGAAATCTTTGAACCTGTACATACAAAAATTCAAGTTCAAGATGGAGTCACTCAGAGCAGTGATAGCGAATCTGGAAGAAGGGGACTTTATGGTGTCCCTGGACATAAAGGATGCTTACCTGCATGTCCCAATTTGCCCTTTACATCAAGGGTACCTCAGGTTCGTGGTGCAAAACTGTCATTATCAGTTTCAGACGCTGCCGTTTGGATTGTCCACGGCACCTCGGGTCTTTACCAAGGTAATGGCCGAAATGATGATTCTTCTGCGAAGAAGAGGCGTATTAATTATCCCTTACTTGGACGATCTCCTGATAAGGGCAAGGTCCAGAGAACAGCTGGAGGACGGAGTAGCACTAACCCGACTAGTGCTGCAACAACACGGGTGGATTCTGAATTTTCCAAAATCTCAGTTGACCCCGACGACACGTCTGCTGTTCCTGGGAATGATTCTGGACACGGTTCAGAAAAAGGTGTTTCTTCCGGAGGAGAAAGCCAGGGAGTTATCCGAACTTGTCAGGAACCTCCTAAAACCAGGGAAAGTGTCTGTGCATCAATGCACAAGAGTCCTGGGAAAGATGGTGGCTTCTTACGAAGCGATTCCATTCGGCAAATTCCACGCACGAACTTTTCAGTGGGATCTGCTGGACAAATGGTCCGGATCACATCTGCAGATGCATCAGCGGATAACCTTATCGCCACGGACAAGGGTGTCTCTTCTGTGGTGGTTGCAGAGTGCTCATCTGTTAGAGGGCCGCAGATTCGGCATACAGGACTGGGTCCTGGTGACCACGGATGCCAGTCTGAGAGGCTGGGGAGCGGTCACACAGGGAAGAAACTTCCAGGGAGTATGGTCAAGCCTGGAGATGTCTCTTCACATAAATATACTGGAGCTAAGAGCGATTTACAATGCTCTAAGTCTGGCAAAACCCCTGCTTCAGGGTCAGCCGGTGTTGATCCAGTCGGACAACATCACGGCAGTCGCCCACGTAAACAGACAGGGCGGCACAAGAAGCAGGACAGCAATGGCAGAAGCTGCAAGGATTCTTCGCTGGGCGGAAGATCATGTGATAGCACTGTCAGCAGTATTCATTCCGGGAGTGGACAACTGGGAAGCAGACTTCCTCAGCAGACACGATCTTCACCCGGGAGAGTGGGGACTTCATCCAGAAGTCTTCCACATGATTGTGAACCGTTGGGAAAAACCAATGGTGGATATGATGGCGTCCCGCCTCAACAAAAAACTGGACAGGTATTGCGCCAGGTCAAGAGACCCTCAGGCAATAGCTGTGGACGCTCTGGTAACACCGTGGGTGTTCCAGTCAGTGTATGTGTTCCCTCCTCTGCCTCTCATACCAAAAGTACTGAGAATTATACGGCAAAAGGGAGTAAGAACGATACTAGTGGCTCCGGATTGGCCAAGAAGAACTTGGTACCCGGAACTTCAAGAGATGCTCACGGAGGATCCGTGGCCTCTACCTCTAAGACGGGACCTGCTTCAGCAGGGACCGTGTCTATTCCAAGACTTACCGCGGCTGCGTTTGACGGCATGGCGGTTGAACGCCGAATTCTAAGGGAAAAAGGCATTTCGGAAGAGGTCATTCCTACACTGGTAAAAGCCAGGAAGGAGGTGACTGCACAACATTATCACCGCATTTGGAGAAAATATGTTGCGTGGTGTGAGGCCAGGAAGGCCCCCACGGAGGAATTTCAACTGGGTCGATTCCTACATTTCCTGCAAACAGGATTGTCTATGGGCCTCAAATTGGGGTCCATTAAGGTTAAAATTTCGGCCCTGTCGATTTTCTTCCAGAAAGAATTGGCTTCAGTTCCTGAAGTCCAGACTTTTGTAAAAGGAGTACTACATATACAGCCCCTGGTTGTGCCCCCAGTGGCACCGTGGGATCTTAATGTAGTCTTGGATTTTCTCAAATCCCATTGGTTTGAGCCGCTCAAATCGGTGGAGTTGAAGTATCTTACATGGAAAGTAACCATGCTACTGGCCCTGGCTTCAGCCAGGAGAGTATCAGAATTGGCGGCTTTATCATATAAGAGCCCATATCTGATTTTCCATACGGACAGGGCAGAACTGCGGACGTGTCCTCATTTTCTGCCTAAGGTGGTGTCAGCGTTTCACCTGAACCAGCCTATTGTGGTGCCTGCGGCTACTAACGATTTGGAGGATTCCAAGTTGTTGGACGTGGTCCGGGCATTGAAAATATATATTTCAAGAACGGCGGGAGTCAGAAAGTCTGACTCACTGTTTATATTGTATGCACCCAACAAGATGGGTGCTCCTGCTTCTAAGCAGACGATTGCTCGTTGGATTTGTAGCACAATTCAACTTGCACATTCTGTGGCAGGCTTGCCACAACCTAAATCTGTCAAGGCCCATTCCACAAGGAAAGTGGGCTCATCCTGGGCGGCTGCCCGGGGGGTCTCGGCATTACAACTCTGCCGAGCTGCTACTTGGTCAGGGGCAAACACGTTTGCAAAATTCTACAAATTTGATACCCTGGCTGAGGAGGACCTTGAGTTCTCTCATTCGGTGCTGCAGAGTCATCCGCACTCTCCCGCCCGTTTGGGAGCGTTGGTATAATCCCCATGGTCCTGACGGAGTCCCCAGCATCCACTTAGGACGTTAGAGAAAATAAGAATTTACTTACCGATAATTCTATTTCTCGTAGTCCGTAGTGGATGCTGGGCGCCCATCCCAAGTGCGGATTGTCTGCAATACTTGTACATAGTTATTGTTACAAACAAATTCGGGTTGTTATTGTTGTGAGACGTCTGTTCAGAGGCTCCTATGTTTGTCATACTGTTAACTGGGTTCAGATCACAAGTTATACGGTGTGATTGGTGTGGCTGGTATGAGTCTTACCCGGGATTCAATATCCTTCCTTATTGTGTACGCTCGTCCGGGCACAGTATCCTAACTGAGGCTTGGAGGAGGGTCATAGGGGGAGGAGCCAGTACACACCACCTAATCCTAAAGCTTTATTTTTGTGCCCTGTCTCCTGCGGAGCCGCTATTCCCCATGGTCCTGACGGAGTCCCCAGCATCCACTACGGACTACGAGAAATAGAATTATCGGTAAGTAAATTCTTATTTTTACTTACCGGTAAATCTATTTCTCGTAGTCCGTAGAGGATGCTGGGCGCCCGTCCCAAGTGCGGACTTCTTCTGCAATACTTGTATATAGTTATTGCTTCAATAAGGGTTACGTTATTGTTGCATCGGGCATGAACTGATGCTATGTTATTTGTCATACTGTTAACTGGGTTGTTATCACAAGTTTTACGGTGTGATTGGTGTGGCTGGTATGAATCTTGCTCTGGATACCAAAATCCTTTCCTTGTACTGTCCGTCTTCTCTGGGCACAGTTTATCTAACTGAGGTCTGGAGGAGGGGCATAGAGGGAGGAGCCAGTGCACACCAGGAACTAAATTCTTTCTTAAAGTGCCCATGTCTCCTGCGGAGCCCGTCGATCCCGTTGGTCCTTACGGAGACCCCAGCATCCTCTACGGACTACGAGAAATAGATTTACCGGTAAGTAAAATCTTATTTTTTTTTTAATCACTGCACTATCGGATGAAAAAAAAAAAAAACAAACAAAAAAAGTTCCCAATACTATTAAATAAATGAACTCCATAAATTAGTGCTTGGCTTTGGTTTATGACCTGTATACTGTACATGTAAATACAGTTCAGTGACAACATAGATACTTCATTTTTCACAATCAAAGTGTTGAACTAATACATGTTGAATTGCACTGTGGTGTAGACTACTTCTCTCTCTCTCTCCTCTGGAGAAAAGGGGCAGTTTAAGATTACAGTCAGTGTACAGTGATCCACAACAGGAGAGATGCAATGTAACACACGCCGACTAATCAGTCTGATTTTGTAACTAAAGGTGTGTACACACTGGGGGTTATTCCGAGTTGTTCGCTCGCAAGCTGCTTTTAGCAGCTTTGCACACGCTAAGCCGCCGCCTACTGGGAGTGAATCTTAGCTTATCAAAATTGCGAACGAAAGATTAGCAGAATTGCGAATAGACACTTCTTAGCAGTTTCTGAGTAGCTCCAGACTTACTCGGCATCTGTGATCAGTTCAGTCAGTTTCGTTCCTGGTTTGACGTCACAAACACTCCCAGCGTTCGCCCAGACACTCCTCCGTTTCTCCAGCCACTCCCGCGTTTTTCCCAGAAACGGTAGCGTTTTTTCACACACTCCCATAAAACTGCCAGTTTCCGCCCAGAAACACCCACTTCCTGTCAATCACACTACGATCACCAGAACGAAGAAAAAAACTTGTAATGCCGTGAGTAAAATTCCTAACTGCATAGCAAATTTACTTGGCGCAGTCGCACTGCGGACATTGCGCATTAGCGACTAATCGCTCCGTTGCGAGAAAAAAATAACGAGCGAACAACTCGGAATGACCCCCACAGTGCGATAGGCACTTAACTTTTCTTACTATTTTGACTATATAGTCAAAATCGTAAGGAAAGTTAGTGCATATTGCACCGTGTGTACACAGCTTGCGATGCCGACGCGCGGTCCCGTGGGATCGGCATCGCAAGCAAAAATAGATTGTGCAGGCAAGTCAATTTTGACTATATCGTGTAAAAGATAGTCAAAATTGTCACTTAGCCAAAATCAGTATCACAAGCACAGTCATCTTTGCTTGCGATACCGACTACAGTCCATGTCGCATAGTGAGAATCGGGCATAGCCCAAATCTCACCGTGTGTATGGACCTTAAGAATTTTTTTTTCATTAACAAGACTGCTGCGAACCTATTTGATGAAAGTGCTGTATCCATCTCTATGCAGAGAAAGGGGGAGTGCTCAGCAAGATCCAGGCACGGTGGTTGTTGACACCAGAAAAATGGATGTGTGAGGTGTAAGACTTTGGGGTAAATTTACTACGGTGGGAGTTTTTTTTTTTTTTTTTTAGAACTGGTGATTTGCTTATAGCAACCAATCAAATTCTACATAACATTTATTTAGCTGCTTCTAGAACATAATAGAATCTGGTTGCTATGGGCAACAGCACCAGTTCTAAAAATAAAATGTCACCTTTGTAAATTTACCCCTCTGAACGATTCACATGGAGAATAAACATAGGCTGAAATGAAGTCAGTACAGCTGAACAATGGATAATAGCAACACAATGTACAGTTGTGGCAGCCTTTTATTAACTCTTGTGACGCTGCATTGTTTGTTATGTTATATGTATTGTATTGTATTGTATTGTATTTATGAATATGGATTATTTATACACCGTATAATTCTGCTGACATTTACTCGTTAATAGTTATTAACATTTTTAAAAGGCTTTTGAGCACTACAGTCCTATCATCATGTTTACTGAATTTTTTTTACTATTAACTTTTTTTTGCATATTTAATACTCCTCTTCAATAGATATTAACTTGTAAGTCCAAGAGAATTGAGAAAGCTGATGAGAATTGCATCTATATGTTGAAATTGCAAAATTGCACTTTTGGTAAATATTGTAAAAATTAGTCACAATTTGTAACGGGATCAGTACGCGATACCACCGGACGGAATCCCGGCGGTCGGAATACCGGCACAATCCCGACGGGGGCGAGCGCAACGCAGCCCCTTGCGGGGTTGCTGCACTCGACGCGCTGCGGGCACGGTGCCTCGCTACGCTCGGCACACTAATTTATGCTCCCTCTATGGGTGTCGTGGACACCCACAGAGGGAGAATATGTCGGGATTGTGCCGCAAATTGAGCTTAACGCAGAGCTAGACCTATTTGTGCTCACATAAGGGACGTACATTGGAAGCCTTGCTCTATGCTTGTGTGTCCGATGGACACACAAGCTGATCACCTTAAAAGAGTAAAAACAACACAAAACATACTTACCAGTCCCAGGAACCAGGGATCGGTGCTCCGGTGAACGCTGCTGGGCACGAGGTCCTCCACGTGCTGCGCTGTGACACCTGTGCAGTAAAGTGACGCTGCAACGCAGCAGCTCACTTTACAGCACCGGGGGTCACAGCACAAAAGCAGTATCTGGCGCCTGGAGGCCTCCTGGAAGCAGCGGACATCAGCTCCTTGGACTGGTAAGTATCAATCCCCGGGGTGGGGGCTGTTGGCAGTGCGGGGGTAGTCGCGATGGAGGGGGGAACCCTGATGGCGGCGGTAGCAATGGGTGGCAGCGCATGTGCAGCAGGACATCGAGGTATTTTTAACTAAAAATACCCCAATGATGCTGCGGAGAGGCATCGCATTGACTAATGCATGCGATAATTGATACATCCATGCGATGTACTCAATTATCGCATTGCGAGTTTGACCTATATCACCTGTCATCCGCATCATCAGATGCGGATGGTGATAAATCGTTCCCTTAGGGCCTAATTCAGACCTGATCGCAAAAGCGAAATCTCTCTCTAATGGGCAAAACCATGTACACTGCAGGGAGGGCAGATATAACATGTGCAGGGAGAGTTAGATTTGTTTCTGTGCAGGGTAAATACTGGCTGCTTTATTTTTACACTGCAATTTAGATTTCAGTTTGAACACCCCCCACCCAAATCTAACTCTCTCTGCACATGTTATGTCTGCCCCCCCTGCAGTGCAGCATGGTTTTGCCCTTTAAAGAATGATTTCACTTTTGCGATCAACCCTGAATTAGGTTCTTAATGCAAATGACACAGCACAAACTGTTGTAGTTCACTGACGCCATCAGTCTGTCTAGCACCTTGCTATACTGCAAAGCTTACAATTTATTATTGTTGTTTTGTTTCTAAAATAAGATGAGATTGTTTTAAAGCATCTAGAGAAGGTCTGTGTGTATTCTCGCTGCTGCCCCCACCCTTTCCTACCAGCCATGTCTGTGTACCTGCCTGCAGCTTTCCAGCCTGTACCAGCGTCCCCTGCGGTAATGGAGTGAGACTGATTTACTACAGTCCCTCTGCCTGGAGCACAATTTCTGCTTGATTAGAGCCTCCACCCTGCTTCCTCCCCAGTAGCTCTGTCTGTGTGGTTCTGAACTTCTGACACCTATTAATAGGGAATAATGAGATCACATCCAAGTACTGAACCATCTGTCTTCGATGTTCGGGGAGGGGTCATATAGAGGAATGTGCATTTAGGGAGGTTTAGGAGTGATGTCACCAGTTTCCTTCCCTCAGAACACCTGAGAGGGTTGTGACATTGTTCGTATGTTCCCTGACTGGAGGATGAGTTATGGATGCGGAATTACAGTTACAAGTTCAGTATCCCATATCCAAAATGCTTGGGACCAGAAGTATTTTGGATATCAGATTTGTCCGTATTTTGGAATAATTCCATACCATCATTATGATGGGACCCAAGTCTAAGCACAGAATGCATTTGTTTCATATACACCTTCTACTAACAGGCTCAAGGTTATTTTAGCCAATATTTGTTATAACTTAGTGTATTAAACAAAGTTTGTGTACATTGAGCCATCAGAAAACAAAGGTTTCACTATCTCAGTCTCGCTAAAAAAAAAAATCCGTATTTCAGAATATTCCGTATTTCGGAATATTTGGATATGGGATACTCAACCTGTATTACTATATATTTTTTTTTTATTTTGTTTAGGCTTTCTACACATGTACACACAAATGTATTAGGCGTGTGAAATACCAAGTACGCTGATGGGCAGGGCATAGTGAGATTTCCTCACTATAGTCTTGTTGGAATTTTTCCTTTACTAATCATTCATACTGTAGTAAATTTGTAAAGCCGCAAGTTGTACATAAAGAGATCTGCAATTATTACTGTAGTTACAAAATAATCTTTCAGAATAATGTAATGTAAAATATTACTGTTAATATTATTCTTTATTTACAAAGTACCAACATATTGAAGAGCACTCTATGGTGAGGGGATCATAATATAAAATTAATTATGTACACTATCTTAACTGAAAACATGAATATGTCAAATGACACTGGTGTCTATGCAGGTGGTTGTGCCCTTTACTGTAGGTCACCTCAGCTCGTCATTCATCAGTCTGGTTTTATGTTATGTTATGTTTTATGTAACGCTAAGCAGCCACATTTTATAGACCTCTGTGCCGGCGTGTGCAGGTGCATTAGTCTAATAACTGATGATTTCACATATGCTTATACTGTACATGGAACTGGCCTCTTAGGGAATCTTGATGGAAATGACAAACTGAGGCCATGCCAGGCTTTTGTGATGACTATCTGTAATAAAACTGCTGTTTTTGTGGAGGGATATGTAGGAAAGACAGTACCAGGGACGTGCAGGCAGGGGTGGCATTAATGATTAAAATAATACAAAGAATATACTAATGACACACATTCTGTGTCATTAGTATAAGCTTCAGGGCCGGTTCTAGCCCTTATGGCGCCCCGGGTGAAAAATAGGGGCGTGGCTTCATACAGGGCCGTAGTCACTTGTGCCACCAGTAGCGCCCGCATTTGTGCCCCCAGTAGCGCAGATTTAAAAAATAAAAATAAAAATGAATACTTACAATCCCCGCTCCTGTGTCCCGACCGTTGCAGACCGGCGCCGCTTCTCTCCTCGGATCTATGGGAGAGACGTCATGACGTCTCTCCCATAGCACAGCATAGACACTAGAGGTCAATCATGACCCCTAGCGTCTCTGTGCCAGTCCCACAATGCTGTGCGGTGCGCGATGACGTCATTGCGCACCGCATAGCAAAGGTCCTCTCCACGAAGGTAAACTAGACGGGTAGCGTCTAGTTCCCTTCACTGCGGGGGGCACAGTAGCGGATCTTGCCATGGGCCGGCGCCCCGGGCAAAAGTCCTGCTTGCCCGTGGCAAGATCTACTACTGATAAGCTTACTTTATTTTAATCATTTTCTGATTAAATAACCCATTTAAATATGTTTTTGAGGCACCGAGAGCGGTGCCTCCCATGGCCAATGATAAATGGCCGGAAGCGGGGGGTTGAGCCAAGCAGAGGTCTGTAAAAGCCCATTTAGAAAAAGCAGCAGAAGCGGCACTAGTATAAGTGCCTCAGGGACAGAGACGTGCTTTCAGCTCATAGGAAAGCACACCCCTGTCAATGCAGCCGATGTGATTGGGCATCAGGTGCAGCACTGACAGTGACGGCTGTCACTGTCAGTGCTGTACAGGGAGACCGTGTGACAGTGCTGGTGCCAGGGCTGTCAGGCAGCATGTAAGTGATTACTTTAACACAGACACACTGACAGTTGCTATTTTGTTGTCCAGATCTTTCATTAACTTAATAGCGCCGCACCCACTATTAAGTTAATGGAAACCCTGGACAACAAAATTTTATTCATGTCCCCCCACTCCCTCTCTCCTTTCCTCCCCTAACAAATACTATTTTTTTATTTTCTAAAAACATACAAAGGATTAGCCTGCTGATCACAAGTTTGATGAGCAGGCATCGCGGGCGGCAGCTACCGGCGACCAGTGGCGTCAGATCATGGGCGTTAGCGGGAAGATGCAGCAGTGGTACTCGGACATTCATGGCTGCAGGCCTGGATCCAGTGTTTGTCAGCCATTAATGCAGTTTGCGGAGAATCACCAATTTAAAAAATGGCGCAGCAGATCCATTTTTTAAATCCAAGATGGCCGCCACGAGCCAATCACGGCTCGCCTCGTCATCGCCCTGCCCCCTCAACTGGCTTATATAAGCCAGCGACGAAGCAGTGGCTGTCAGTCCGCCTGCGGGGAGGGAGCAGGCAAGAGCTCCCGAAGATAGAAGACCCCGGAAGCCCTGGGGGTGGCGGAGCCCATAAAAAAGAGCTTAAAGGCCACCGCCCCCAGGTGAAGGTGCTGCATAATAACCTTTTCTAACAGCAGGTATTGTTTTTATTTTAATATTTTCTTTACAGGTGGAATACAGGTGTTAGCGCCCGGGCATGCTGGAACTTGTGGTTCTCCAAGTGCCAGCATGCTGGGGCAGGCTTGCTGGGACCTGTAGGCCGCCTGTAAAGAACAATATTGGCCTACTATTAACCCCACACCCACCGCCACCAGGGGTGTGGGGCATAGCACTGGGCGCTGGTAGTTGCTCAGTAGGGGGGAATCCATTTACATTTTTTGGGGTCCCCACTTTCCGAGGAATTCCATCTCTGGGCTGACTGGTTTAGGGAGTGTTCAATGTTATGGCAGGGGGACCCCATACTGAGGGTCTCCCCTGCTATGGCATTATCCCGCCTGGCTGGTTCTGCGTAATAGAGGGGAACCCTATGCTTTTTTTTTTTTTTTTTCCAACCAGTGTCTCACCAGTCACTGACCTCACCGCACGTCACTGGACAGTACTTATGCAGAGCTGTCTGCTAGGGGGGGGGGGGGGGGTCTGCCTGATGTATTTTCATTTACATTGTAATATAAAAAGGGAGCCTGCACATTAATCTTCTGGTGGATTAGGGGTAGCAGTACTGTAGGCTTAAACCATATACTGTATATTCATGAAAATGCAGCCTATGCCTTTGTTGTGGCACATTTGCTGGCAGCTATTTTGGTTACTCGCTTAGGGTGATATGTACTACAATATGCCCTGGAGAGTCATAAAGTGGAGAGAGATAAACTATGAACCAATTAGCTCCTAACTGTAATTTTTCAAACACAACCTGCAACATGGCAGTTAGAAGCGGATTGGCTGGTACTTTATCTTTCTCACTTTATTACTCTCCAAGGCGTAATACATTTCCCCTGTAATTTCACTAGTTCTGTCTGTTCACTAAGAACTGGTGACATCACATGAGGAACAAAATGGTTACCTCAGCTGGAACCCTTTAGTTGCTTTGAGTGTGACGAGTACAACTTGATGATTTGCCTAAGGAGCTAAGCAGTAGGGGTTAAATGTGTTTGGTGTATGACATAAGGTGTTTTAAATAATTTAAGTGTAGTGTCTGCAGTTTTCTTTGCAAAATCGCTGCACGCTCGGGAACTGGAAGATACTGTAAGAGCATTATTCTCCATTCCTACTTTGCTGGATCTGTGTGTCTGTGACAAGCTGTCCATCATCCTGTCAGTCAGTCCCTAGAGGATGCAATCATTCTAACCGTGTCCTAAAGAGAAAAATATTTCCATTCTTGTGCTCATTGTCCTGGCTGGATTTTGCCAATGGTGACCCCCTGCTATGACACCTCTATGGAATCGGACATTTTTACCCAGAGGACGCATTCCCTGTCCCCTGTGCTGATCCTTTATACTGTTGTGTCGCAGAGCTGATATGAGCTGTATGTCCAAGGAATTAAAATGGTCTCACTATTTGTATGATTTAGCCTCCCACATGCTAACATTTCCAATATTGGGCCTAAAACTGCGTGGCCAGCAGTATATAACAAATGTACAGTATGTGGCAGGGCCCTATAGCATGCTTAACAGATAGCCAGTGCTGCAGGACCACCTCAGGAAATTCACTGTCTTCATCTGCTATTATTAATCTCTCTCTCTGGTTGTTTTCTAGGGAAGCCGCGTGTGGCTGGTCGTGAATGGCAGCTTGGTCCCAGCAACTGTCACCTCCTGCAGCGATGGAGACGTCCTGTTCACCACTGACTATGGGCAGGTAAGTGCAATGCAAAAGGAAATAAGGGCAGTGATAAAACCTCTGTTAATGCTAATTGTAAAATTCACACGGAAAGTACATTCTGAATGTATCTTCTTCCTCATTAATATTAGCATTATTCCAATCTATAATAAATAAGTATAAATATATCACATGAAGAAGCCTGCTTCCTGCAGAATGCAAACAAAAATCCTTAGCAGTCAATTAAAGAATTGCTCCGAGCTGTTGTTAAGCTGCATTGTATATTTTGTTCTACTAGAGTTAAGCTGGCAGATCTCTGGGCGATTACCATACAGTAATTTACAGCATTGGAGATAATGGTGCGAGAGAGCATACATGCTGGCAATTCTGCTATGTATCACTCCATACGCACATAATTGGGCACTGACTTTTCTGCTTGTTATAAACACTGTACATGCACAGATCTACTCTGTATGTAAATAGGAAACTGGTGCTTCCCGCAGAGGATTGAGAAGAGCGACTATGGAAGTTAGCAGTTTTTATCCTATATACTTTTAGAATGCACCAGTGGCAATAATATATGTATAGTAGGATTTAATATGTCCTTGTAATAAAGGGGGGAACACGCAGAGAGATGTATGCTTAATTTCTAAGCAATCTTACTAGATTGCTTAGAAATTAAGCACAGATCTCTCCGAGTGTATGCCCCATAGTGAGCGTTGTGTGATAGATCACTCAGCACACATCTCCCCGTGTGTACCCCCCTTAAAATTCAGCACAGGGCCTATGCCATGTTAATAAATGTTGAGTTCAGATATTATAACTTCAATATTTATTAGGAGAACCTGATCATTATACATATGTAACAGCCCTCGGAGCACTGAGAAGGTGGCGGGGAGTGCGCCACTGCACAGAAGCAGATAATAGAGTGCATTACCACCAAACAGTTACGGCCAACAGTGTACCTGCAGTGATGTCACTACATTGACTTCCTATTCTCCAGAACCTAAAACATCTGAAGGGGGAATTCAATTGTGTAATCGTGCCCGATCTCCCATCTAGAGTGACAGAAGTAAGCGGGCGATATTAAATTGTCCCCACCCCATTATCACGCAATGCGAAAAGTCCCATTTGGGTGCCCAAAGGGGTCACTTTTTGCGCATTTTAGCTCTCTACCCCCGGGGGTAGCGAGCGGGAATGAAATTCTTGCACCCGTTGGCAGCAGCTATTCAAATGTTGCTGTCAGGCACGCGCAGGGACCTGCAATAACATTTGAATATCGCCCTGAGAATGAGTGACCGTATCATTACCACTTGTGCCAGGTAAAAGTGCCCTATTTGATTTGGTAACAGTGGAACAGAGGCTTTACCGTGGCCTTGCCTCATAGCCCTCTAATTTACAGTAGAAGATAGATACTCTCATTTCTAAGCAGTACTTTGTGCTCTAATTACCACAAAATCTAAATTTCAAATCTGGGGCTACATGTAATAGCCTCCGAGTTGCCAGAGATGCGGATCTGCCTGTTTTTTTTTTTTTTTTTTAAAGCAGCAATCATTTACAAGGCAATTAAAAGCAGACTTGCAGACATCCTGCACATCCAGCAACTCTGAGGCTATTACATGTAGCCCCTGAATTACAAGGAGGCAGTATGAACAGCTGTGCCACTATTTACTAATATAATTTCTGCTGCGGGATACACAGGGCTCCACAAGGAAAGACATAGGGGGTGTAGAGTAGGATCTTGATCTGAGACACCAACAGGCTCAAAAGCTTTAACTGTTCCCAGAATGCATAGCGCCGCCTCCTCTATAACCCCGCCTCCCTGCACAGGAGCTCAGTTTTGTAGTTGGTGCCGCAGATAGCAGGCACATAACAGAGGGGCTGCTCTAGGCAGCCCTAAGAAGAGCTTTTTTTGAGAAGAAAAGTGAAGACTTCAAGGGCTGCAGCAGAGTGTACATGTCTAGTGACATTCACTGCTGCAGCTCCATCTCTCCCCAGCGGCGCTGTACACTCCCGAGCCCTGGTTGCCGGGTAACTACAGCAGGAGGCTCCGGTTTTCTTCTGAGTCAGGCACACACAACGGGGGCTCTCCGGGATCGTGTGGCCGCGCTTCGGGAGGTGGTGAGTGGGTCCTGCTCGCAGGACCAGTGCTTTACCGCGATCCGGTGCGGTCGGTGGGAGGCGGGCCGCGCGCGCTGGCGTTGGACACCGTGGCAGTACAGGCCATCCCAATAGATCACCAGGGCATGAGTGCAGGTCAGGTTTTCTCTTAACACCTTTTTTGTGTGTAGCCCGCAGTACCTTGTGGTTTTGCCAGTAGAGGGGATAAGGCTTAGACCTGGAGCACCTACCCAGCCCCAGGGCGCCATTTCCAGCAAATGTTCCCGCCCTGGAGCTGCATATCTGTCTCTCCCTCACTCCCTGTCCGTGTTTGGGCGCCATTTCTCTCAGCTACACTGTTCTTGGGACTGCTTGGGCAAATCCTCCTTTGTAAAGCCGCCTGGTTGACAGCGCTGTGACTTTACATGACACTTAAGTATTCTACATGTCAATTAGACAGTGTTAGTTAAGAAAGAGTGCATTTAGTCAGGGTTCTCTGGTACAAGTACCCTGTGATATACATCCAGTTCTTACTGTGCAGTGTTATATCTATTGACTACATAGCTATATATATAAGCTGGTCCAGTGCAGTATTCTTGTTAGTAATAACCTCTGCATTGTATAACTGTGACTATATGTGTGTGCATTAGCTTGCTGAGTGGTTTCCATTTCGTGTCTCTCACTCAACTTGCTATCCCTATATTCTATAACCTGAGGGGGCTTGGTGCGTCAGGTTTTATTATTATATAGGATTTTCACAAGATATACTCTAATACGTATTTTTCTCTGTGATTTTAGTCACCATATCTCTCCTGTATCCCTGCTTGTGCTGGCTACACTGCGCAGGGGTTTGGGCAAGAGGTATTGTGCTGCTGACAATTGTACTGTGTTACCTGATACTGCAAGTTATATCATGTCTGCTTCTGAAGGTAACGGTTCTGGGGCTGAACACACTGCCGGTGTTGCTGAAGCCACAGATCCATATGAGGAGACCATAGCAGCTGTGGGCTCTGGTTCTGGGTGCTCCTTGCGCCCCAGTGGGACTGTGGCAACGGGGATGCATTACGACCCACCTTGGGCTACTTTCTCCACGCTTCTACATACGCTAGTTACTTAACTAACACCCCCTATGGGACCTCCTATGCCGGTGCAACCGTATGTGGTCCCTGCAGCTAACCCGCCGTGGGCGGATAATTTGTCTGCACAATTGAAGAAGTTGAACCAGTCCTTGACTACTAAAAAGTCTGACCCTCACTCACCTAAGACCAAGGGGTCCGCTAAGCGAGCTCTTATCTCCTCACAATCCACTGCTGTCACTGACACCTCGTCTGATGAAGATGGCGCTTACACTGACCCCACAGATTCTGACACAGATACTGCTGAGGGGGAGGGTAGTTCACATGTGGATGTTCCTGATCTTTTGGAGGCTATTAAGTTGATTTTACAGATTACGGATGAATCCGAGCCATCCGCCCCTCCTAAGAAACCAGATAGGTTCAAGCACCAGAAGGTGGTTAAACAAGTTTTACCTCACTCTGACCACCTAGTGGATATACGTCAGGAAACCTGGGAAAGAAGTTTGTGCCTCAAAAGAAGATGCTGGCTCGCTATCCCCTCGCGCCAGAGCTGTCTAAAAATTGGGAAACGCCTCCTCCAGTAGACTCACATGTGGCTAGGATGGTAGTTTCCTCAGCTCTACCTGTCACTACCGTCACGTCTCTAAAAGAGCCTACGGATAAACGTGTGGAGGGTTGTCTGAAAGCGATTTACAACCTCACGGGTGCTGCACAAAGGCCCACTATTGCAGCAACATGGGCTGCAGAGGCTATTGAAGCATGGGCCCTAGAGTTAGAAGCTGAAATCTCTTCTGACCATGCTTAACAATGCTTGTCATATATTGTCACAGCTTCTCACTATATTAAAGAGGCGGCTTCTGATGCCGGTATCCTAGCAGCCAAGGCCTCTACTACATCAGTCCTGGCTCGCCGGATATTGTGGCTGAGATCCTGGTCTGTGGATCTGGATTCTAGAAAGGTACTCCCTTTCAAGGGAGATATTCTGTTTGGGGAGGACTTAAATAAGATAGTGGCTGACTTGGCTACTTCCAAAACTGCCTGTCTGCCAAGTACCGCTCCTTCTGTGTCGAAGGCTAAAGGTCCGTCCTTTCGCCCCTTTCGTCCTTCAGGTAAAGCAAAAGGTCAGGCGTACAACAAGCAGGCCCGCACTTCCAAACCTGGTAAGCCGAAGCCCAAAAGAGCCTGGGCTACCCGTCAGCCAGCTTCTAAGACCGATAAGCCTGCTGCATGACGGGACGGGCCTCCTCCTGGGGGATCCCAGGGTGGGGGCCGGCTTCTAGGGTATACTCAGGAATGGTTGAAGACCACTTCAGATGCCTGGGTATGGGAAGTCGTCACTCGAGGTTACGCTATAGCCTTCAAAAACAGACCCCCTCATCGATTTTGCCGGACAGACGTCCTGTTGGACCAGACAAAGGCAAACACTCTACATTCGGGGGTACAGACCCTCCTGGATACAGGAGTCGTAGTACAGGTGCATCTTGCTCAGAGGGGCCGGGGGTACTATTCTCCGCTGTTTCTGGTCCCAAAACCGAATGGGTCCTCCCGGCCCATTCTCAACCTCAAGGCATTGAACAGGTTTGTGAAAGTTTCCAAGTTCCGTATGGAAACCCTTCGCTCTATAGTTCTGGCCTGGGGACTACATGGTCTCCCTGGACATACAGGATGCTTACCTGCATATTCCTATTTCAGTGTCACATCAGCAGTACCTGAGGTTTGCGATTGGCAACCTCCATTACCAGTTTTCGGGCGTTACCTTTTGGTTTAACTACAGCTCCGCGAGTCTTCACCAAAGTTATGGCGGTGATGACGGTGGTACTGCGCCGTCAAGGGGTCAGGATACTGCCGTATCTGGACGACTTGTTAATCCTGGCAAATTCCCCAGAATTTTTCCTACGTCATCTGGATATGACTGTCCGGTTTCTACAAGCCCACGGGTGGCTCATCAACTGGAAGAAATCCTCCCTGGTCCCTGCTCAGAGCATGGTGCACCTGGGAGCGCTATTGGACACTCACAACCAACGGTTGTTCTTGTCTCAGGAGAAAGTCCTGAAGCTTCAGGACAGGATTCATTGCTTCCTTTCTCGTCCGCAAGTGTCGGTACATTCGGCGATGCAGGTGCTGGGCCTCATGGTATCAGCATTCGACATGGTGGAGTATGCTCAATTCCATTCTTGCCCCCTCCAGAGGCTGATTCTAGCCAAGTGGGACGGCCTGCCTCACCGGATCAGGTCTCACATGATCTCATTGACTCCGGAGGTCCGTCTGTCGCTGCACTGGTGGCTCCAGGACCAACGATTGTGCAGGGGCCGTCCCTTCTGGATATCCGACTGGGTCCTGTTGACGACAGATGCCAGTCTAAGAGGTTTGGGCGCAGTGCTGGAGCAACACTCCCTTCAGGGTCAGTGGACCAAGGAGTAATCTCTCCTCTCGATCAACATTCTGGAATTGCGGGCGGTCTTCAATGCGTTGACCCTGGCCCAGCATTTAATTCAGAACCATCCTGTTCAAGTACAGTCGGACAGCGCCACCACAGTGGCTTACATAAACCATCAAGGCGGCACTCAAAGCCGTTTGGCAATGAAGGAAGTCTCACGGATTCTACATTGGGCGGAACGCCATCTACCGGCCATATCGGCAATATTTATTCCGGGAATTCTGAATTGGGAAGCGGACTTTCTCAGTCGTCAGGACGTACACGCCGGAGAGTGGGGCCTCCATCCAGAAGTGTTTCAACTCCTAGTGGAAAAGTGGGGCCTTCCAGACGTGGATCTGAAGGCGTCTCGACACAACCCCAAGTTCCGGTCTTCGGAGCAAGGACAAGGGATCCTCAAGCAGCATTCGTGGATGCGCTGGCGGTGCCATGGAGGTTCGGCTGCCGTACGTGTTCCCTCCAGTGTCACTCCTGCCCAGGGTAATTCGGAAGTTCAAGCAAGAAAGAGGAATTCTGCTTCTCATAGCTCCAGCGTGGCCCAGAAGGCACTGGTTCTCAGACCTGCAGGGCCTATCGTCAGAGCGTCCAATTCTACTTCTACAACACCCAGACCTCCTCGTTCAGGGCCCCTGTGTCTACCAGGACCTAGCCCGGCTGTCTTTGACGGCGTGGCTCTTGAAGCTTCCGTCTTAAGGGCTAAAGGGTTTTCTGAGGCGGTCATTCGAACTGTGTTGCGAGCCCGGAAACCGGCTTCTGCTTGGATTTACTATAGGGTCTGGCATTCTTACTTTGTTTGGTGCGCATCTAACGATTATGACGCTTCCAAGTTTAGTATAGCCAAGTTGTTGGCCTTTCTTCAGCAGGGCCTGGACTTAGGCCTGCGTTTGGCCTCCCTCAAGGTTCAAATATCTGCCTTGTCGGTGTGGTTTCAGAGAAAGATTGCGACCTTACCTGATGTGCATACCTTTACTCAGAGTGTGTTGCGTATCCAACATCCCTATGTCCCGCATGTGGCTCCTTGGGACTTGTCGGTGGTTTTGGAGGCATTACAAGAGTCTCCGTTTGAACCTCTTGGTTCAGCTGATCTAAAGTGGCTTTCCTTTTAAGGTGGTGTTTCTGCTGGCTATTGCTTCAGCTAGAAGAGTGTCGGATTTGGGTGCCTTGTCTTGTAGTTCCCCATATCTGATATTTCACCATGACCGGGCGGTTCTTAGGACTCATCCCGGATATTTACCTAAGGTGGTTTCTTCGTTCCACCTTAACCAGGAGATTGTGGTTCCGGCACTTGTTTCTCCTGATCTGTCTCCCAGAGAGCGGTCTTTGGATGTGGTACGGGCTCTCCGTATCTATGTGAAGAGAACTGCTTCTATTAGGAAATCTGGTTCTCTCTTTGTGTTGTTTGGATTTCACAAACGGGGCTGGCCTGCTCACAAGCAAACTTTGGCCAGATGGATTAGAATGGTGATTGCACATGCTTATGTGAGGGCTGGTCTATCAGCTCCTGCGGCCCATTCTACTCGGTCTGTTGGACCTTCTTGGGCGGCC
This sequence comes from Pseudophryne corroboree, assembly GCF_028390025.1. NCBI lineage: Eukaryota > Metazoa > Chordata > Amphibia > Anura > Myobatrachidae > Pseudophryne > Pseudophryne corroboree. The sequence goes on along the minus strand of NC_086450.1, from coordinate 176,525,859 downwards.
CGCCGTGGTGCGACCCTTGAACAATTGTGCAAGGCGGCTACGTGGTCCTCAGTGAACACGTTCATAAGGTTCTATGCCTTCAATACTGCCGCTTCCCAGGATGCTTCCTTTGGACATCCCCTATGTCTTTCCTTGTGGAGCCCAGTGTACCCCGCAGCAGAAAATGAGTTTTATGGTAAGAACTTTTCTGCGAGGTACACTGGGCTCCACAAGGCGCCCACCCTGACGCACTTAGCTTCTTTGGGTTGGTATGGCATTAGCCGCTGACACTTCTCCTGTCATGAGAATGTGGTGTATGTGGCTACTAACCGTTGTCGTCTCTTTTCCTGCTACTGCATTGGGCTGGTTAACTAAAAACTGAGCTCCTGTGCAGGGAGACGGGGTTATAGAGGAGGCGGCGTTATGCATTCTGGGAACGGTCAAAGCTTTTGAGCCTGTTGGTGCCTCGGATCAAGATCCTACTCTACACCCCCTATGTCTTTCCTTGTGGAGCCCAGTGTACCTCGCAGAAAGAGTTTTAACAAAGGTAAGTTCTTACCATAAAACTCATTTTATGTATTTATGCCCTATTGTGAGTTCTTCATATATGTAGCAATTCTTGGTCTAAAGTATTGTTACATAGCGCTGGCTATTCGCTGTATCCCTGGCTTTTGCTTTCAGGAAGGAACTGCTGTGAGCTATAAATCCTGGTAGGACAATGCAGCCTAGACGAGAGAGAAGGGGTAACTTTGCGTGCTGCAACTCAGATTATTATTTTTCCTCTTCTCTTTGCTGTTATGTCCTCTAGAAATTTGGCTTAAGCGTTCTGTATCTCATTGATCCTGGACCAGATTTACCATTGTTCTGCCGTGGGTTCCTATTCCTACTCCACTTAGTGCATTTAGTCATTGATTCTGGATAAAAGGCGTAAGTAAGACAGTAGACCAGCTGTTCACAGATGTGAATAATGTTATTGTAAGGGATGTTTCACATTCCTCAGTCAGACCCCTCGTGCTAAGATGTTGTTATTCACAAAAATCTTCTACTAAGGGGGACTTCCAGTCTGCAGTCCAGACACAGGGTGCGTGTGTCCCTATGTATTTTCCGTGGGTGTGAATGCCATCTGCGGGGGTCCTGGGACCGTTATTATAGGCCAGGATGTGGTTACTACAGCAATGGATGAGGCAGAGATCATCACTCTGACAGGATAAGGCTGCTGGAAAATCATGAATTGACAGGAATTGTATGCATTCATTTAGGATCTTCGTTTAAAACGGGATGCAGTCAAAATGCCAGCTGTTGGGATACTGGCGGTCAGTAGACCGACGCTGGAATCCCAACACACGTCATTTTACCGGCGACCGGAATACAGACATACACTCGTAATTCCCTCTCGGTTGGTGGGCCCACACCACCAACCGAGTGGGAATAGACCCATTGCCTTGTGAGCACAGTGAGCCCGTGAGGGGATTCGCTGCCTTGCAGACGGGAATGCCGCTGTCGGGATACTGACAGTCGGCGTCCTATCTGTCGGTATTACATATCAAATCCCTTAAAACAAGTTGTATTTGATTACATACAAAGGTGAATGTTGCTAAACACAAGTTGCTGCATCTGTTTAACATGATCTTCACCTCACTAATCTGCGCTGCTGTTAATGTTTAGATGCCCATGTTTAGGTGCCCGTTGGTCAAGGCCTACCCCCTTCATTTGTTACTGATCTGTGTCCTTTTGATGAATGAATACAGTAAGCGTGCTGCCATTAGTCAAACACACTGAATAATGGATCATTTAGGGGCTATCTGAAAAATCTGTTAGCATTATGGATTTATATTTAGAATTAGAACAGGAAATATTCCTCCTAGAATATTAATAGTTCAGGGCATAGTTGTTGTTCTACTAAACACTAATCCTAAAGTAGTTAGTGAGATTCTAACTACTTATTGGGGGCAATTCAATTGTGGTCGGAGAAGCTTTGTCCGTCGCAAAGTACAGATTATTGGTACTTTACACATGTGCAGGACCCACTCTGTGCATGTGCGAATGGGTCCTGCGATGACAAATGCAGGATGGCATCAGACCGTCAGTGATTGGCTGATGCCATTTGGTGGTGTGGAGGGGATGGCGACTGATTCCTTTTCTCCAAATGGAGATGTGTTGCCACCATTGCAGGGGAGGGAAAGAGGCCAGGATCTCCATCAGGTGACGCAGATTTCCTGTCCTTTAGGTCTAGGTAGCAGCTGCAGCGACTGGCATGTGCAACCCCATAGGTCACCAGGTGGCTGATAGTGTCGGAGATGATTTGATAGTACCTCATAGGATGACTCTTGCTGCATTACTATATTATACCCCTTTCACACCAGCACCTCTGAACACGGGTTTTTAGCACATGAACGCGCCAAACCCGTGTTCATGTGCGGTATGAAAGGGTGCCGGGGTTGAAATACCGGGTCCAGTGACCCGGTATTTCAACCCTGCTCTTGAGCAGGGTTGAACCCGTGTTCAACCAGGCTCACTATGCGGTGTGAATGTGAGTCGGGTCGATGCAACCCAGCTCCCGTTCACTCTGTATGTACGGGCAGCGCTTGGAGATCATGTGAACTCTAGTGTCGTCACCGCTGACGTCAGCAACCCGGCAATATGCCGGGTTGCTGACTGTGGTATGAAAGGCGCCCAACCCTGGAATGTCCCTGCATGATTCCGGGACTGTCCCGCAGTTTTTGGTATGAAAGTGGTATAAGTGCTATCACTGCTGCTTCCATGTAAGCTGCTGCAATAGCAACTCCAACCACATCTGAATGATGACTATGGTGGGGTAGGGATAATATATATTTTTGGGGATAAGATATGTCCCCATAAAGGAATATTTCTCTTCTGTACAGTTTAAGTATTTTATTTACAGCTCTGTTGGGTACTCGTGTTGCCATACCACTCAACTCTTTTGATTTTAGTGTAACGGTCTTAGATTGAGGGCACTGAGTGTCATGCCATCCTGATAGGGATCACTTTGCCCAACAAGTGGGAAGGTTTGATGGTATCTCCCTGTAACTGCTGCTCTGTCTGCATATCCGTGGTGAGCGTGTGCTGGTGTGGGCGACTTAAGAAGTACTAAGCATGACCCTGAGGGTGTGGCCACTCCCTGCTGGGATTTGCTCATGCTCCCTGTCCATGTAATCAGATTTGATACTTCCGTCTTTTAATGCTTGTACTGGCAGGACCAGGATGAGAAGGGGATGCAGTAGTAGACTAGCAAATTGCAAACTGGGACAGACCTGCAAGGAGATGGCATACACCCCTCTCAGCAGCTTGATCACTTACAGATGCCCGAGGGCTGGTGGAAATACACTCTGGCAATAATGGGGGTCAGCATTCATGAACTGCTTCTGATTGGCTGAAGCTAAAATTTTAGAAATGTTTGAATAAATTGTTTGCTGCTTTCATTTACATTTTTTACTTTAAATTGAATGTCAACAAAGTTTCCTTGTGCTGTTGACCTGGTGGGTAGAGATGTATCTACTGTAAGTACACATGATATAAACATGGCATATATACTGAATTGATTGAACAGCTTCCATTTTATATATGGTCCTAGAGCAGAGCTAGGTGCAACATGAGATGCGTCTGACTCTGTATATGAGGGTAAATGCACTATTATTATGTTATGTGTTTTGTTTGTGTCCAACTCTGCATGAGTCCCAATATGTGTAGCCAATATACGTTTAAGGATATATTCTCACAGATGATTATACCTCTGCCCATGGTGTTACCATACACACAGCATTCACTGGTATTATCCCTGGGGGATGCAGCTAATATCCCGAAGGACCGGATCCTGGGGGGTCGATGTACCGACGCCAGAAGCCCGAAGTCGAAATCCCTGAGGTCGGGATTCCGGTGCCTCAATATCGACAGCCGGAATCCTGATCATTCTTCTAGTGGGAAGCGATCGCGTCCTGCCGTAGGAAGTATATGTGTAGGGTTTAGGTTTATGCATTGGAAGGAGGGTTAGGGTTACGTGCAGAAACGGGAAAGGTATGCTTAGGTACCGGGGAGAGAGGGTTAGGTTTAGGCACCTTGAAGGGTAGGTTATGGTTAGGCACCAAGCGGGGAGGGTTAGGGTTAGGCACCACCGTGGAGGGTGAGGGTTAGGTTTAGGCACCCACAAGGAATGGTTAGGGCTAGGGTACTTTCCACGGAGCTGTCAGGATTCTGATGGTCGGGATGCAGCTGTCGGTATTCTGACCGCCGGCATCCCATCCATCGGGATATAATACTGAACCCATCCCTGCAACAGCTTAGACTCCACTATGTCACCTCTGAGACATGGGTGTGTGGTACACAGGAGCCTTTGGGCTCGGGGATCCCAATACTGCACGCCATGTACCCATACACTGTACTTGCCTCTGTACGCCGGGTGTCATCAGCACCATATTCCCAGAGATCTGTGTATGCCATGCTTGCCTATCCTCCTGGAAGCTGCAGGAGACTCACTATTAGAGTAGGTGCATCTCCTGTATACCGTCCACCTTCCTAGTGAAGTAGGCAGGATGGGGAACTAATACTGGGACTCATGTCTGTATACGGAGGGGGCGCAGCTAACTTACGTAAATCAGACTCACGAGTCGTGGCATTTTGGGGCCGAATTATGTGAGAGTGAGAGCCCAGCCCTGTCCCCCGAACTGACCAGCTACAGCTCCTCTCCAGGCTTATCCCGGAGAGAAGAACTTAAAAGGTGGCACGTGTGACCCATGCTCAGTAGAGAAATCTCCAGGAAACGTGCACCAGCGCTGTTTTCCCGGAGATCTGCACATTTCAGTGCCAAAGTCTACTTGGCATGTGCACCAGCGAGAGAGGGGGAGACAACACGGAGGCTGCACATGAGCCTCTCCTGTCTTGAAGTCAGTGGCGGAACTAGCGAGCGGTGGGCCCAGGTGCGACAAAATGCTTTGCCCCCCATCCCATCCAAGTCCACCCCCTCACCCCTGGAGAGGATCTGGTGAGGGGGACCTGCTCAGGGCCAGAGAAATGGGTACCTAGCAACAGTGCCGTAACTAGACATTTTAGCACTGTGTGCAAGAAACTGAATCGGAGCCCCACCCCTGCATGCAAAACAGGGGCAGTGCTCGCCGTAGGCGCGCGCAAAAATACATAATGGCGTGGCTTCGTGGGGTAGAGGTGTGGCCACAAAATAATACCAATTTATAAAACGGTGCACAGTAGTCTCCATTATGCAAATTACTCCGCACAGTAGCACCACTACACCAGGTAGAGACCCTTTTACACCTTATGGCGGACAGATTCCTCTTTTTACACATTACAGCAGACAGCGTCCCCCTTTTTACACATAACGGCAGACAGTGTGCCCTTTTTACACATTACGGCAGACAGTCCCCCTTTTTACACATTGCGGCAAAGATTCCCCCTTTTTACACATTACGTCAGGCAGATTCCCCCTTTTTACACATTGCGGCAGGCAGATTCCCCCTTTTTACACATTGCGGCAGACAGTCCCCCTTTTTGCGCACAAAAAGAAAGAAAGAAAGACAGACAGACCTCGGTGCAGCTTCTGGCAGATCACGATTCCCGGCAGGAGAGAAGGTGGAGGAGGGAGCCGCAGCAGCGCTGTGTTATTGGTTGAGGCGCTGCTGCTGCTGTCCCTCTGCTTCACTATAGGCTGTTCTCGGAAGACAACCTATAGTGAAGCAGAGGGGCAGCAGCAGCAGCGCCTCAACCAGTAGCAAAGCGCTGCTGCGGCTCCCTCCTCCACCTCCCTCCTTCTCCTTACCCCCGTGACCTCTGCGCTCCTCTCCGACTCCTGTGTCCTGCGGGCGGCTGTGTGCTGCGGGCAGCGGTTGCCCGCAGCACACAGCGGCATGTAATGAGTCAGTTTGACTCATTACATGCGTTGGGCCCCTGGACAGTTGCAGGCCCCAGTGCAACACACTGGTTGCACTGGCGGTAGTGCCGCCTCTGCTTGAAGTGCTCCTATGTATTGTAACATTCATTAGACTGTTTGTAATAGTTCACCTAGTATTTCTCTTTTATATAAAATATTTAAGGGGAGATATCGCAAGCCTTGGAGAGAGATAAAGTAGACTAGTTGCCAAAACAATCAATCTGTCATTTTTAAGGACTGTGCTAAATAAATAACAGTTAGGAGCTGGTTGCTATAGACTACTGCTCTACTTGTGCTCTCTCTTAGGGATAGAGAAGTCTATTCATGAAGCGGTGAAGTGTGTGGAGAAGTGAGGAGTTAGTAGAGAAGTTGCGCATGGCAACCAATCAGTGTTGAGGTAATATTTATAAAATGCATTCTATAAAATTAAACGCAGCAGCTGATTGATTGCCATGGACAACTTCTCTACTGGCTCACTTCCCAACACTTTTCACCGTGTCTTGAATAGACTCCTGATTTACTAAAGCTTCTAAAACTGACAAGTGGTTCTATAATTTTCTAAAATGAAATAGAGAAATTATAGATTCTGATTAGTTGCTATGAGCAACACCACTTTTTATTTTTAGAAACTCTAGCAAATCTCCCCCAAGGCTTTGCTACTACCCCCTACCTCTCTCCTTACAGTTTAGCACTGTGTTGACACAGTGCGGTTGTGCCGTGTGTCACCGTTCAGCGGCACCCGCTTGGCCGCTATGTGTGGCCCTAGCCTTAAAGTACTTTTTTGAAGTGAGCAAATACCCATATACAGTATACTACCTGAGTCAGTGCAAATGTGTAGAAGAAGGTTGAACTGATGACACAGTGTCGTCTATTACACATTGCTGAGATCTTCATGATGCCTTCACTTCTGTGCGTGAAATGTGTGTGAAAGGGGTCAAAGGTCAAATAAACTGACTCATTGAAGAATTACTCAATCGGGCTGACTGGGAAAAAGTGAAATTTAGGTCCTCTAATCCAAGAGATTCAATGAAACCATCTCTAGTGGTAGTTCTTTCCAGCTGCTACTGGATCTGTGTATGTTGCACCACAAAGTCGCACGCTATGTCAGTGTAGGATGTAGTTGTGCAATTTTTTATTTTTATTTTTACGGTCATTCCTTGCATGTGCCCCGAATGTGCTTGTAAAGTGTCGCAGTTGTGGTTTCAGAATCACACAATCTGAAATGCGTTTGGTAATGTGCTGATGCTGGAATGTTTGTGTACGCTCGCTCACACTTTAGGCCATACTCAGACGGAAAGTCTGCATCTCCCGAGAGGACTGAGACACCCACTTCTAGTGTCTGTACGTGATTAAATGACATCCTTATATGCTACCATCAGTTGCACCAGCCCAGTGGGAGGTACAGTCTTTCCATCTGACTATGGCTGTGTTTCTGTGAGTGCAGCTGCTTGCTTCGACACGCTCGAGAGACTGTCCAATAACATGATCACTGAATGGGATATTTTTACATTTATTTGTAGTAACCGACCGGGAACCCCCATCGCTTTTCTACAACCATCCGGAAGTGTTCCGTCTCTATTGCGGGGCAGTACGGATGGTGTAATAGTTAGTATTACTGCCTCACAGCACTGAGATCATGGGTTCGATTCCCACCATGGCTCTACCTGTGTGGAGTTTGTATATTCTCCCCGTACTTACGTGGGTTTACTCCGGTTTCCTCCCACAATCCAAAAATATACTGGTAGGTCAATTGGATCCCAACAAAAATTAACCCTCGTATGAATGTGTGCGCGTGTACATGTGGTAGGGAATATAGATTGTAAGCTCCGCTGGGGCAGGGAATGATGTGAATGGGCATATATTCTCTATAAAGCGCTGCGGAATATGTGTGCGCTATATAAATAACTGGCTAGAATAATAATAATAATAATATTGCAGCAGCACCGCTGTGTGTAAGAAATTTTTGCGCATGCGCAGTTGCAAATAATTGGCACGGTGTGTGGCTGTTGATCAGGCCTTTTGTAGTTAGAATGGGCCTGATGCACAGCCGCTCGCCATGCTGTAGGCTCGGTGGTAACCTGCGGTCACCGCGGGTTCTATTCCCACTCTGTGGGTGTCGTGGACACCCACAAGTGGGAATTGTCCCTCTTGGTTGGCATTCTCACGGGGGGCAGGAAGTAGGGGGAGGTGTTGTGACCACGGTCTCCTGACTGCCAGTCACATAACTACATCCCGTTAGAACAAGGCTGTTTCTCTAACGTCCTAGAGGATGCTGGGGACACCGTAAGGACCATGGGGAGAAACGGGCTCCGCAGGAGACATGGGCACTTTAAGAAAGAATTTAGTTCCTGGTGTGCACTGGCTCCTCCCTCTCTGCCCCTCCTCCCTCTCTGCCCCTCCTCCAGACCTCAGTTTGATTCTGTGCCCAGAGGAGCTGGGTGCTTTTCAGTGAGCTCTCCTGAGTTTGCTGATAGAACGTTTTTTTGTTAGGTTTTTTATTTTCAGGGAGCTCTGCTGGCAACAGACTCCCTGCATCGTGGGACTGAGGGGAGAGAAGCAGCCCTACTCTCTGAAGCTAGGTCCTCCTTCTTAGGCTACTGGACACCATTAGCTCCAGAGGGATCGGTACGCAGGATCTCACCCTCGCCGTCCGTCACAGAGCCGCGCCGCCGTCCCCCTCGCAGAGCCGGAAGACTGATGCCGGGTGAGTATGAGAAGCAAGAAGACTTCACAGGCGGCAGAAGACTTCGTGATCTTCACTGGAGGTAACGCACAGCACTGCAGCTGTGCGCCATTGCTCCACACACCTACACATACTCCGGTCACTGTTAGGGTGCAGGGCGCAGGGGGAGGGGGGCGCCCTGGGCAGCATTTGGGACCTCATTCTGGCAAATGAACACATATATACAGCTGGGCACTGTATATATGTAGGAGCCCCCGCCACAGAAATAAAATTTAAGCGGGACAGAAGCCCGCCGCCGAGGGGGTGGGGCTTCTCCCTCAGCACTCACCAGCGCCATTTTTTCTCCACAGCACGCTGAGAGGAAGCTCCCCAGGCTCTCCCCTGCTGATACACGGTAGAAGAGGGTTGAAAAGAGAGGGGGGGGGGCACATAATTAGGCGCAAAAAAGTATATAAACAGCAGCTACTGGGTTAACATTAAGTTACTGTTTTATTCCTGGGTTATATAGCGCTGGGGTGTGTGCTGGCATACTCTCTCTCTGTCTCTCCAAAGGGCCTCGTGGGAGAACTGTCTTCAGAAAGGACATTCCCTGGGTGTTTGGTGTGTCGGTACGCTTGTGTCGACATGTCTGATGTGGAAGGCTATGTTGGAGAGGAGCGGGAGCAAATGAATGTGGTGTCTCCGCCGACGGCGCAGACACCTGATTGGATGGATATGTGGAAGGTTTTTAATGATAATGTAAATTCTTTGCATAAAAGATTAGACAAGGCTGATGCATTGGGACAGGCAGGGTCTCACCACGTGCCTGATCCTATGTCGCAGGGACCGTCGGGGTCTCATAAGCGCCCACTATCCCAAATTGTTGACACAGATACCGACATGGATTCAGACTCCAGTGTCGATTACGATGATGCAAAGTTACAGCCAAAGTTGGCTAAATCACTCCGATATATGATTATAGCAATTAAGGAAGTTTTGCACATCACAGAGGGTTTATATGTATAAGGGAAAGAAACCGGAGGTAGCTTTTCCCCCCTCACACGAACTGAATGAGTTATGTGAAAAAGCTTGGGAATCTCCAGATAAAAAACGGCAGATTTCCAAACGGATTCTTATGGCGTATCCTTTCCCGCCTACGGACAGGTTACGATGGGAATCCTCCCCTAGGGTGCACAAAGCTTTAACACGCTTATCCAAAAAGGTAGCCCTGCCGTCCCAGGATACGGCTACCCTCAAGGATGCTGCTGATCGCAAACAGGAGGGTACCCTGAAGTCCATTTATACACATTCAGGTACCTTGCTCAGACCGGCAATCGCGTCGGCCTGGGTCTGTAGTGCAGTAGTGGCATGGACTGATGCCTTATCAGAGGAGTTTGATACCCTAGATAGGGATACTGTTTTATTGACCCTGGGGCATAATAAAGACGCTGTCCTATATATGAGAGATGCTCAAAGAGACATTAGTCTGCTGGGTTCTAGAATAAACGCTATGTCGATTTCTGGCAGAAGGGTCCTGTGGACTCGGCAATGGACAGGTGATGCCGACTCGAAATGACATATGGAGGTTTTACCTTACAGGGGTGAGGAATTGTTCGGTGAAGGTTTCTCGGACCTGGTCTCCACAGCTACGGCTGGAAAGTCAATTTTTTTGCCTTATGTTCCCTCACAGCCTAAGAGAGCACCGCATTATCAAATGCAGTCCTTTCGTTCACAAAGAAACAAGAAAGTCCGAGGTGCGTCCTTTCTTGCCAGAGGGAGGGGCAGAGGAAAGAAGCTGCACAATACAGCTAGTTCCCAGGAATAGAAGTCCTCCCTGGCCTCTGCAAAATCCACCGCATGACGCTGGGGCTCCACTGGCGGAGTCGGGGCCAGTGGGGGCACGTCTTCGGAATTTCATCCACATGTGGGTTCACTCCCTGGTGGATCCCTGGGCAATATAAATTGTGTCTCAGGGTTACAAGCTGGAATTCGAAGAGGTGCCTCCTCGACGGTTTTTCAAATCGGCCCTACCGTCTTCCCCCCTAGAGAGGGAGATAGTGTTAAATGCAATACAAAAATTGTATCTTCAGCAGGTGGTGGTCGAGGTTCCCCTCCTTCAACAGGGAAGGCGTTATTATTCGACCATGTTTGTGGTTCCGAAACCGGACGGTTCGGTCAGACCCATATTGAATTTAAAATCTCTGAACCTATACTTGAAGAGGTTCAAGTTCAAGATGGAATCGCTAAGAGCGGTCATCGCCAGCCTGGAAGGGGGGATTTAATGGTGTCACTGGACATAAAGGATGCGTACCTTCATGTCCCCATTTATCCACCTCATCAGGCGTACCTAAGATTTGCGGTACAGGACTGTCATTACTAATTTCAGACGTTGCCGTTTGGTCTCTCAACGGCTCCGAGGATTTTCACCAAGGTAATGGCGGAAATGATGGTGCTCCTGCGCAAGCAGGGTGTCACAATTATCCCGTAGTTGGACGATCTCCTCATAAAAGCGAGATCAAGAGAGCAGTTGCTGAACAACGTATCTCTTTCACTGAAAGTGTTACAACAACACGGCTGGATTCTCAATATCCCAAGTTGGTTCCTACGACACGTCTGCCTTTCTTGGGCATGATTCTGGACACGACCCAGAAAAGGGTTTATCTTCCGATAGAAAAAGCCCAGGAACTTATGACTCTGGTCAGGAACCTTTTTAAATCAAGACAGGTGTCCGTGCATCATTGCAGTTGAGTCCTGGGAAAGATGGTGGCCTCATACGAGGCCATTCCCTTTTGCAGGTTCCATGCGAGGACTTTCCAATGGGATCTGTTGGACAAGTGGTCCGGATCACATCTACAGATGCATCGGTTGATCACCCTGTCCCCCAGGGCCAGGGTGTCGCTCCTGTGGTGGCTGCAGAGTGCTCACCTTCTCGAGGGCCGCAGATTCGGCATTCAGGATTGGATCCTGGTGACCACGGACGCAAGCCTCCGAGGTTGGGGAGCAGTCACACAGGGAAGAAATTTCCAGGGTCTTTGGTCAAGTCAAGAGACTTGTCTGCACATCAACATCCTGGAACTAAGGGCCATATACAACGCCCTACGTCAAGCGGAGGCCTTACTTCGCGACCAACCAGTTCTGATCCAGTCAGACAACATCACTGCAGTGGCTCATGTAAACCGCCAAGGCGGCACAAGGAGCAGAGCGGCAATGGTGGAAGCTACCAGGATTCTTCGCTGTGCGGAGAATCATGTAAGCGCACTGTCAGCAGTGTTCATTCCGGGAGTGGACAACTGGGAAGCAGACTTCCTCAGCAGACACGACCTACACCCGGGAGAGTGGGGACTTCATCCAGAAGTCTTCGCACAGATTGTGAGTCGGTGGGAACTGCCACAGATAGACATGATGGCGTCACGCCTCAACAAAAAGCTACAGAGGTATTGCGCCAGGTCCAGAGAGCCTCGGGCAGTAGCGGTAGATGCCCTCGTGACACCGTGGGTGTTCCGGTCCGTCTATGTATTTCCTCCTCTTCCTCTCATACCGAAGGTGTTGAGAATAGTAAGAAGATAAGGAGTGAGAACAATCCTCGTTGTTCCAGATTGGCCACGACGGACCTGCTATCCAGATCTGCAGGAAATGCTCACGGAAGATCCGTGGCCTCTTCCTCTAAGGCAGGACCTGTTGCAACAGGGACCCTGTCTGTTCCAAGGCTTACCGCGGCTGCGTTTGACGGCATGGCGGTTGAATGCCGGATCCTAGCAGAGAGAGGCATTCCGGATGAGGTCATTCCTACGCTGATAAAGGCTAGGAAGGACGTGACATCTAAACATTATCACCGTATTTGGCGAAAATATGTTTCTTGGTGTGAGGCCAGGAATGCTCCTACGGAAGAATTCCATCTGGGCCGTTTCCTTCACTTCCTACAAACTGGAGTGGATTTGGGCCTTAAATTAGGCTCCATTAAGGTCCAGATTTCGGCCCTATCCATTTTCTTTCAAAAAGAATTGGCTTCTCTCCCAGAAGTTCAGACTTTTGTTAAGGGAGTACTGCATATTCAGCCTCCGTTTGTGCCTCCGGTGGCGCCTTGGGACCTTAATGTGGTCTTGGACTTCCTAAAGTCACACTGGTTTGAACCACTGAAAACGGTGGAGTTGAAATATCTCACTTGGAAGGTGGTCATGTTATTAGCCCTAGCTTCGGCTAGGCGAGTGTCGGAATTAGCGGCTTTATCACATAAAAGCCCCTATCTGGTTTTCCATATGGATAGAGCGGAATTGCGGACATGTCCAAAAGTGGTTTCATCCTTTCATATGAACCAACCTATTGTGGTGCCTGTGGCTACATGTGACTTGGAGGATTCCGAGTTACTTGATGTAGTCGGGGCTTTGAAAATTTACGTGGCCAGAACGGCTAGGGTCAGGAAAACGGAGTCGCTGTTTGTCCTGTATGCATCCAACAAGATTGGTGCTCCTGCTTCAAAGCAAACTATTCCTCGCTGGATCTGTAACACGATTCAGCAAGCGCATTCTGCGGCTGGCTTGCCGTTACCAAAATCGGTCAAGGCCCATTCCACTAGGAAAGTGGGCTCTTCTTGGGCGGCTGCCCGAGGGGTCTCGGCACTACAGCTGTGTCGAGCTGCTACTTGGTCGGGTACAAACACCTTTGCAAAATTCTATAAGTTTGATACCCTGGCTGAGAAGGACCTCATGTTTGCTCAATCGGTGCTGCAGAGTCATCCGCACTCTCCCGCCCGTTTGGGAGCTTTGGTATAATGCCCATGGTCCTTACGGAGTCCCCAGCATCCTCTAGGACGTTAGAGAAAATAAGATTTTACTTACCGGTAAATCTATTTCTCGTAGTCCGTAGAGGATGCTGGGCGCCCGTCCCAAGTGCGGACTTCTTCTGCAATACTTGTATATAGTTATTGCTTCAATAAGGGTTATGTTATTGTTGCATCGGGCGTGAACTGATGCTATGTTATTGTCATACTGTTTACTGGATTGTTATCACAAGTTATACGGTGTGGCTGGTATGAATCTTGCCCTTGGATTAACAAAAATCCTTTCCTCGTACTGTCCATCTCCTTTGGGCACAGTTCTCTAACTGAGGTCTGGAGGAGGGGCAGAGAGGGAGGAGCCAGTGCACATCAGGAACTAAATTATTTCTTAAAGTGCCCATGTCTCCTGCGGAGCCCGTCTCTCCCCATGGTCCTTACGGAGTCCCCAGCATCCTCTACGGACTACGAGAAATAGATTTACCGGTAAGTAAAATCTTATTTTCTGTAACAACACAATGCTACTTACAACAACTGATTTTTAACTAGAGGTTCATTAGATTTTTATTATCTGTTTATCTTCAGTCCAGCTGCCAAACGTTAGTGATCTGAAAGTTTTACATAAACTTTTCTGGTGTCTGTTGTTTGAAAAACAATATCTTTTGATTTTCTCTGGAACACTAGGAATTCCTGCAGAGCCAAAACTAGGATTTCTGTCGGGGCAAGGCAGTAATTTGGTGTGCCCAGAAGGATGCGATTGCATGGTGATTGACAGGTGACAGACATCCAGGGGCAGCGACGCAGCGTTCGGGTGGTTGAGGGCAAGAAACACATTGTGTCATGGCCATTTTCGGGGCTGTCCGATGACGTCGCCTGCATTTCCTGCGATAGGACGCATGGCGCCGGGTTGTCCTTTTATTTCGTTTTTTTGTGACTCGATTGCAATTGAATTACGATTACACACATACTGGGCGTCCTTGCCCTGTGCCTGACAGCCCCCAGCATGTGATTTTAGTTGTTGAAGATTTTATTACAATAGCAAGATCAGCGACCAACTCTGAATAACCCCCAATGTCAAGTGCTTTAACCAATACTTGAAGTTGTGCATATGTGAAAACAGTTTGCATTTTAGTTTATTTTTTTTGTAAAAACCACGGTCATACTCGTCAGTGCTGGAGCTGGAAATGCTCTGATGGTTACAAGAATTGGGACAATTTACTATATTTCATTGGGCTTCCTCTCTCGGCCCTTCTGTTTACAGTGATCCCTCTGGGGAGTTGTAAAGATTAATATCACAGGTTCTCTCCAGTTTGGTTATTTTTCCTGCTTTGATCTTTTGCATGTGTTATCTCGTTAGCAGCTAATGTAATTTCCACCGACCAGACACTACAATTTGCAATGATCTCATCACTGGTGACACCTCCCGTGGTGGATCTGCCTGGAGCATGTCATTTGCATGTCATTACCCATAATCCCCCACAATCACCTTTTGGGTTTTCATTCTGCTACTTCATTATACTGGTTTAATTTACCCATAGAGTATTGGCAGGTTAAAAAAGGACTGTTTTATAACAGATGTCATTGGTGGTATCTTGTTAAACTTTGAAAGCCACAGTGATAGAAATCACATCCTGATTAGGTGTTACAGCAAAGATGGACTGAATTGTTAACATTAGGGGGGATATCCAATTAGCCCCGGGGTTAATTGTCCCGCAGGGGGCTATCCTATTACCCCCGATAAGCCAGCACAAGCGGTGGCTTATCGGGGGTTACCTGACACTGCACCGGGTGCTGGCTCCTGACACACCGGCACGGCGCCGAACACAAACCCCCAGCAGCAGTCACCCAGCGGCTTCCCCCAGCCAGAGGCCACACAGCACCCGTGTCATCGGGACACCGCAGCCGCACACAGATCCCCAGCGGCAGCAGTCACACTGCTGCTTCCCCCAGTCAGCGGCCACACAGCATCCCCGTCGGAGAACGGGGACGCTGCAGGTTTTACCGGTCATCAGGGATTTGGTTTCGCCTGCCTCAGGCAGGCGAAACCAAATCCCCAGAAACAGCCCTGTTTTCGTGCGTAAATGGGTCTGTTTCTACCGAAAACACACAGGTTTCACTGAACCTGTGTGTTTTCGGGAGAAAGGGCATTTTTTTTTTTTTACAGGCGATCAATCTGGATAGCCTGTAAAAAAAAATGTAAAAAAAATATTGGTGAAACATTGTGAAAAATCACGAAAAACATACGTTTTTCGCACCCAATGTTTTACCGGGGCTAATAGGATATCCCCCTTGGTGAGCGTAGGCATGGCTATCAGCATGATTGCCATCGATGGCAATGATGCCTTGATCTATTGGTGATGGGATACTATTTTGTGGTGCACCGTTGATGGTTCTAACCATCGACGGATTGCACATGTGCAGGAGAAATGTGCATCCATCCAGGCACAATGTAATGAGCCCTACACACTTGGCCACCCGCCGCCGAGCTCCCCCCGTCACCCTGCTCCATAGACCTGCATGCTAATATGGACGAGATTGTCCATATTGGCCTGCATGCATAAGCGACGGGGCACCAATGAGGTGCCTACACACTGAATGGTATGAACGAGTTCTCGTTCATTAATGAATGAGAACGTTCATATCGTTCAGTAAGGGCCTATAGAGTCGGAGCTGGGGAAAAGCTGGACTGCCGACTGACAGCTGAGCTCGGCCTGTGAAGTCAGCTAGACAGGCCAGTCCATCTGGGCACCCACTCTATGTATGCATAAGCCGGGGTGGCGCTGGGCTGGCTGACAGCCTTGTAGCGTTGCCTAGCAGCTGCAGCACTGTGTCTGTTGACATTAAAAAGAAAACCCCCAAAACATCTGGTTTGCGGCAACCATCGATGGTGGGAAACCATCAGTGTGCCTACCATCACTGATAAAACTAGCTGGCCGATGACCATCCCTAGCTGAGAACACCCTCATAACCATACCTCACATAGGGTATGTTTGGGAGTCGGACACAAGACAAATGCAGAGGCATCTTGCAATTAGCAGATTGCGCATGTGCAGCAAAAAGCATTTGCAGACTGGGCAATGTGCGCAAGTCCCACAACGCATACACACCTTGATGGAGGATACGAGAGCTGCCTTTTCCCTCCGCTTGTGTCTGATCTCTCCGTCCAGGAAATGGACACTACCTGGGCATTTATCTTGTGAGTGCACATAATAAAATCTGTCTTCTTAGAGTGTGATGGGTGAGTAGTGAGACTTGTGTGCTGGTGTGAGGTGTGCATACTGAGAAGGGTACCTGTTTGTGACAAATCATGTGCCTCCAGCATGGGGCTGGTGTAAGTGGTGTTACTAATGATGATGGCTGTGGGCGGAAAAACAGTGGCCAGTGCGATAGTTGCATGATGCTGCGAGGATACACGAATAACATAAGGTAGTATGGGGTATATGCAATTCTGGACAAATTGCGGCTTTTTTTCGCCCGTTTTTAAATTCGACACAATTCGACCGTCGAATCCTGGCTGGCGGGTGCCGGAACTCGACATATTCAATTAAAAACTGATTCGACAGTCCCGCTGTCGAAAAACGGACCAATTGACGGATAAGTGTATCCTGGATTCGACTTTTCGGATGGCACAATAATGGTTAAAAAACCCTAAAAAAAAATTGCGTGGGGTCCCCCCTCCTAAGCATAACCAGCCTCGGGCTCTTTGGTTGTAAAAATACGGGGGAAAAATTGACAGGGGATCCCCCGTATTTTTAGAACCAGCCACGTCGTGACCGCGGGTGACCTCACCGCTGACCGCTAAGTTCCCACCATTGAGGGTAATGAAGCGGCTGTGCGATGCGCTGTCTGATAGCTCAGACGCGCATAGCCAATCAGGAGAGTGCCACGACGTGGCGCTCCCTGATTGGCTGAAGGGACCCTCTGTGACAGGAGTCACGGGGGGTCTCAGCAGTCGGGTAAAGGGGTCCCATGTGTAAACATGGGACCCCTTTCAGTGCGTGGTTCGGGTATGCGGTTTGTTTTTTTGCCAAGTACGTGGATTTCAAAAAAGAAGACGATGCTACACTGGATTTAGGTGAGTATAATTTTATTTTCAGGTACCCCATGGATTCATCTTGGAGACGTGGACAGAGTCGGCGTGTGAACATAGGTAAGTATGTGTGTGTCGGCATGTATGTAATAAAGTTTTACTTTCACGGTGTGCGTGTCCTGTTTTTATTTGGGTATTTTTTTGCAGAAGAACTACAGGTACCAGCGGGCCCGTTTTACCCCCGCATGCTGGTACTTGTGGTTCTCCAAGTACCAGCTTGCGGGGGAGGCTTGCTGGGACTTGTAGTTCTGCTGCAAAAAACAATATTCTTTTATTTGTCTCAAGGCTATCAGCCCATGGATGGGGGGGACAGCCTCGGGCTTCACCCCTGGCCCTTGGGTGGCTGTAGGGGGGGACCCCTTGATTTAAGGGGTCCCCACTCCTCCAGGGTACACTGGCCAGGGGTGACTAGTTAGTGATTTAATGCCAGGGCCGCAGGGACCGATATAAGTGTCCCCCGGCTGTGGCATTATCTCTCTGACTAGTGGAGCCCGGTGCTGGTGTTAAAAATACGGGGGACCCCTACGTTTTTTGTCCCCCGTATTTTTTGCACCAGGACCGGACGCAGAGCCCGGTGCTGGTTCTAAAAATACGGGGGATCCCCTGTCAATTTCCCCCCCATATTTTTACAACCAGGACCGGCTCAAAGAGACCGAGGCTGGTTATGCTTAGGAGGGGGGACCCCACGCATTTTTTTTCTGGATTTTAACCCATCCCCACCCCTTCCCACTGAAAACCATGCTCTCTCTATTTTAGTCAGTTAAAAAAAAAAATATATATTTTAAAAAATATATAAATAATAGTTGTCTCCTAATAGACAAACCAAGTACCTAATCCCTTCTAATATAAATAGATATGCTATTAGCAATAAAAAAACACAAAACAACATGTTTTTAATTTTTTTTATTAGATTCCGCCAGCAAAGTGAGGCGGAATGAAATTGACGAAATTACTGTCGAAAAGCACTGTTGTCGAATCGACATTCTTCAATTGAATATACTTTTGTCGAAAAGCCGCATTTTTACCATTGCAGACATGTTGAATTTGACAACTGTTGAATTTCAAAAAGTCGAATCTTAAGTCATTTTTTTTGTCGAAAAGTACTGTATTGCATTGTCGAATATTTTTTTTGCGTCGAAAATGCCCCGTTTTTTGACATTTGCGGCAATTCGACCGCAATTGCATATACCCCTATATCTGGCTGCTGGGAACATCCGCCTTTGTGGGCACTTTGCGTTTGCCTCAGAATCAGGCCCATAGGCCACATAGCACAGGAATGTTACTAGGGCTTTTTTGTTATTGCTTTCTGCAGCTCATTTTGGAAAAGGAAGGGTTATTTTGGATGAGAACTGGAAACTGCAAGCTATAAATTTGTTCTCATAAGCACATAGTTCCTTCTTTGCAGCTTAGCCCATAGTTTTTAAAACTAATTTGCTGATTAACAATTAAGATGCAGCCATCGTCTATATGCGGCGGAGTCAGCTATTTTGAGAGCTTAAGCAATATTCATGAGAATGCAGACATCTAATTAAGTAGGAGCCGGTGACGTTATTGATGCTACCGTTTGGAAAGCTGAACGAATAGTCAATCAAATGTATGATCGAACCCCTGGGAGAGCGGTGTAGCAATAGCTCCCGCAGACCCCGTGGTGGCGTAGGGATGCCGGCACTGACTGACTTGAATGACACTGAGTCATGCTGACTGACGTATAACATACCCTCCAACATTTTACACATAAAAATCGGTACAAATTAGGAAAAGGGGCATGGCCACGCCCCCTTTCCCATACTGTCAATGGAAGTTTGGAGAGTCAAAAATCGGTACAGACCATAAAAAAAAAGGTACTGTACCTGCCAAAAAGGTGCAGTTGGTGGGTATGGTATAGCCAACATTGGGGGTATAGCCAACAGTGCTGACTAACGCTCCCGCAGTCGCAGGTGGCACCCAATCAGCAAGAGGTGAGGGTGTGTCTGCTCGTGAGGAGTAACTGTGTGGGTGGGCGGTGTGTGTGTGTGTGTGTGTGTGTGTGTGTGTGTGTGGAGAGCAACAGCAGTGACCCTGGGAGTCAAGTGCTGTCAGCGCGTATAGCATTACCCGGGAATGCTGGTGCTGCCGGGAGAAGATACAGAAAGCTGCATCTTCTGCCATAAAACCCCTGCCAGCGGCCATGGAAACCAGAGCATGAGACCCCTGACAACAGCAGGTAATTTAAAAGTAATTAGAAGCCTGACTGTGGGACATCATTTGTAAGGGATATTATTGTGTGTGGGGCATAAAATGGTGTTATGGGTCATAACTGTGTGGGGTAATGGGCATTATGGTGTGTGGAATAATGGGTCATGGGCATTACGGTGTGTGGCATAATGTGTAATGGGCATTACGGTGTGTGGCATAATGTGTAATGGGCATTATGGTGTGTGACATATTGTGTCATGGGCATTACGGTGTGTTGCATATTGTGTAAGGGGCATTACTAAAAGGAGGAATAATGACAACTCCTGTGTTGGCCAATGTCTGGGCATGCAGGTTGCAAAACTGGGGTATTAGGTAGTCTTTTCCTGTAAGGCTACACCCCTTGCAGTGAGACAACGCCCTTTTGGAGTGAGTGCGCCTAAGACGCGTGCATGTTCTTTATTTTTAAAATGTCTATTGAGGAAGTGGGGGGGGGGGGGGGGGGCACATTTTTAATTGTTCACATCAAGAGCCAAATTGCCTAGAAATAGCCCTGTTTGTTTTACCTATATGCCATTTGGCAGCGGGGTGCAACAGATGCACATTCTGCAGAGTATCTCCTCTTTGCTAAACTGGTAGTAACCGAAATCTAGAATTCTCATTCCTACATCCTGGTCATCTGCTCTTATTAATCTTTTTTTAAGCTTTCATTGTTGTTGGTGCTTTGTCCCCAATGATTTTTCATTTACTTGGCAACAATGCTATAGGATAGCCTAAGTCCATGTATGGGTGCAATTATTTTATTTTATCCTATTATTAGAATGTAAATTCATTTGTCTGTATTTGTTGGATATACAGTACATTGTGATGGCTATACACAGCTGCATAATACAAACAGGATCCTACAAATAGTATAGCATCACATAAAACATAGACATATTTAGGCTGCATTTATCATTTTTAAGGCTAAATAATAATTAAAAAAAAAATGCCTGTATTTTATTGGCACTCCGTAGAAGAGATGCAAGCCAATTTATCAAAGGGTAAGAAGGCCTGACACTGGCACAAACAGATGTATTCCCGCTCTGCCCTATGCAGCAAAGCACTACCACCGGCAATAACACTGCTGTCGCTGGCAGTATCATTTGCTGGTGATGGCTTCCCAATGCCTTTGCAGTGATGTGAGGCTTCTGAGACGTGTGTAGGTATATTGTCAAAGTATCTACACAAGGTGCATGCATCCAGCTTGTGCTGTCTTCCAGCTTTTGTGAATTGCTTCCATCTCTTTCTTTCTTGGATTTTTATTATCTTTGTAGAATGGGTTCCGTACAGACAAAGCAGCAATGTACTCGCCTATAACTTCCCATGTATGTGTTTCTGGTGGTTTTGAAAACAAAAGACATAAATGGACCTGGATAATGAGTTTCCTCCAGGAAGTGACTGGGATCAAGGGAATTGGGCAGTGCTAGCTCATTGAGTAGAGCAAAGTTACAGCATTTGACAGATTTATCTACTGGAAGTGACTAAATGTGTATGTGACTCATCTTTACAGACTGTAGGAGATTTCATGATAAAAATGGATTTACAGCCTTACTGGTATACACAACGGATTCCTTTTGCAGAATTCCTTTTGCAGAGTTGTTTGCTGAGACCTTTGACTGTTGCTGGAAGAATGAAGATTCAACACATTTTGAGACATGATTCCCCTGCCCTGGGCATGTCTGACATGTGGCTGAGGAGCTCATCAACCCAAACCCACCTTCAAATCTACACGGTCGGGTCACATTTATTATGACCACCAACTAATAGCCAGAGTAACTGCCTTGTTTTAGACACGTCTGGTAGCCCCCTGGTTCATTTTGACGGTGAGCCACTCCAGTTTAGCGCGTTGGTCGGCCCTCACGCACCTTCATAGCTGAAGTTCACCTCTCACATCAATGTGCTCCGCAGTTTCTATGTCGGTTGTTTGCAATGGTGCCATTTGTCCAGTCACGAAACACCTTCACTGCAGCACCACACTGGGCTGCACCACAGTTCACAAACTGCGCTGTTCGGAAATACTGCCACCCTTGGCCTTAAAGCCGATAATCATCCCCCTTTCATAAATGGCAGCAACAAGTGATATGTGGCCTATCGCACATCTTATATACTCGCCAAGCCAGCGCATGACATATGACGTACTTTGTGGGTTTTGCGGTGCCGATGTGTATCCCACAAAGTGAACTCTGGTCACACATGCACACTAACATTCCTGGGTCAGTGTAAAGTTACTATGCTACTAATTAACGGCTTAACTGTGGGAATTAGGGATCGCAATGACAGCTGCTTTTTGGGGCTGCTGTCCCGACACTGTAACAATGCTGAAGATCTCTGATGGTTAAGTGTCCGCCACTGCAACTTCGTTCTTCCGGCAAATGGTTTGCGATCAGCTCCACAGCCTAATTGTATAGTGTGTGCCCAGCTTAAGGCCTTAGCACCTTGTAAGAAACCTTGAGTGTTACTGGAGAAAACCGCTATATAAATAAAAGTGTTATTGTTGATACTCTTAGGATGTCTTCAGTTAAGGGGGGGGGGTACACACGTAGGATGTCTTCAGTTAAGGGGGGGGTACACACGTAGAGATGTGTGCTGAGGGAGGGGGAAAGAAAAACGCTCACTTCACCCAGCGGTGAAGTGAGCGATCTGACTAGATCTGGCTTGCATGCAGGCCAATCTAGAGTCAGCGATAGCGACGAGCGGGGCCACGCATCGCTATCGCTGTGAGGGGTACACACGGAGCGATGTGGGCTTAATTTCTAAATAATCTAGTCAGATTTCTTAGAATTTAAGCACACATCTCTACGTGTACCCCTCTTTACTCACTGACTTATCCAAAATCAGTTTCATTTAATCAGAGATAGTACAAATGATAAATTCCTGCATGAAGGTCCATAAAAGCCTACCTGACATGTGAAGTCTTTAATAACATAAAGGTAGAATTCTTATTAAATATGATTTCATATGACAAGGATTCTCAATGTTTATTGATTTAAAGCTATGGATAAATAATTAACAGACCAAAATATAATTGCAAAACAGATTGCTTAAAGCATAGAAATGGAGAAAGTACACTCCAGTACATATTTAGGTATTCTGCCGGCAGAGAACACAAATGTTGTTGAAACTGGTAAAGTAGAATCTGCTTATTTTGTATTGGATGTTGGTAATGAGAAATATCACCTTTACTGACTGACTGAGCAGCATTAGCAAAAGTTTATTGGAATAAGTCACCCCTAGTTGCCTACGGGTGTGGTATGAAGGGTCGACGGTGTCTTGGTCGACAGTAACTAAGTCGACAGGGTTTCTAGGTCAACATGAGTTTTTTTTTTTAAATAAGAAATTGGTGTCGTTTTTTCCGTACAGTGACCGGGAACCCCAATTAGTGCACACTGTCCTCTCACATGGCTTGCTTCGCTCGCCATGCTTCGGGCAAGGTGCCACGCTCTGATACCGCTGCTCTCGGCACAGGTTACTGTTCCCAGTCATAGTCCACGTGGATCGTTAAGTAGGAAAAGGTTTGAAATAAATTGTGAAAAACTCATGTCGAACTTTTGACCTGTCGACCTAGTTACTGTCTACCAATAGTGGTCGACCTAGACATTGTCGACCTAAGTGTGGTCAACCTAGAGACCGGTTAACATTGCCTACTCCTCTGTCAGGACACTCTTAAATTATGGTACCTCTGATAATAGCCAATGCTCCTGAAAGGGCACTTCATCTGCAGTGAGGGCCGGCACATCACAACACCCCACCACTATGAATACTGAACGGCAAGGTGCATGATGGCCAAGTAAGGGCTATCTCGCCGGTCTACTCTCCTTGCCCCGGCAATTAACATCATCAAGGCTTGTTCACCTCTTTCTTTCATACCTCATGTCTGCATCTTCCAGAAGCAAGTATGGAATGCTGGTATGTATCATTTATTCATAAAATAAATTTGTATTTTTTATTTTGTTTTATTAGGGAAATGCGTCTAGCACACTAGTTCAGAACTGTGCTGTTATCTTTGGTTCAGTAAATCATGTGCTGAAATATGCGTCTACTGTTGGCAATGGTATAACTGAGTAATAGTATACACCAGCAGAGCTCTCAAGGTCCCGAAACACACCAGTTCTTAACCAGTGGTGTGGCTTATTTAGCAGTAATGTGGATGTACAGCTGTATTCACCATTGTGCACATAACAGACATGGCATGGAGTGCAGCATACAGGCCACCAGCTGGTGATTGTATGAAGGTAGCGGTGCATTAATTTCAATCGTAGAATGCAGTATATTGTAGGGTCTCACTTCGCTCATCGGTACTCCCTGTTGGAGACTACCCTTTTAGACCGCTATAGCCAGGTGGCCCCCGAGATTTGTACACTGGTCCTTCCTGGGGAGCCACCCGGCTGAGACCCCTTTCAGACTGTCAGACCGACACGGCCTTAATGTCAGGTTGGTGGTGTCCCCTCTGACGTATGTGGAGGCGGCACTTGGAGATGAGATGATTTCCAAGTGCCGCCCCTTCCTATGGTGTGAACGGGTGCGGCTTACCCGATCCCACTGCGCCGCGTTCAACCGTACTCGCTACCAGAGTTAAAATACCGTGTCACTCAACTTGGGTTATTTTGATTGGCCTCTTTCAGACTGCGCTGCAACGTGGGTTGCTGTGCGTTCACGTACAATATATATACAAGTATATGTATATTTTAGTTCCCATATAGCAGGTCAAAAAGGACATGTACAGGTAAGTACTGTATGCACACTGGGAGTCATTCCGAGTTGTTCGCTCGTTGCCAATTTTCGCTATACTGCGATTAGTCGCTTACTGCGCATGCGCAAGGTTCGCAGAGCGCATGCGCTTAGTTATTTTACACAAAAGTTAGGTATTTGACTCACAGCATAACGAAGCTTTTTCATCGCTGTGCTGATCGTAGTGTGATTTACAGGAAGTGGGTGTTTCTGGGCGGAAACTGGACGTTTTATGGGAGTGTGCGGAAAAACGCAGGCGTTCCAGTTGCAAAACGCAGGAGTGGCTGGAGAAACGGGGGAGTGGCTGGGCAAACGCTAAGTGTGTTTGTGACGTCAAACCAGGAACGAAAAGGACCGAGCTGGTCGCAATGGCTGAGTAAGTCTGGAGCTACTCAGAAACTGCGGGGTAATCGTTACGAGAAAATTAGCGACGCTTTCGTTCGCAATTCTGCTATGCTAAGAGACACTCCCAGTAGGCGGCGGCTTAGCGTGTGCAATGCTGCTAAAAGCAGCTAGCAAACGAACAACTCGGAATCACCCCCACTGAGCGGACACAGTAAATGCAGCTTGGGTATTAGATATCAGCGCTCAGATGGGATACCAGCGGTCAGAATACCGACACCAGCCTCCCGATGTTGAAGATCCCCACAGGGCTAAATTAAGGGCTCTTTCTTCCCCCGTACTCCTCCTAGCCCTCCCCTTACAGCAGGAACCTCCCCTGTTGGTGCCTAAACCTAACCCCACGCTCCCTTCAGCCTAACCCTCCCCCCTTAGTGACTAAACCTACTGCCCCCCCCCCCCCCCCTCCGGTGATGCTTAACCCGAACCCCCCCGGGTGGCACTTAAAGCCCCCACCCCTCTTCCCCTGGTAGCCTAACCCTAACCCTCACAACTAGTATACTTACCTTTGGGATTCCAGTTTCGGGATTCTGACCTTTTCTAGAATCCAGTGCCGTGTTCTGTGGGTGATGGGATTCCGGTGGCGGTATTTTGGCTGCCGGGAACTTGAACGCATCCCGATACGCTAAACATAACTTTTCTTTAGTACAGCTCTCTGTATTACAGTATGTAGCATGTGAATTATTTGGGGTTTCCTTTCCACTTCAAGGTCTTTATTTTCCCTTATTACATTACCAGTTTTGTGGATAGAGGATTATTCCAAGTAATTTACTGATTGCCAAGCAAACTCCTGCTGTGTCGTCTAATGTCTCTTGTTGTAAGACACAGCAGTAAGACCCCATTTGTAAGAAGGCCAAATGGGCTCAGGTGCTGGGTGGTGGGGGCTGCACTTTACCCATGATTGGTTCTTTTATTCTGTAATTGAAGAGTCTGTTATTCACGTGCAACCACTGGCTTAATTATTTTTAATTTCATAGCATTGGGTGCGGAAAAAGGCGTGCTTGGTTCTGGCTGACTTTTTTTTTTTATATTTATATTTTTTTAAGTCTTGGTACTTTAATATCTGTAAGTGTGGGTGTAGTAAAAAAAAAATGGGTTTAAAAAAAAAAATTCTTAAATGTGAATCAGACGATGGCAAAAGAGCAATGACAAGGAGTTACAGCGTAATGAAATCAGTCTGCACCACAATGTGATCTGTCTCAGATAGTGTCCGTCTCCAAGAAGGGAATTGTGAGAGAAAGCAGAGCCAGGCCTGTGATGGATGCATCGTGTTCAGTTTATAATACTAGGCCGAAGGGTGCAAATCAAACGGATGAATTGTGGCCATAAGGATTGCACTGTAGGGTTAACACAAATGTACAAACTCCATGCATGTCTGTGTAATGTCAGACAGCATTCCATGATCTTGTGAAATGCCTCTGGTGTTACACAGCGTGAAATTAGCCAGACAGTGGTCCCAAGTACAAGAAAAATCATCCCCCACCAAAAACATGACCAAGAAAGTACTGTAGCCTTATTTTTTTGTTATTTTTTTGTTATTATTTTAATTTTGAGAATTAACAGAAATTTAATTGTACTTCTAATGGATGGGGCATGCCGAGACATACAGAGAGACTCAGGCTGTCTGACCCTGACATGAATGAGGAATTCTCAAATGCTTTTATAAAACATGCTTACTTTTTGTGACTATTTACTTTTCTGCCAGCACTATTAACCTTTAGCACTTCCTAAGGTCCACACAAACCACAGAACTGTCCAAGGCTGCCAATCAAAACTGCTTTCTCATACGTCCTAGAGGATGCTGGGGACACCATTAGAACCATGGGGTATAGACGGGATCCGCAGGAGACATGGGCACTTTAAGACTTTGAAATGGTGTGAACTGGGTCCTCCCTCTATGCCCCTCCTCCAGACTCCAGTTTTAGAATTGTGCCCAGTGAGACTGGATGCACTACAGGGGGCTCTACTGAGTTTCTCTGAAAATACTTTTTGTTAGGTTTTTTATTTTCAGGGGGGCTGCTGGCAACAGTCCCCCTGCTTCGTGTTACTTAGGGGAGAGAAGTATGACCCACTTCCAGTGAGTTCAAGGGCTCTGCTTCTGGCTACAGGACACCATTAGCTCCTGATGGTTTGATCGCTGGGTACGCTCAGATGCTCGCTCCCACAGCCTGCCGTCACCCCCTTACAGAGCCAGAAGTCAGTAGGCAGGTGATTAACCGAAGTAAAGAAGACTTCAGCATCACTGACGGCATTTGTCTGAGGTACCGCGCAGCGGGCAGACGCTGCGCGCCGAGCTCCCACACGAACAGCACTGCAGGGTGCGGGGGCGCCCTGGGCAGCTTGTAAACATCCTCATTAAGCAACTGGCATGAGGGGACATTAGTGCCGCGGCACTGTCCCGACCCCCGCCAGTTTAAATATTGGAAAAAAAGCGGGACAGAAGCGCACCATTACGGGGGCGGAGCTTATTCCTCACAGCTCACTGCGCCATTTTTTTTCCTCAAGCTGCAAGATACGCTGGTCCTCCTCACACTGTCAAGTACCAGGGGGGCAAAATGGAGGGGAAAGGCATAAATTTGGTGCAATATACATATCATAAAAGCGCTATAGGTCTGACATTGTCTTGGCAATTTCAGACCCGATTGTTTTTTCAGCGCAGGGCTGTGAGCTTGCAATCCCCTCTGTGTCTATCTAACAGACTTTACTGTGGGTCTGTCCCCTATATACCCGGTGTGTCTGTGGGTGTTTGGTGCACGAGTGTTGACATGTCTGAGGTCGAAGGCTCTTCCCAGGCGGAGGCTGTATTGGGGACACAGACGGCTGCGGGGTTGACCCTGTCGGCAATGCCGACGCCTGATTGGGTAAATGTGCTAAACGCCTTGAATGCAAATGTGGCTCTTATTAGTAAGAGGCTAGATAAGTCCGAGTCGCAGACCCAGGCATGGAAGAAATCTGTGGAGGATATGTTATTCCAAAGTCAGGTCCCCTCAGGGTCACAAAAACGTACGTTGACCCAATTGGCAGAAACTGATACCAACACGGACACTGATTCCAGTGTCGACTATAGCGATTCCAGGTTAGACCCAAAATTGGCTAAAAGCATTCAGTACATGATTGTGGCGGTGAAAGATGTATTACGTATCATGGAGGACCCAGCTATCCCTGATAAAAGGGTCTGTATGTATAAAGAAAGGAAACCTGAGAACGTTTCCTCCCTCTCATGAACTGAACACGCTATTTGAAAAAGTTTGGGAAGGTCCTGACAGGAAATTTTCAGATTCCCAAAAGAATTATGGCAGCTTATCCGTTTCCCTCGACGGATAGGGAAAAGTGGGAGTCACCCCCCACTGTGGACAAGGCCTTGTCTCGTTTGTCTAAAAAGGTAGCTCTCCCGTCACCTGACACAGCGGCCCTTAAGGATCCTGCGGATCGTAAACAAGAGACTACGTTGAAGTCCATTTATGTGACCACGGGTACACTACTCCGACCTGTCATTGCGTCTGCGTGGGTAAGTAGTGCTATTGAAAAAGTGGGCAGATAACTTGTCATCTGATATAGATACCCTAGATAGGGATAGCATCCTATTGACGCTGGGTTATATCAAGGACGCTGCAGCATACCTTAAGGAAGCTGCGAGAGTTATTGGTCTTTTGGGATCAAAAGCCAATGCCATGGCTGTCTCAGCTAGGCGTGCGTTGTGGATTCACCAATGGAATGCTGATGCTGACTCCAAGAAAAGTATGGAATCTCTACCATATAAAGGTAAGGCCTTATTTGGAGATGGCCTTGATGATTTGGTATCTACGGCTACTGCGGGTAAGTCATCCTTTTTACCTTATGTTCCTCCACAACAAAAGAAAACGCACCATTATCAGATGCAGTCGTTTCGGCCCAATAAATTCAGAAAGGGCCGAGGTTCTTCCTTCCTTGCTACTAGAGGAAGGGGAAGAGGTAAACGATCTCCAGCCTTGTCAGGCTCCCAGGAACAGAAGTCCTCCCAGGCTTCTGCCAATTCCACCGCATGACGTTGGGGCTCCTATGCGGGAGTCCACACCGGTGGGGGCCAGTCTCAAACTTTTCAGTCAGTTTTGGGTTCGTTCGAACCTAGACCCTTGGATTTTACAAATAGTATCCCAGGGGTACACACTGGAGTTTCAAGACGTCCCCCCTCGCCGTTTTTTCAAATCGGCCTTACCAGCTTTTCTTCCAGACAGGAAGGTAGTTTGCGACGCAATACAAAAATTGTGTCAAAATCAAGTTATTGTCAAGGTTCCCCAGTCACAACAGGGAGAAGGATTTTATTCAAGCCTGTTTGTGGTCCCGAAGCCGGACGGCTCGGTCAGACCAATCCTAAACCTGAAATCCCTGAATTTCTACCTAAAGAGATTCAAATTCAAGATGGAGTCTCTCCGAGCAGTCATCTCCAGTCTGGAGGAAGGGGATTTTATGGTGTCGGTGGACATAAAAGATGCCTACTTGTATGTTCCCATTTATCCTCAGCATCAAGCTTACCTGAGATTTGCAAATCAGGATTATCATTACCAATTTCAAACGTTGCCATTTGGTCTATCCATCACTCTGAGGATTTTCACCAAAGTGGTGGCGGAGATGATGGTTCTCCTTCGCAAACAAGGAGTCACAATTATCCCATACTTGGACGATCTCCTGATAAAGGCAAGATCCAGGGACCAGTTGGTCCGAAACGTTGCACTCTCCATGACAGTTCTTCAACAACATGGCTGGCTCCTAAACTTGCCAAAATCTCAGTTGATTCCGATGACGCGGTTGTCGTTTTTGGGAATGATATTGGACACAGAACTACAGAGTGTCTTTCTTCCGGTGGAAAAGGCTCTGGAACTTCAGAGTCTGGTCAAACAAATTCTGAAACCAGCAAGAGTGTCAATCCATCAATGCATTCGGTTGCTGGGGAAGATGGTTGCGGCCTACGAGGCCATTCAGTTTGGCAGGGTCCATGCCAGAGTATTCCAGTGGGACCTGTTGGACAAGTGGTCCGGGTCCCACCTACACATACATCGGAGAATAACCCTGTCTTCCAAGACCAGGGTATCACTCCTGTGGTGGCTGCACAGCTCTCACCTCCTAGAGGGGTCGCAGGTTCGGGATACAGGACTGGATCCTTATGACCACGGATGTAAGCCTCCGAGGCTGGGGGGCAGTCACAAAGGGAGAAAACTTCCAAGGAAGATGGTCAAGTCAGGAAACTTGTCTCCACATAAATGTTCTGGAGCTAAGGGCCATTTACAACGTCCTCCTACAAGCGGAACATCTTCTTCGTGATCTGCCTGTACTGATCCAGTCGGACAATGTAACAGCAGTAGCATACATAAACCGTCAGGGCGGAACGAAAAGCAGAGCGGCGATGGCAGAAGCCACAAAAATTTTCCGCTGGGCGGAAAAGTATACAAGCGCTCTGTCAGCGATCTTCATTACAGGAGTGGACAACTGGGAAGCAGACTTCCTCAGCAGACACGATCTCCATCCAGGAGAGTGGGGCCTCCACCAAGAAGTCTTCGCAGATGTGACAAGTCGTTGGGGAGTTCCTCAAGTGGACATGATGGCTTCTTGTCTCAACAAGAAGCTTCAGAGATGTTGTTCCAGGTCAAGGGACCCTCAAGCGATTGCAGTGGATGCTCTGGTGACGCCGTGGGTGTTTCAGTCAGTGTATGCGTTCCCTCCACTTCCTCTTATTCCAAAAGTTCTAAAGATCATAAGAAGAACAAAGATCCGAGCGATCCTCATTGTTCCGGACTGGCCAAGGAGGGCTTGGTATCCAGATCTTCAGGACTTAATCATCGGAGATCCCTGGCCTCTTCCTCTGCGCGAGGACCTGTTACAACAGGGGCCGTGCGTGTATCAGGACTTACCGCGGCTACGTTTGACGGCGTGGCAGTTGAACGCAAAATCATAGCCCGTAAGGGTATTTCCAGTGAAGTCATTCCCACACTTATTCAGGCCAGAAAAGGGGTAACGTCTATACATTACCACTGTATTTAGAGAAAATATGTTTCTTGGTGTGAATCCAAGAAGGCTCCTACAGAAGAGTTTCAGCTAGGACGGTTTCTCCATTTTCTACAAGCAGGTGTGGATGCGGGCCTAAAATTGGGCTCAATTAAGGTTCAGATTTCAGCCTTGTCGGTTTTCTTTCAGAAACAATTGGCCTCCCTTCCAGAAGTTCAGACTTTCGTGAAAGGCGTGTTGCATATCCAACCTCCATTTGTGCCTCCAGTGGCACCATGGGACCTTAATGTGGTGTTGCAGTTCCTTCAATCACATTGGTTTGAACCTTTGCGGAAGGTGGAGTTGAAATTCCTCACTTGGAAAGTGGTCATCCTGTTGGCCTTGGCATCTGCAAGGCGGGTGTCTGAGTTAGCGGCCTTGTCTCACAAGAGCCCTTATTTGATCTTCCATGAAATAGAGCTGAATTGAGGACACGTCAGCAATTGTTACCGAAGGTGGTTTCATCTTTCCACATAAACCAACCTATCGTGGTACCTGTGGCTACTGACGACTTCGTTGAGGCAAAATCTCTGGATGTGGTCAGAACTTTGAAGATTTATGTCGCCAGAACGGCTCAGATTAGGAACACAGAGGCTCTGTTTGTCCTGTATGCTCCCAACAAGGTTGGGTGTCCTGCTTCCAAGCAGACCATTGCGCGCTGGATCTGTAACCCGATTCAGCAGGCCCATTCCACGGCTGGATTACCATTACCGGAATCCGTGAAGGCCCATTCCACTAGGAAGGTGGTCTCATCCTGGGCGGCTGCCCGGGGGGTCTCGGCATTGCAACTTTGCCGAGCAGCTACTTGGTCGGGGCCAAACACTTTTGCAAAGTTGTACAAGTTTGACACCATGGCCGATGAAGACCTTAAGTTCGGTCAATCTGTGCTGCAGAGTCGTCCGCACTCTCCCGCCCGTTCTAGAGCTTTGGTATAACCCCATGGTTCTAATGGTGTCCCCAGCATCCTCTTGGACGTATGAGAAAATAGGATTTTAATACCTACCGGTATATCCTTTTCTCTTAGTCCGTAGAGGATGCTGGGTGCCTGTCCCAGTGCGTACTGTATCTGCAGTTAATAGTTGTGGTTACACATATGTTGTGTTACGTTTATTGTCAGCCTGTTGCTGCAGTTGTTCATGCCGTTAGCCTGTTTTCTGTTGAATGCCACGTTGTGCGGCATGCTCGAGGTGTGAGATGGTATGAATCTCACTTTAGTTTAACAATAAATCCTTTCCTCAAAATGTCTGTCTCCCTGGGCATAGTTCCTATAACTGGAGTCTGGAGGAGGGGCATAGAGGGAGGAGCCAGTTCACACCCTTTCAAAGTCTTAAAGTGCCCATGTCTCCTGCGGATCCCGTCTATACCCCATGGTTCTAATGGTGTCCCCAGCATCCTCTACGGACTAAGAGAAAAGGATTTACCGGTAGGTATTAAAATCCTATTTTTCCTGACTTTGCCCACTTCACTGAAGAAGTCCAGAGGAAAAGTCCTACGAATGCAAGAATGATTTAGGTGTAATTTGTAATCAGCCAAATCTATTTGTTTTTTTTTGACACCCTGTCACCATCACATTGTTACATGATAAAGTAACGTTCACTTAGAAAAAAAAAAAGCATCGGTATATATATATATATATATATATATATATATATATATATATATATATATATATATATATATAGCGTCAGATGGTGCGGCACTCCAGACGGAAAAGATTACTCATAACGGCAGTATAAATTGCAACGTTTCAATGCCTTTATTGCGGCATTTTCATCAGGCTTATAACACAGACATACAAAAAACTCTTACCTTATATCCCCACCCGTCAGTGATTAGTGCCGTTCGGGTAGCGGGACCACGCACCCGGCCCGGCGGCTCACAATGATGACATCATCACGTCTCACGCTCTGCGGCGCAGCCGGTGACTCATCGCTCTGTTTCCTTAGTAACTGTAACAACATATACAAACAGATACAGTGCTATAGTTGCGTGTTGAATAAAACAAACTCATCTATCTGGACATTAAAAACTGACCTATTTCGTTATTGAAGGTATATTACCAAATCTGAGCAATTAATACCAATGCAATATACATCATAGATAGACAGCACTCAAATACAATGGTTTTTTACCATATATATGTATACCTTCATAAAAATTGATCGATATAAATAATATGGATGAAGGTATACTAAGGACATCTGTATCTGTTGTAGAACTAGACACCTAGGTCCTTAGTTTTTACCGATGAGGTCCTCCCCTTATGAGTTTATATGAGCTGATTATATTACTTAACCCAGATCGCTAATGTTCCTGGCTGTGATTTAGATATGTATAACTACATGTCACTCATTACAAGAAATTATTGAGGCCCAAATGCTCATTAAGGCCTCTGGGTGCTAGGGTTCCCATTCGATGGATCCATCGGGATTCCATCTGTAACAGTTTAAGACCTCTGTTACCTCCCCGTATGTTAAGGGGTACATGGTCAATCATCCTATATCGGATGGATGTTAAATTGTGCCTAGCTTCCGAGAAGTGCCTTGCCACGGGCTGATCACTACCTCCCGTAGCCAGTGCTTTCCTAATAGCGGATCTATGTGCTGTCATCCTCTCCTTAAAACTGCGTTCTGTTTTGCCGATGTAGGATTTCCCACATGGGCAAATGATCTGGTAGACAATGTATTTAGTATTACATGTAAGCTGGTGACGTATGTAGTATTTTTTGCCAGATAATGGGTGATTGAATGTGTCACCTGCCAACATAAACTGGCAGGTGGTGCACGTACAACGTATGCATCCAAGTTTTGATCGGGCCCCACTAGACACTCCAGCCCCCGTTGTGGATGATATGTCCGCTTTAACTAATATATCACGGAGGTTTCTACCCCTAGTGTGACAAGGCATAATTCTAGTATTAGTCAATGGTAAGTCAGGGTCTGACTGTATAATCGGCCATAATTTTTTCACTTTTTTAGTGATGATGGGACTGGCCTGATTATACCGATTTACCCAAGGGAGTATCTTGTCGGATTCACGATTTTTTACATTATTCTGTTCTGAATATTGTAACACTTTCTGTTTTGCTTCCAATAGTACATCAATGTGGTATCCCCTTGCTAGGAATTTGTCGATCAATGCATTGATCTGTTGTTCTGCTAATTTACTGTCTGTTGTAATACGTTTAATTCTCAACATCTGTGAGTAGGGTAAACCTCTCACCAATGCTCTGGGG
Organism: Pseudophryne corroboree; assembly: GCF_028390025.1. NCBI lineage: Eukaryota > Metazoa > Chordata > Amphibia > Anura > Myobatrachidae > Pseudophryne > Pseudophryne corroboree. The sequence continues at coordinate 176,491,867 of NC_086450.1, read as the reverse complement.
TGGGCACTATTGAAATGCAATAAGTTGTTTCTATCGGTTTCCTTAGCATATAAACTGGTATAGATATTGCCCTCATCAATTCTAATGGCTACATCCAGGAAGTTTACACACTCTTCTGAGATGTTATACGTGAGTTTGACCGGACCATTAGCTAAATTATAGTTATCTAACAAGTTGATCAATTCCTGCTTTTTGCCACTCCAAATTAATAACAAATCATCTATAAATCGCGTATAGAAAACAATCTGATTAGCAATCTGTGTACATGAAAAGAATATATCCTGCTCAATGCTGAACATGAACATATTAGCGTACGATGGGGCCACGTTCGACCCCATCGCACAGCCAATACGCTGCAGGTAAAATCTGTTATCATAAAGAAAAAAATTTGATGTGAGTATGAGTTGGAGTAAATCCATCACAAGTCCCAAGTCCGGTCCCGTGTAATTCACATTATCTTTCAAGAATCTATGTGTGAATTGCAGTCCCATATCGTGTGGTATTACAGTATATAAGCTCTTGACATCAATGCTGCACAGCCATATTTCTCCTTGCAGCACAGGTAGTTCTTTTAATTTTAAGTAGAAGAGATGGGGTATCCAATAGATATCGCGGGTGGGCTCGTATTGCCGGTTGGAACAAGGCATCCAGATATATCGATGTATTCTGCAGTAATGATCCTCTTGCAGATATAATAGGGCGCCCAGGGGGCTTTGTCATGGATTTATGTATTTTCGGTGTTGTATATAAGAGAGGCACCACAGGGAATTCAGGAACAAGTGCCTTAGCTATATCTGTGCTTGGATGTCTGCCTTGTAGTTATGTAAATCCTGTACGAACCTAATAGTTAATCTATCATCCTATACTCTCAATAAAATTGAGAATGATGTATTAGCACGAGGCCTATCATTTGTACCATCGGTCCCATTTGACCATTTCCAATGGCTGATTGAACAACAAGCCCTTCATCGGCAACTAAAGCTCAAAGAATTCTTTTCAAAAAACACCACTACGGCTGAAAAAAACCCTACTGACATCCCGCCACAGCTACGTAAGGTGCTACCACGTTCTACGTTTGAACCGCAATCATTTAATGCCAGCATTAAGACATTTATGCGACTCATGGAAGCAGAAGTACAGGCAACGGTCAATACCTTGCAACCCATGAGAAAAAATTTGAGTAAACAAGAACATACAGCATTGAAAAAGTTATCACAAAATCAACAATTGGTCTTTCGCCCTGCGGATAAGGGCGGCGCCCTGGTAATACAGGATTTACATAACTACAAGGCAGACATCCAAGCACAGCTTGAAGACCACCACACATATCAACTATTACCTGGTGATCCTACAATGAAAGTTAAAAGAGAATTACAAATGATTCTGAAAACTGCTGTGGATAAGGAACTGATTACACAAGATATAGCTAAGGCACTTGTTCCTGAATTCCCTGTGGTGCCTCTCTTATATACAACACCGAAAATACATAAATCCATGACAAAGCCCCCTGGGCGCCCTATTATATCTGCAAGAGGATCATTACTGCAGAATACATCGATATATCTGGATGCCTTGTTCCAACCGGCAATACGAGCCCACCCGCGATATCTATTGGATACCCCATCTCTTCTACTTAAAATTAAAAGAACTACCTGTGCTGCAAGGAGAAATATGGCTGTGCAGCATTGATGTCAAGAGCTTATATACTGTAATACCACACGATATGGGACTGCAATTCACACATAGATTCTTGAAAGATAATGTGAATTACACGGGACCGGACTTGGGACTTGTGATGGATTTACTCCAACTCATACTCACATCAAATTTTTTTCTTTATGATAACAGATTTTACCTGCAGCGTATTGGCTGTGCGATGGGGTCGAACGTGGCCCCATCGTACGCTAATATGTTCATGTTCAGCATTGAGCAGGATATATTCTTTTCATGTACACAGATTGCTAATCAGATTGTTTTCTATACGCGATTTATAGATGATTTGTTATTAATTTGGAGTGGCAAAAAGCAGGAATTGATCAACTTGTTAGATAACTATAATTTAGCTAATGGTCCGGTCAAACTCACGTATAACATCTCAGAAGAGTGTGTAAACTTCCTGGATGTAGCCATTAGAATTGATGAGGGCAATATCTATACCAGTTTATATGCTAAGGAAACCGATAGAAACAACTTATTGCATTTCAATAGTGCCCACCCCAGAGCATTGGTGAGAGGTTTACCCTACTCACAGATGTTGAGAATTAAACGTATTACAACAGACAGTAAATTAGCAGAACAACAGATCAATGCATTGATCGACAAATTCCTAGCAAGGGGATACCACATTGATGTACTATTGGAAGCAAAACAGAAAGTGTTACAATATTCAGAACAGAATAATGTAAAAAATCGTGAATCCGACAAGATACTCCCTTGGGTAAATCGGTATAATCAGGCCAGTCCCATCATCACTAAAAAAGTGAAAAAATTATGGCCGATTATACAGTCAGACCCTGACTTACCATTGACTAATACTAGAATTATGCCTTGTCACACTAGGGGTAGAAACCTCCGTGATATATTAGTTAAAGCGGACATATCATCCACAACGGGGGCTGGAGTGTCTAGTGGGGCCCGATCAAAACTTGGATGCATACGTTGTACGTGCACCACCTGCCAGTTTATGTTGGCAGGTGACACATTCAATCACCCATTATCTGGCAAAAAATACTACATACGTCACCAGCTTACATGTAATACTAAATACATTGTCTACCAGATCATTTGCCCATGTGGGAAATCCTACATCGGCAAAACAGAACGCAGTTTTAAGGAGAGGATGACAGCACATAGATCCGCTATTAGGAAAGCACTGGCTACGGGAGGTAGTGATCAGCCCGTGGCAAGGCACTTCTCGGAAGCTAGGCACAATTTAACATCCATCCGATATAGGATGATTGACCATGTACCCCTTAACATACGGGGAGGTAACAGAGGTCTTAAACTGTTACAGATGGAATCCCGATGGATCCATCGAATGGGAACCCTAGCACCCAGAGGCCTTAATGAGCATTTGGGCCTCAATAATTTCTTGTAATGAGTGACATGTAGTTATACATATCTAAATCACAGCCAGGAACATTAGCGATCTGGGTTAAGTAATATAATCAGCTCATATAAACTCATAAGGGGAGGACCTCATCGGTAAAAACTAAGGACCTAGGTGTCTAGTTCTACAACAGATACAGATGTCCTTAGTATACCTTCATCCATATTATTTATATCGATCAATTTTTATGAAGGTATACATATATATGGTAAAAAACCATTGTATTTGAGTGCTGTCTATCTATGATGTATATTGCATTGGTATTAATTGCTCAGATTTGGTAATATACCTTCAATAACGAAATAGGTCAGTTTTTAATGTCCAGATAGATGAGTTTGTTTTATTCAACACGCAACTATAGCACTGTATCTGTTTGTATATGTTGTTACAGTTACTAAGGAAACAGAGCGATGAGTCACCGGCTGCGCCGCAGAGCGTGAGACGTGATGACGTCATCATTGTGAGCCGCCGGGCCGGGTGCGTGGTCCCGCTACCCGAACGGCACTAATCACTGACGGGTGGGGATATAAGGTAAGAGTTTTTTGTATGTCTGTGTTATAAGCCTGATGAAAATGCCGCAATAAAGGCATTGAAACGTTGCAATTTATACTGCCGTTATGAGTAATCTTTTCCGTCTGGAGTGCCGCACCATCTGACGCTATCTATCACCACTCGTGAGGGCAACCAGCACAGTTATGAAATAGCCATCAAGAGGAGTGCCGGTAATATGTATCTATATATATATATCTATATATATATATATATATATATATATATATATATATATATGTATATGTATATGTATATGTATATATGTATATGTATATGTATTCCAATGGATTGGCACTCACCCTTCGTAGTTACAGGCGCCCCGGTGCCTTCTGGGAAATGTAGTACACAAAGCGTCTCCAAGCATGCAGCGGCACTCAGGGAATGATGCAAGCAATTATAAGGCAAAAGGTGTTTATTCCATAGTGAAGAAAATGGTCCAACGTTTCGGGGTGCAACCACCCCTTTGTCAAGGTGAACAACAGAAGTGAAAACATAATACAAAGTGGTTACCTTTATACGTGAGAAGAGTGAGGAGGTCCCGCCAGCGGGAGGTGCAGCAACGCTTCCGGGACAGGATTACTATTCCTTCCCTGCTTGTGTGCGTAAGAACGTGGTGCGTCAGCTCCGGTCACGTGGTCCGGCATCGCGTCCCTTGGCGTCCTGGTTCCCATAGTGACTATCCGTGTTGCTGTTGTACCTTAACAGCCTGCACGGAGAACAAGGGAACTCACAGGGTGTCATGGCGCGGTGGACACGGTCCGTGCTAAAAAGTGAACGTGTGCCAGTGAGAAAATTAATGTGTCATCAGCGGAAAAAAACTGCATGAAGATACATAGAATATACATCTATATGTTAAAGCAACTATAGCATTCAATTATAGATCACATTTATTATAATCACATGCTTGTATTTAAAATAGTATAAATCATATTCTGCACTATAACTTATGTTACACACCTGGGGCTAAAGTGCACCCCGTCCAGTGTCTGTCCCATGTGGACAGAACACGGAGGGGCGCATCCCGGGCGCCGGTGTGAACAGGGGTTTTTTTTGTACTGAAATCGTGCCTATATCCTGGTGTTATGAATCTCTGACTAAAAAACTGACATTATTAAATATCAAAATACATTCCACGGCATTTTGTCATTAAGTCCTTTGGGTTTGATGGTTGCCAGTTTGTAGATCCATCTTGCCTCTAGCCTCAGCAAATCACCTGCTCTGTCTCCACCCCTCAGTTTTTTTGGGCATTGATCGATGATCTGAAATCTCAGATCATTCATAGAATGACCACAGTCGGCATAATGTCGGGCTACCGGCTGTTCTGATGGTTTGCCTGATAGTGCAATCTTGACAGCAGATCTATGTAGTGCAAGACGATCCCGGGCATTACGGATGGTCTTGCCCACATATTGCAGCCCACAGGGGCAGGTGATTAAATACACTATGAAAGTGCTAGTGCAGGTAAGTATATGCCTGATGTCATATGTTTTTCCTGTGCTACAGGATATGAAAGTAGAACCAGGATTCATAAATTTACAAGTCTCACACCCTAGACATTTGTAACATCCAGAGGATCTGGAGAGGAACGTGGTTGGTTCCGGTTTGTCGAAACCTGTGATGTCCGAATGCACAACCCAATCTTTAATGCTCTTTCCCCTGGTATGACAAACCATGGGTTTCTTCCTATGCAGCGATGGTAATGACTTGTCAGTTGTAATAATGGGCCATAGTGCTTGTAAGGCCCTGGGCACTACCGGACTGGCTGTGTTATATTTCGTGACGAATGGTAAGATGTGAGTGTCTTTTTTAGTTTTTTGACATAGCAGATCTTCCCTGCACATGCCTGCTACTTCATGCTGGATGGTCTGTAATGCTTTGATGTTGTATCCCCTTTCACTGAATCGATCCTTTACTACAGTCAAGGCCCCCTCTACTTCAGAAGGGTTGCTAGTGATCCTTGCCGCCCTAATAAATTGTGATTTTGGCAATCCTTTCTTCAATGCCACAGGGTGGTGGCTGTTGTGTCTGAGCAGTGTATTTTTATCTGTTGGTTTGTAGAAAACTGCTGTCGATACTTTGTTATTATTAATGGAAACCATCACGTCTAAATAATTTAATGAGGACGAACTCCATGATGCTGTAACCTTAATGGTGGAGATTCTGTTGTTTATGAGGGCGATGAGTGCTTCAAATTTCTCCTGGCCGCCAGTCCATAAAATGAATGTCATCTATATACCGAGCGTAATATAAAATATGTTGTGATATAGTGACATCATTAAAAAACATGTTCTGCTCTTCCTGAAGCATGAAGGTGTTGGCAAAGGATGGCGACACATTGCTCCCCATGGCACAACCGCTTACTTGGCAGTAGAATTTTCCATCAAATAAAAAGTAATTTCTTATGAGGGTCAGTTCTAGCAGCTTAAGAAACAACTTTGTATCAATGGACTCCATGTTGACACGGGTTAGAAAATCCCTCATGGCTTCAAGTCCCGCCCCTTGCGGTATGCTAGTGTATAAACTGCAGATGTCAATGGTGCAGATTAAAGTGCCGGAGGGAATGTTCGGTAATGACCTGAGTTGATTCAGGAACATGGTTGTGTCCTTGAGGCATCTGGGTTGTTTACAGATGAGCGGCTGCAATACACTGTCTAGAAATAATGAAATAGGTTGATAAAGTGACTTGTGCGCAGAGATGATCGGTCTCCCAGGGGGTTTGTCCACGTCTTTGTGTATTTTAGGCACTATAAATAAAACTGGTACCACAGGGAATTCCTGTTTGAGGGCCGAACATAATTTCTTAGAAATTTTTCCGGCACCTGTGGCCGTATCTAAGATGTTGTCAATTTCTTGTTTATATTCCATGGTGGGATCATGGGATAACTCTCGATACACTTGGTGATCCCCCAGTTGCCTGTAAATTTCGGCTCTGTAGTCAGACAGGTTCATAATAACAATTCCGCCCCCTTTGTCGGCAGGGCGGATTACTATGTCCCTGTATGTGGCCAGTTGTTTAAGTGCTCTATGTTCAGATTTGGACAGGTTATAATGTGTCTTCGTTGAGGCAGAAGTATATCTGGAAACCGAATCATCTACCAACCTTGTAAAAGATTTAATTGACGCATTCGTGGAGACAGGATCAAACTGAGATTTGCGAGTGGAATTAATATAATTTTGATGGGGATCAAGACTGGCATTCATGGGGTGTTGTTGAAAGAACTCCTGTAAGCGAAGCTTACGTGCAAATTTATGGAGTTCAATTTGCCAGTTTAAACCATCGAATCTATTGGTTGGTATAAATGATAGACCATTACTGAGCACTTTGATCTCTACTTTGCTCAATTGACGGTCGGACAAGTTATATATTAGGTTCTCTTTCTGGTTGTCGTTGCGCTTTTGGAGCCTTGTGTTTTGCTGGCCCCTGCGGGTGGGCGTCCTCTTGCTCTTGTACCAGCCGGTGTGGCTGGAGTTGTCCCTAAAGGGACACTAGGTGATTCAGATGGCCCCTCTGAGTCGCATATAGCGAATTCGCTGTCGCTGTTGGATGTTGCCAAGTCGGTGTGGCGATCTTCACGGCGCTTCCGCCAACTGTGTTTGGATCTGTTGTTATAAGGCCTGTGGTTACCGGGCTCGCCCCCTGAGAGCCATCGGTATACTCTGTTGGTCTCGTAATCTTCTTTTACGGTCAGTTGTTTGCCCCGTTTGAATTTTATGAGATCACCCTTGTATTTGTTGACTTGCGTCTGTAATCTCTGCATAAAATTCTGGCTGGAATCCAGGCTGAGCGTCTCTCTGTGCGTTGACTCCAATACGTTTATCTTCTCACGAGTGACCTTAAGCTCACGCCCGGACTCTTCAACGACCAACAGCATCAGGTCCATGCTGCATTTATTTAAAATGCCTATCCAGCGACTGCAGAACTCTGCATTAAAGCGGCCTATGGTAGGCACATTACGTATGCGAAAACCCCGCGGGATCATTTTATCCCTATGATAGTTAGATAAAGAGATACCGTGTAATAAAAAGTCCAGCTCCCGTCTCTTTAATTTTATTAATTGATGGAAGATATCCTCCATTCCCAATTGGTCATCGGTGTCAGTGACATCCTCAGTAAATCTCAGCCTGTCTGCGTCTGCGTCAGTGAAGCTGTAGGTGTCCGTGAGGCCAGTAGGCAAGCCCCCATATCCTGGGGTTGTCTCCTGCGTCATATTGTGGCTTTTTGTGCTTATAGGGTGTCACGAAAAAAGTGCTAAAGTGCAATCTTAACCACTTTATATTGCAATGAGTCCCATTAAAGTGCTGAGTGCCTTGCTGCTGTGTGCTTATTACAATGTAAAAACTGCAGTTTAAAGTACTGAGACAAAGTGCTAGTGCTGGTGCTGTGTCTGACTCCTGACTTTTCTCCTAATGCAAAAGGGTAACGCTGAATTGTTGTTGTATAATAATTGAACAGTCAATGGTAAACAATATGATGTGGGGGTGCCTTATCCCAAACGGACCATGTGGTATAAACCTCAAAGTCCTGCACACATGTATTCCAATGGATTGGCACTCACCCTTCGTAGTTACAGGCGCCCCGGTGCCTTCTGGGAAATGTAGTACACAAAGCGTCTCCAAGCATGCAGCGGCACTCAGGGAATGATGCAAGCAATTATAAGGCAAAAGGTGTTTATTCCATAGTGAAGAAAATGGTCCAACGTTTCGGGGTGCAACCACCCCTTTGTCAAGGTGAACAACAGAAGTGAAAACATAATACAAAGTGGTTACCTTTATACGTGAGGAGAGTGAGGAGGTCCCGCCAGCGGGAGGTGCAGCAACGCTTCCGGGGACAGGATTACTATTCCTTCCCTGCTTGTGTGCGTAAGAACGTGGTGCGTCAGCTCCGGTCACGTGGTCCGGCATCGCGTCCCTTGGCGTCCTGGTTCCCATAGTGACTATCCGTGTTGCTGTTGTACCTTAACAGCCTGCACGGAGAACAAGGGAACTCACAGGGTGTCATGGCGCGGTGGACACGGTCCGTGCTAAAAAGTGAACGTGTGCCAGTGAGAAAATTAATGTGTCATCAGCGGAAAAAAACTGCATGAAGATACATGGAATATACATCTATATGTTAAAGCAACTATAGCATTCAATTATAGATCACATTTATTATAATCCCTGTGGTACCAGTTTTATTTATAGTGCCTAAAATACACAAAGACGTGGACAAACCCCCTGGGAGACCGATCATCTCTGCGCACAAGTCACTTTATCAACCTATTTCATTATTTCTAGACAGTGTATTGCAGCCGCTCATCTGTAAACAACCCAGATGCCTCAAGGACACAACCATGTTCCTGAATCAACTCAGGTCATTACCGAACATTCCCTCCGGCACTTTAATCTGCACCATTGACATCTGCAGTTTATACACTAGCATACCGCAAGGGGCGGGACTTGAAGCCATGAGGGATTTTCTAACCCGTGTCAACATGGAGTCCATTGATACAAAGTTGTTTCTTAAGCTGCTAGAACTGACCCTCATAAGAAATTACTTTTTATTTGATGGAAAATTCTACTGCCAAGTAAGCGGTTGTGCCATGGGGAGCAATGTGTCGCCATCCTTTGCCAACACCTTCATGCTTCAGGAAGGGCAGAACATGTTTTTTAATGATGTCACTATATCACAACATATTTTATATTACGCTCGGTATATAGATGACATATTCATTTTATGGACTGGCGGCCAGGAGAAATTTGAAGAACTCATCGCCCTCATAAACAACAGAATCTCCACCATTAAGGTTACAGCATCATGGAGTTCGTCCTCATTAAATTATTTAGACGTGATGGTTTCCATTAATAATAACAAAGTATCGACAGCAGTTTTCTACAAACCAACAGATAAAAATACACTGCTCAGACACAACAGCCACCACCCTGTGGCATTGAAGAAAGGATTGCCAAAATCACAATTTATTAGGGCGGCAAGGATCACTAGCAACCCTTCTGAAGTAGAGGGTGCCTTGACTGTAGTAAAGGATCGATTCAGTGAAAGGGGATACAACATCAAAGCATTACAGACCATCCAGCATGAAGTAGCAGGCATGTGCAGGGAAGATCTGCTATGTCAAAAAACTAAGAAAGACACTCACATCTTACCATTCGTCACGAAATATAACACAGCCAGTCCGGTAGTGCCCAGGGCCTTACAAGCACTATGGCCCATTATTACAACTGACAAGTCATTACCATCGCTGCATAGGAAGAAACCCATGGTTTGTCATACCAGGGGAAAGAGCATTAAAGATTGGGTTGTGCATTCGGACATCACAGGTTTCGACAAACCGGAACCAACCACGTTCCTCTCCAGATCCTCTGGATGTTACAAATGTCTAGGGTGTGAGACTTGTAAATTTATGAATCCTGGTTCTACTTTCATATCCTGTAGCACAGGAAAAACATATGACATCAGGCATATACTTACCTGCACTAGCACTTTCATAGTGTATTTAATCACCTGCCCCTGTGGGCTGCAATATGTGGGCAAGACCATCCGTAATGCCCGGGATCGTCTTGCACTACATAGATCTGCTGTCAAGATTGCACTATCAGGCAAACCATCAGAACAGCCGGTAGCCCGACATTATGCCGACTGTGGTCATTCTATGAATGATCTGAGATTTCAGATCATCGATCAATGCCCAAAAAAACTGAGGGGTGGAGACAGAGCAGGTGATTTGCTGAGGCTAGAGGCAAGATGGATCTACAAACTGGCAACCATCAAACCCAAAGGACTTTAATGACAAAATGCCGTGGAATGTATTTTGATATTTAATAATGTCAGTTTTTTAGTCAGAGATTCATAACACCAGGATATAGGCACGATTTCAGTACAAAAAAAACCCCTGTTCACACCGGCGCCCGGGATGCGCCCCTCCGTGTTCTGTCCACATGGGACAGACACTGGACGGGGTGCACTTTAGCCCCAGGTGTGTAACATAAGTTATAGTGCAGAATATGATTTATACTATTTTAAATACAAGCATGTGATTATAATAAATGTGATCTATAATTGAATGCTATAGTTGCTTTAACATATAGATGTATATTCTATGTATCTTCATGCAGTTTTTTTCCGCTGATGACACATTAATTTTCTCACTGGCACACGTTCACTTTTTAGCACGGACCGTGTCCACCGCGCCATGACACCCTGTGAGTTCCCTTGTTCTCCGTGCAGGCTGTTAAGGTACAACAGCAACACGGATAGTCACTATGGGAACCAGGACGCCAAGGGACGCGATGCCGGACCACGTGACCGGAGCTGACGCACCACGTTCTTACGCACACAAGCAGGGAAGGAATAGTAATCCTGTCCCCGGAAGCGTTGCTGCACCTCCCGCTGGCGGGACCTCCTCACTCTTCTCACGTATAAAGGTAACCACTTTGTATTATGTTTTCACTTCTGTTGTTCACCTTGACAAAGGGGTGGTTGCACCCCGAAACGTTGGACCATTTTCTTCACTATGGAATAAACACCTTTTGCCTTATAATTGCTTGCATCATTCCCTGAGTGCCGCTGCATGCTTGGAGACGCTTTGTATATATATATATATATATATATATATATATATATATATATATATACATACATATACAGGTTGAGTATCCCATATCCAAATATTCCGAAATACGGAATTTTTTGAGTGAGATGGTGAAACCTTTGTTTTCTGATGGCTCAATGTACACAAACTTTGTTTAATACAAAAAGAAATTACAAATATTGTATTAAATGACCTTCAGGCTGTGTGTATAAGGGGTATTGTGTGAATGTACACACACTTTGTTTAATGCAGAAAGTTATTAAAACTATTGGCTAGAATTACCTTCAAGCTGTGTGTATAAGGTTTATATGAAACATAAATACATTCTGTGCTTAGACTTGGGTCCCATCGCCATGATCTCTCATTATGGTATGCAATTATTCCAAAATACGGAAACATACGATATCCAAAATACTTCTGGTCCCGAGCATTTTGGATAAGGGATACTCATCCTGTATATGTTTATATCTGGCAGTGCAGTGAATGAAAGTTGTGAATCTGTTCATCGCTGCATTGTGCCCCTGTTATGCACCTTCTGAAATATCTTTATTCTCTGCAGTAAATACTCATTCAAAATAACCTTACTTCTGTTTGCTGGAAAGTGGGCACATGTAAAAATTTGAAAATATTGCAGCTAATGGAAGACAATGGATGTTAATGCTTCTGTATCACATTGAGTCTAATATTTTGAAAACTTGATAAATATTCCTGAGAAGAGTTTGGAATTCCTCAGCAGACATTGAATACTGATATGGATGTGAATGTGCGTTCAATGTGCAATCTGATTTGTTGTCGGCATATCTGATACTTTGATTTGCAACTTCATCATTATGTACAGTATGTGAGGTCATTGGACAAGCAGGCTGTAATTGACCCTACCGATCCAGGTATATTGTCCAGCCTCCCAACAACGGAATTTGCACATTTTGTCATTTCAGTTGGTAAAGCATGTGGATTATTACCACATGTGCAGCCAGAACGAATAACGTTCAGATATGCGTAATGTAAATATATTGCAAGAATACATTCCCCGTGTACAGTACTACAGAGTTTTCCAGCTCATGGAGCTATGATGCCTACAGTAACTACTAGGACCAAATTACTTTATTTATGTTAACTATTGTTATATGTAAAACCAGAATTATAATTATATCTGATTATTATAAAACTGGCACAAATTGCTTATACATTTTTATTTTCTAATTAAAATTCAATTGCATGTAATCCAGATAGTTACACAGTACAATTCCAGGTATTGTGTATGCTGGGTGCAATTCCCAGTAATCATTCTTATTCCATCAACATTAAAACTGTGTGCAGAAATCGTAAAAGTATTATTATTGGAGTCCATGAATGTCTACCTAGACCATTTTGTAAATTACATCATTAAATGCATCTGCTCAACGCTAAAGCGTCCCTGTAAATTATTTTAAAATATATCAAGCTATGCATTTCCCTTTAGTGCTTAGGACAGCTTCCTCTGGTATTGTGACACCCACATGTTTTGGCGCAATGGTTGTGAATTGATACAATAAAATTCCATTATGTGTTTCGGCAGTGGAACCCAACTCCGTCCTCAAGGCACCAGTCTATAGGCGGGATGTACTAAGTGCATATGCCGTCAAAAACTCAGAACTCTGGATGGTTAGCCGCATTTCCCTTTTATATGTACCAAGCTTCGGATTGTGGTACTTTCCGGATCTTGGGAAAGTTAAGATCCCTCCTGCTGTTGCCCATGGTGTGCATGTCAAAGACAGAGGGGCCCTCACACAGGTCAATCTGACCCAGCAATTGGCAAGAACAGGTGCCCAGCACCTGTATCCAGACGGGAGCTGCCACAGCTATGCCTTCTGCATGCACAGACTGCATACACCGCAGAGCAGTTCCCTCATCAGTGTCCCCTCATCAGTGTCATGTGACACATCACGTCTGTGCCATTGATGTAGGAACTTGGGAACCCCTCTGCACTGCATGCAGTTTGTGCATGCAGAAAGCAGGGCTTGGTATCATGTGACCCGGCTGCCGGTCACTATACTGACGCTGAGATCCCGGCTTTTAGATGCCCGGTGGGAGGGGCGAGTGCAATGAAGTCCCTTGCGGGTTCACTGCGCTCGCCACGCTGCGAGATCAGTGATGAGCTGTGCTCGCCACATGTTCTATTCCCACTCTATGGGTGTCGTGCCGACTGTCGGGATTGTGAGGGGGCGGGATCCTGGCGTCTGTATTTTGACAGCCGGTCACATAACTACATCCCGAAAGCAGAGTCAAAACGGAAGCATGCTGCCATGGTGAGTACTGTGGAGAGGGGAGGGGTGGGGGGGGGGGCACTTTGGTCATCCAATTGAGGGGGCAAGGTAAGGGGCAGCCATAATTTAGTTGCCTTGGGGCCCCCACAAGCCTTAACACGGCCCTGGAAGGGGAAATTTATTAAATCTTGGAGAAAGATAAAGTATCAACCAGTCCTCTTTTGTCATTGTACAGGATGTGCTAGAAAAGTGACAGAAGCTAATTGGTAGTTTATTTCTCTCCACTTTAACTCTCTCCATGATTTGAGAAAGCTCCCTCTCAGTTTGGGAATCACTGTGCTACTACATAATAAATTACTACATCCAGGAACTTGGTATACAGGTTTCTTTCTTATCCTTCTAAACAGGCTGAATCTCTTACCACATAAAAGAAGCAATATAAGCAGAGCGAGGACTGCATATTTGCAGGGCAGTGTTTTGTCCATCATTGCAAGTTTATAGCTGTTGACTAATAGCTGTAAAGGCAGCTTTCCCGTAAAAAGGTGTGCCGGGAATTCAGATCAATACAACATTCACATCACATTTGTTTCTGTGCAATATGCTCATTGTCCAGTGGGTGGCATGAGTCGTGTTTTCTGATGAAGATGAAGTCATGCAGTTAAATTAATTTGAGGTTACACTTTTTGCATTGTCCGCAGTGTAAAAGATAAAGTTGCATCAGTTATTGGAATTACTTGTCTTCTACTTATGTTACTCTGAGAGACCATTTACAACCTATTCTTGGTAACATGTTATTGAGTTAATAGTGTTCTCTTTTATCTCTTCCCCCCCCCCCCCCCCCCCCCAGGAGTTCACATACCCCCGGGCCACCCTCTCTCGGCAGCATGTGCTCCCCATGCATGAGAGTAACAGGGAAGGGGTGGAGGACATGTCCTTGTTGTCAGACCTGCATGAAGCTGCCATCATGTTGAATCTTCATCTGCGCTACCAACAGGGCAAAATCTATGTGAGTATACAGCTGACATCTGCATAATTAAACAACACAGGATGAAATGAATGTGGGGAGTATTCTACACCAAGGGCAATCTGCTACTTGCTCATTTATTTATAAACAAACTGTTGAAAGGTAAAAGTGCATTATATAGTTTTATCTCTTGTTTATATGCCAATGCGTCCTCCATTAGGGGAAGGGAGAAATTCAGCCACTAGGTCCAATAAAACTGCATAAAATCTCTCTGCCATCTGCAGATGTGGCACATTGCTCTAGATGATTTATTTTCATGCCTCTTGTTCTTGTGTGATTTCTGCACCTCTTTATGTCATATAGTATATGGGAAGATGTTCCTGAAGTTGATTACATATATTCTGCTTCCTGCAGACCAATATAGGCTCCATTCTGGCTTCGGTTAACCCCTATAAGCAGGTTGCTGGATTGTACGATGAGAGTGCTGTGGAGTTATACAGTCGCCATCATCTGGGGGAGCTTCCCCCCCACATATTCGCCATTGCCAATGAGTGTTACCGCTGCTTGTGGAAGAGACATGACAGTCAGTGTGTGCTCATCAGGTATGTGTCAGCATGTACAGTATTAAGACCTCCAATCTGCGCTCATGAAGAGATTAAAGGATGAAATCCTAAAATTTGGCAAGGACATATTAGGATCTACATGAATTGGTTTAAAGCTGTTCACTCTGTGCTGATAGTTAAACGACCTCTACACTTCAAATACAAGACATCTAAATTCCAAAATGCAAGGGCAAATGGGATATTGGTGAAAGTTTACAAGCCATCTGAAGAGTTAATATTTTATATTTACAAAATCAAACTGCTCCCTACCTCATTTCAGAACTATGTGATACTCTATCTCACCATGCCCACCAATGCCCTTTGTACCAGGAAGCCAGGCAATATACAGGGGAAAAACAAAAAAGGTCAGGTTTATTTAAACTATTAGATAATTAAATACTAAATAAGTGAGCAAGAGGGAAAAGGACAGATAAAGTATGGTGGCAAAGAAAAATGGCCCCCCTAAGCAATATCACCGTCTGCATAAATACCATATCCATCTAACAGAATATCACCACACTATCCACTTCCCACACAAATGACACAACAAAAGGCCCACCTGGACCTGTGGTGCAGCTGACACCAGGAGGATACAATCATCCTAACCCGTATTACCGGGAAAAGCACTTCCAGGATCTAAATGCTGATAGCAACTGCTACCATTCTTTCTCAGTACAGCAGTGGTTCTCAAACTGTGTGTCCTGGGGTGCCTCAGGACACTTGTACGGATGCCTCGGGTCGGTTCAATTTTTTTATGGTCAGTGTAATAGGCAAAACCAGTGCTGGTATCTGCCAATCATAAAATATGGATAAACAGAAGCAAATGTTGTCCCTGCATAACTAAACCCAAGGATGACCTATAAACACAATTTACTTCATTTAATAATTATTTCTTAATTTCTCAGTAAGCAACTTTTGGCCTAGGGGTGCCATGAAAATAATAATGATACTGTAGAGTGCCGTGATTCAATAAAGTTTGAGAACCACTGCACTACAGATAAGCCAACACCAACTAACAAATATAAAGGGAAAGAAGGAGGGTGGGTAACTTCAGTTGATCAGATTGACACAAAAATGTCCACTACATTCCCAAACACAATATGGCCCTGAAAACCCACCCCCAAACCACATCTATAATCTGACCTCTCCTAAGCACCACCTACCAACAACCTCACACAAAGTTGTAACACTTTCCTGACCAGGGGCAGCCACTCATTTTACATATATATTATAGGAAGAGGCGAGAGTATGAAGGTAATATGTTACGTTTAGAAGAAACAGATATTTCCAGCTAAAAATAAAATTATTAGAATTTAAGAATAATACTTGCCACTTTTATCCACAAAATATATCTGTAAATAGATCTTAATTTAAAATAACATTGTTACAAAGATACCTAGGGCATAACTTCATCCATTTAAAAACTCATTGAGATTCATTGGGGGCCGGTGGAATTTTTGGTATAGCAGTATAATAAATTAGAATTTTAAGTAAGTTATGTGTATAGGTGGGGCTGCTGAGACAGTGGGCAGGAGCGGGTATTTGGGGTTATACATATCTATGGTGCAATATAAGTCATGGTCTCAGCATCACAGAAGCTGCTTTGTTACTCATCCCCAGCAGTATTAAACCATTATTGAGGCTCAGGTTGGGTAATCTGTACTTGCGCCTCACCCCATCTCTGTGCCCCTGTAGAGGGGTTGTAATAGGGTAGAATACAATGGTGGTTTGGGAATTTGATAAGCTACTTGAATAGGAAAGTTTTCAGGGAAAACTTGAAGTTTGTAGTCTAGAAGACAGCAGGTAATGAGTGTGTATGAGAGACGCAGATCTTGCACAAAGCAGAGGGGTTTAGTTGGGAGAATAGTGTAACAAGGAAAGATGTGTACATTTCCAAGAAGGCATGTATGTGTCCTGTGATGTAAGTGTAATTACTACATTCCCATAAGGAAGTTCCAAAATTGCATCAGTCTGTTTCCTGTGACATCTGATGTTGCCTTACTGTATGTCCCCAAGAGGTAAGAAAGAACTTTCCCCCTTATTTCAACTGTTTCACTTGGCTCAGTAATTTGATGCCAGATTTGTTTGATACCTGTGTCATAGGTTTACAGCAGTGGTTACCAAACTTTCTTGAATCACGGTGCCCTAGAATATCCGCATTTATTTTCATGCCACACCTACGATAAAAGTTATTTTTTGTTTTTTTTGTATTTATATAGTTGGAATAAAATATTAAGTAAATTGTGCCTACCTGTCATTCTTAGGGTCAGGTATGTGATGGTGTACAGTTGTGCTTCTGATTGTGCACATGTTTTAATATTGGCAGCCACTAGCACTGGTTTTGCCTATCACTTTGACCATAAATAAATTGAATTGGGGATGTGTTCAGCATCCCGGCGTTCGGGATCCCAGTGGTCATTTGACCAATGGCAGAATCCGCACACTACTCAGGAGGCCAGCGCCGGATCACAGACAGACGACATCTTGAAGGGGAGTATCGGGGGTTAAGGTTAGGGATTAGGGGAGTTACGGTTAGTCACTTAGTCACTAGGGGGAATGGTTAGATGTAGCCGACGCCACAGGTGGGTTAGCCATAGCCGCCACCCCCCTAGTATGGAACAGGGGAGGGTATAAACACTTGCCCCGGTTTGCTGTCTGGATCTACAGTGTTGGGATGCCGCTGGTGGTCATGTTACCGCTGGCATCCCAATCGCTAGTATTTTGCATGTATTCCTTCATTTGGTCCTGGTCCCCTGCCAGAGCCTCACAGCACCACATGATGCTTAGTCACAGAGGGCCTAATTCAGACCTGATTGCAGCAGCAAATTTGTTAGGTAATCTGCAAAACCATGTGCACTGCAGGGGGAGCAGATATAAAATGTGCAGAGAGAGAGTTAGATTTGGGTGGGGTGAAATCTAAATTACACTGTAAAAATAAAGCAGCCAGTATTTACCCTGCACAGAAACAATATAACCCACCAATATAACCTAACTTTCTCTGCACATGTTATATATGCCACACCTGCAGTTCAATATAAGTGTGTACACACGGTGAGATCCTTGCTATGCCCGATTTTGACTGTGCGATTTCCCTTGAACTCCCTCAGAGCCCACAAGCACAGATAGCACAGATTTTGACTATCTGTACTTGAGATTTTGACGATGTACGATTTTGACTAAGTGCCAGTTTTGACTATACCTTGTACTAGATAGTACACTATATAGTCAAGATTGACTTGCCTGCACAGTCTATCTAGCCTTGCGATACCGACTTCGCGGGAGTGCGCATCGGGATCGAATCGGTATCACAAGCTGCATAACACCATACGATTTCCACTAACCTTCCTTGCTATTTTGACTATATTGTCAAAATCTAAAGGATATATCTCACCGTTTGTACACACCTTAAGAGTTTAAAGAGGGTAATAGGTTTTTGTTTTGTTTTTAACCCACACACGTAATTGCATCCTAGTATTTCAAGAACATTTCCATTATGGGTTCTTTGGAGGAAATATTTTATTTCTGGGTAGACCAGACTTTAAAACTGGAAGTCTCCCTTGTTAAAGGATATTAAAATATAATAAAAAAAAAAAACTAAAAAACCCCCACCAAACCTCCTAATAAGTAGTTGTTATGCGTTGTGTTGTAGAAGACCACTAAATAATAAATATTATTATATATGTATTCTTTTAAATGTTGTGATTGTTCCAGATCTTTTTTAATAAGGAGATCAGCTTGTGTAATGTATAAATGTCTCTGAAATCATTTTTCTGGTATAATACCTTTTCATATCTTGTTAACCTACCTGATCTCGTAGCTCCCTAACTCTATGGCTACTGTCGCCGGCTACCATAGTCTACAATGTGACTGGAGTGTGGGTACTTTGTCTGCATAGTCATGGACTTCTCCAGCATTAGTATTATTGCACATCCAGCTTAAACTCCCCATTTTATCCTTACTCCGTTATCATGAGAATGCAGTGCCGCTAGGTAATGCCAGCATTGTCCGTCATTGTGGTCTCTGTACAGTGCCCCATACTAATTGCCCCTTTCATAGGTGTAATTATTAGCCATACTAATCTTTTTGGGAGTAGACTAGTTAAATGTCAATGATAAAGTGTTAACCTATTTTTTAATGTGTTGTTCAGGCTAAAATAGCTGCTTTATTCCTGTTGGAATATTTAATTATAAAGTTTTAACTTCAGCTACAGGAGGGAAGAAGAGATGCTCTAGCACAGTGGTTTCCAAACTTTTTTGAATCACGGCACCCTAGAATATCAGAATTTTTTTCACGGCACCCCTAGGCCAAAACATTCTTATTGAGAAATGTAAAAAGAAATATTACATTAAGTAGATTGCGTTTATATGTCATCCTTAGGGTCAGTTGTGTGGTGAGGGACAAGATTTGCTTCTGTTTGGCCACATATATTATGACTGGCATCCACCAGCACTGGTTTTGCCTATTATATTGACCATGAATAATTTTAATTAATCCTGGACCACCAAACCAGTGCACCCCTGCAAGTGTCCCGAGGCACCCCTGGGAGCCACGGCACACAGTTTGGGAACCTCTGCTCTAGCACACTGACACAGACCTCCGCACTGCTTGGTGTTCTGAGATCTTTTTCTGTCCCTTTGCAGTGGAGAGAGTGGGGCTGGCAAGACTGAAAGCACAAAGTTGCTGCTGAAATTCCTGTCTGTGATAAGTCAGAACTGCGCAGGAGGAGGAGGAAATCAGACGCACGTGGAGGAAGCCATCTTGGAAAGCAGGTCTGATATATGTGGTGGTTCTTACACTTTCCTTTATGAGACAACTAATCTATTAACATTTGCTAGTGTTTGTTGGCAGGGTTTCCCAGACATCTTGGCTACACCAATTTAGCTGTATGATATTTTAAATACATTTACTTACCAATGTCTTAAGCAATAATTCCATTGTCTCAGTTTGTTCCCAATGGACCTTTCCAATGAATTTCGCACTTGCATTGAGCTGTATCAGGCTATTTGTGCTGCTGGGCCTGATAGGCTCACTGTCCCATACGGGTGCCCAAATTGGCTCCTTTGTGCTTCCTTAGGACCCCTTAGAGTGGTCAGAAGGATGCACATATGGTAGCAGGTGATGATATCTTCTGACTATATATTGCAACATGGCCAGTAATGATCCTATTAATCTTTAATAGCATAATAATTAGGTTCATTCAGGCTTGGACTGGCCCACAGGGGTGCAGGGGAAACCACCAGTGGGCCCCACTGCCCGGGGGCCCACCTCCTGCTATTGTGCACTTGAATTATACATTATACATATGTTACCTTATACTGGACTATGGTTTATGTTCTACAGTGCATTGCTGTTATTAATCTGTTATTAATCTGATACATTATCATGAATGCAGCATCGGAATTACTGTATATATTTATGAAGGGGCCCAGACATTGCACTCTCTAATGCAGGGGTGGGGAACCTCCGGCCCGCGGGCCGTATAAGGCCCGCGAAGCCGTTTGCTCCGGCCCACCCGCTTCTCTCAGTGAGACACGCCGCCGTGTCTCAGCTGTCAGAAGAGGGAGGAGAGCGCGGCTGTCAGGTGGGAGCGGCGGCGTGTAGGGCTTGAAACCAGCCGCCGGTTCGTGAGCCAATCAGAGCTCGCGGACCGGCAGCCAATCAGGAGCCGCGGCTGCCGGTCCGCGAGCTCTGATTGGCTCTCGAACCGGCGGCTGGTTTCAAGTCCTACACGCCGCCGCCCAACATAGCCGCGCTCTCCTCCGTGTCCCGCCAAAAGGAGCGGTAAGCAGCACGGGGGGGGGGGGGGGAGAGGGGGGGGGGCGGCATCTGTATACCTGGCACTGTGGGGGGCATCTGTATACCTGGCACTGAGGGGCATTTGTATACCTGGCACTGTGGGGGCATTTGTATACCTGGCACTGTGGGGGTATCTGTATACCTGGCACTGTGGGGACATCTGTATACCTGGCACTGTGAGGGGCATTTGTATACCTGGCACTGTGGGGACATCTGTATACCTGGCACTATGAGGGGCATTGTATACCTGGCACTGTGGGGGCATCTGTATACTTGGCACTGTGGGGGCATTTGTATACCTGGCACTGTGGGGGCAATTGTGGATCTGGCACCGCACTATTGGGGGCATATGTGTATCACGTCCCATTTTAACTGGCCACACCCATTTTTTGGGCGCGCATACACAGTACCTCTAAGGGGCAGACCTACTGGGGGGCAGGGTAATTTTTTAAGTTGAGAATTTTTGTATGGCCCCCAAAGGATTTTATAAATATCCAAATGGCCCTCGGTAGAAAAAAGGTTCCCCACCCCTGCTCTAATGGTTAGTCAAACCAATGAGGTGGCAGACCCCACCCCCTCTGCAGACTGGCCACACCTCTAACCATGGGCCCCCTACCACTCCAATCCCCCAGTTCCCTACATGCCCCAGTCCGACACTGGGTTCATTAATGTGCCTGATGCCCAATTATCACAGCATTACAGAGAGATACAGTATTAGACACTTTCAGGATTCTAATTACCTTCCATACATTGTGTGTATCCCAAAGTCCAGTATCTGATGGGAAAGAAAAAATAGACAAAAAATAAAAAAAGCGTCTTGTTAACAATTTTACAAGAAATGTCTTGTCAATGGCATATAATTGGTAGGAGGGGTATTGTCTTAGTGTCACCTCATTAGCACCTCTGATGAAAGGGTGAAAGCAGGTGCGTTGCCAGAACTTTCTGGGCCCCATAACATTTTTAAGCGGCCCCTGTCCCAATGCATCTAGAGAGAGACCTCCCCACACCAGTGGTTAACGTTTTATGCCTTAGTTACTGTTATGCCCCATATGAGTGCCATAGTTTATAATAGTGCCCTAGTTACTGTTATGCCTCATAGTAATGCCCTAGTTTATTTTATGGACCATAGTTTTGCCCTATGTTACAGTGTGCTGCTGCCAGAACACATTATGTAACACAGTATCCCCAATTCACATGATGACCTACAGTGTCCCCAGTTAATATTGCGCCACATTACAGTAACACCAGACACCAGTTCATGTTATGCCACACTATAGTGCCTCCACTTCATATTGTACCATAGTACAGTGCCCTAGCTCATATTAGGTGACTTAATAATGCCTTGCAGTTCATTTTATATCCTATTACAATGAGCAGGTCCAGGAGCATACCTAGATATACTACAGGCCCCAAGGCAAAAATTTGTAATGGCCACTATGTGAAATGGTGAAAGTGTATTTAACACATGTAACTGTGATGGGGAAGGTTGGCCCCTCTCAGCACTGAGCCCCATAGCGGCTGCACGCCCCGCATCTATGGTAGGTACGCCATTGGGTGACAGCCATTTAGTGTGGGAAAATCAATTAAGTGCTTACATATGGGATGATCCTGAGTTGGATGCAAAACAAAAAACTACATATTTTTTATACCTGGTCACACAATGTTGCAAAGCAAAGGGGTGCAATACACTCTTTTTCCAGGGTTCATACTTGGCTGCCTTTGCTTGTGGTTTACCCATGCTGGGATACTTCATTTTTACACTGCAATTTAGATTTGGGTTTGGACACGGTATGCTGATCCCTTGGACACACCCTGCACATGTTACATCTGCCCCACCTTCAGTACTGCATGGTTTTACCCAGGTGTAAGGTTGCTTGCTCTTTTTGCTTTGGTCCCAACGCAGAATCAGCCCATAGTGTGTAATTACAGTAGGAAGCCTCTACTCATTTTGGCATAAATGTGCAAGGTTTTTCCTCCCCAGATGTACTGAGATTTATTATTTATTACCAGTTATTTATATAGCGCACACATGTTCCGCAGCGCTTTCCAGAGAATATTTGGCCGTTCCCATCAGTCCCTGCCAGGGGCGGATCCAGAAGAAAATGATAGGGGGGGCACCCAGGAAGGGGCAAGTACATTTGCGTGCGGCTTCGGTGCATGTGAGGTGGCGCTTCTTATACAATGCCCACAGTTGTAGTGCTCATTATGCAATGTCCACTGTACTGGTAGTGCCCCTTATATAGACCCCATATTAGTGGTGCCCCTTATGCAATGCCCGTATTGCCCCAAGTAGTAATGTTGCCTGTAGTAATGCCCCCAGTCATTATGCCCCCAGTGGTAATGCCCCTGCAGTTATGACCCCAGTAGTTTACCCCCCCTTTAGTTTAGCCTCCCAGTGATAATGCCCCCAGTAGTAATGCCCCCCTGTAGTTTGCCCCATTGTAGTTTAGCCCCTGTAGTTATACCCCCCTTGTAGTTTAGCCTCCAGTAGTAATGCCCCCAGTAGTTTGGCCCCTGTAGTTATGCCCCCAGTAGTTTGGCCCCCCTGTAGTTTAGCCCCCAAGTAGTTATGCCCCTGTAGTTACGCCACTAGTAGTAATGCCCTCCTGTAGTATGCCCCCAGTAGTTAGCACCTTTGTAGTTGGCCCCCAGTAATAATGTCCCCCAGTAGTTTGCCCCCGGTAGATGCCACCCAGTAATAATGTCCCCCAGCAGTTTGCCCCCAGTAGGTGCCCCCCAGTAATAATGTCCCCCAGTAGTTTGCCCCCAGTAGATGCCCCTCCCCAGTAATGTCCCCCAGCAGTTTGCCCCCAGTAGATGCTCCCCAGTAATAATGTCCCCCAGCAGTTTGCCCCCAGTAGATGCCCCCCAGTAATAATGTCCCCCAGCAGTTTGCCCCCAGTAAAAATGCCCCCTAGGAGTTTGCCCCCCAGTAGATGCCCCCCAGTAATAATGCCCCCAGTAGATGGCCCCCAGTAAAAATGACCCCCAGTAGATGCCCCCCAGTAATAATGCCCCCAGTAGATGGCCCCCAGTAAAAATGTCCCCCAGTAGCTACCCCCAATAGATGACCCCCCAGTAATAATGCCCCCAATAGATGGCCCCCAGTAAAAATGTCCCCCAGTAGCTGCCCCCAATAGATGACCCCCCAGTAGTAATGCCCCCCAGTAATAATGCCCCCAGTAAAAATGTCCCCTAGTAGCTGCCCCCAATAGATGACCCCCCAGTAATAATGCCCCCTACGAGTTTGCTCCAATAGATGACCCCCCCAGTAGTGATGCCCCCCAGTAATAATGCCCCCCAGTAAAAATGTCCCCCAGTAGCTGCCCCCAATAGATGACCCCTCAGTAGTGATGCTCCCAGTTATAATGCCCCCAGTAGTTTGCCCCCAGTAGTAATGCCCCCCCCAGTAGTAATGCCCCTTGTTGATGCCCCCCCAGTAGTAATGTCCCCCCGTAGTTTGCCCCCAGTAGATGCCCCCGCTGCATTAAGGAAGAAAAAAACATCATACTTACCGAGCCCCGTTCTCGCTTCCAGGCCGCTGCAGTCCTCCTCCTCTCTGGGCGTCCGCTCCTCAGTCAGCACTATGACTGACGTCTCTCCCATAGCGCACGGCGCACAGTGACAGCGCCGGAAGCTGGAGCTCAGTACTGAGCTCCTGCCTCCGGCTGCCGCTGTGCAGGGAGATGGGCGCCCGCTGGTAACACAATCTCAGCGGGCGCCCGTCATCTCCCTGTGCGGCACCGGCGCCGGGGGGGGGGGGGGGGGGGGACAGAAGGCCACAAATGACAGGGGGGGCACATGACTGTGTATATACCATGGCTGCTGTTTATATACTGTAAGCTTGCAATGTCACTTCTTATACATATGTACTGTCAAGTTATAGTTCAGCTGCATTAACCACATAAGGCCCCCACCCCAAATAAACAACAAACAAAAAAAACGACACCACCAAAAAAAAAAAATCTTTGGTCATTGTAATCTAAATTGTTTTTCTGCAGCCCAATCCTTGAAGCCTTTGGAAATGCCAAGACTGTATACAATAACAACTCCAGTCGTTTCGGGAAATTCGTCCAGCTTCACTTCTCGCAGCAGGGCCACATTCAAGGGGGCCGCGTGGTGGACTGTATCCTTTTAACTGGGAATGTGGTTGTTGGTCTCATGGTGTATGCAATATAATCTATTTATGGTCACGTAGAGAACAAAGGAACTGAAATAATTTTGTTATTCTCACATGCTGGGAAACTGTAAAAGTAATTTTCACTTTCTAGACAAACACCAACAAGTAGACCAAAGATCTTGTTCCCTGTAGAACACAGCAGGACTCTCTGTAGCTGTGGTATCAGATAATTATAATACACCCGTTGCTTACTTGCAGTGGATGCAGATGTTTTTAGTTTACTAGTGAAAGTTCCCCAGTCACGTCATCTAAGTGCCTTATTGCCTCAGCGAAGTTATTAGTCAATTGATAGGCTGAATGTCCACATCATCAAATTGCTGCCTCCACTGTGTAGGTAAAAATGGGATGCAGTCAGGATCCAGACAAAATATTGTCAGCGGAATCCAGGTGGATTGCGACAGTGAGTACTGGAGTTAGGGTTATGTATAGTGTTAAGTACTAGGAGGAGGGGTTAGGGTTAGGCTCCGAGAGGGGTGGGTTAGAGGTAGCGTTAAAATGACGGGATCTGTCAGGATTTTGAACGTCTGGAATAGGGATGCTGCTGTCTATACCATTCAGGTAAAAAGATACTACACAGTCAGGCACTAAATACAGAATCGTGATTAAGTTTTATATATACATACATATATATGTGTGTATATATATGTGTGTGTGTGTATATGTATGTACAGTATGTATATATATGTGTGTGTATATATATATATATATATATATATATTTATTACAAGAGCTATCTAAAATCCTTTTTATTAGTATTTGTCCGTTGCCAAATCAAGGGAAGTGAAATTTGTAATTTCTCCTCCACAAGATCATTTTGTAAGTTACATTTAATAATATACCTTTTTCACTTAAATCCCAGGTCAAACATGGGTGTTTGAACATGGTTCTAATCAGGGTCCCTGGTCTGCCCCATTCACACTGCACCCTTGTGCAGTGTTTCTGTTCTGCAGAAGCTTGGAGATGACATCCTCTCCAAGCGTCTGCGATCCAGCTCGCCCTTTGCTTTTAACGAGATCCGGGCTGGATGACTTCGGTCCAATCGAGATCTAGCTGCTTACACTGCCCTGTTACCCGGGTCCAACCTTATTAGATACCAGGGTCACTGGACCCAGGTTATTTTTCAGGGTCCATTTTCCACTGAGCCGTTACCCGTGTTAACCTGGCAATAACCTGAGTTATTAGAGAGCGCTCGTTATCCAAGAGCTTTGGAAATGGGTACAGTATTTTAGTCTCAGAATGTTAGCTATTCATTTGAGTAAAGAACTTGAAAGTCCGGGTTGTGGCTGATGTTTCTCTGTAGTAGAAAGTTTGATGACCGGCCATTCACTCAAAGTGAAAGCATTTGTCCACTTTACAAAACAAAACCTAGAAATACATTTTACTGCACAATGTACGGATGTAAAGAACAAGCTGAATGTGTTATAGGTAGCTGTTTGTCTCTTTAACCACATGTAAGACCTGATTATACGTGCTTGGTTTTTTGTACCTCATGGCAAGTTCAGGGGGCACAATGACATAGTTTGCATCAACACGACCCCATCACCCTGCACTGGTCACCAACACAAGTGAAGTGCAGTAAGTTCCAGTAGGGTGGTCCACACTGCTGGAAGTCTTCCTGGACATTTCGGGAGAATACACCATTATGGAATGACATAGCTTTCCCCTGGTATTTCTACCCACAGGGTGGCAGGTATCAAATTTCCCAGTTGGTTATATGATTTAACCATCCCAACGGGACTAGCTGGTAATACCATGACTATAAACATTTTTTGAGTGCTTAAAAGCTGTGAAGGCGGAGCTGTTATGTGGGGGTATACTCCCTGCCATGTGACGGTGTACAGGAAATCAGTAGCAAAGCTACTACTACACCTACCACTGTGTAGCTGTCATTTTGAAGCCGTCATGTAGGTAAGCTCTTGTAATTGGATTTTTGCTCTCACTTCCTAAGAGCTTTCCGTAAAGTAGATATTATTGTGTGGTGTAATGGACTGAAGAGTGCTCTTTCAACTGCACTAAATAACACACCTAGGAGGAAATTTCAGTACTTTACAGGGGATTATACCAATTGAGCCTAAGTGGAATGGTGCCCAGTTTTAAAGACACCATTCATATGATAGTGCCAACACAAATCCATCCACAAATACCACTTGCCTTTCTAAATATCATTGTAAATACTTCTAGAAAGAAAAGAGAAAGGTGCCTATACTTGTGCTTTAAGGAAGTGTAAATGAGGAAGAGAAACCTGTAACAGTGTTGTATTGTCCATGTGATTAATATTTATGCAATCACTTTTACTGAACCTGTGTAATTAACCCTGCCCAAATCTACACAAGTGTTCTCCTGCCTGAAAAAGCGCACACTTTACAATCTTGTATTATTTATAATAGTAATATACACCTCCCCCCCTCCTCCAGAGGCTAAATCCCCTCTGTGTCTGTTTTGTAGGGAATACAGTCATACTTGCCCACTCCCCTAAAAATTGTTATAGATTCACGATTTTTTCCGGTACTCCCCCACATGCCCTGGAAGAGCTGGAGGATCTCCTGCATCCTATCCGCTTCTTCCCCGGGTAGAATGGGAAGAAAATCACTGGGATCGCGGCGATGGATGGAGGGGCAGGGCTAAATAACATGATTTGCATAATTTAGCCCCACGCCTACCCATGAATTGCAGCAATTTTCTCGTGGTCTAAGCAGGGCCTAATGCCGTTACAAGAAACAAAAAATAAGGTTTGTTGGCGCTGGGCAGAACTGTGTAAAGGTGAATTGGAATCAGCAGCCACCTGGTAAGGAGGTAGCCAGCCTCCTCAGCAATTAGCAATAGAAAACAAACAAATACCAGGTCGGCGCTTGAAAATCCAATAATACTGCCAAATATAATAAAACAATTTATTTAGCTAGCAAAAAAATATATAAAACACAAAAAGAAACATAGAAAAATAAAAACTAATAATGGACCACAATAATATATAACACATAAAACTTGGGTGTAATTACACCTCAGATAATAGCATATATATGCCTATAATAAAAACATATAGGAGTGGGTCACCGGTTTTCACCTATATAGCTTTCAATATACTGGATTCTAAGTTGTTCAGTCTCTCACAGTTCAGAAAGAATATGTCCTCCGGCTAATAAATTCAGCCTCTGTAACCATATATGTAAAGTATAATTTTCCACGTGATGGATATGATATGAAAGAACCGTACGGTTTCAATTACTCACTGAATCGCTGTCCTTGCTTTCCTATGCACGGTGGGTAATGCAAAGCCGCTCTCTATCACCCTTTGCACGGGTGAGACATCCGTCGGCGGCGCCCGCAGGGATGGATGTTTTCTTTAACACAGCACAGAGTTGGTAAGCTAAACTGCCGTGTATTATTCCTGATTGGAAATAGCCATGCTCAGCAAGACAGGCTGATGGTGTGAAAAATTGTGAAGAAATGAAGAGTCCGGTCTCTTCACAAGCAGGCTGATTGCCGGCAACAGGTTACAGACAACTTGATATTATAGAACAGCAGGTGTATTTCTCCTGTGAGCACTTGGATGGTCTCGGTGATATTCTCAGTGACCCGTCCTCTCTGTGTCCTCAACGCGTTTCTCCGCACCCCAGGCGGCTTCTTCAAGAGGCAAAGTATTCCCTTCTGAGCACTTTCTATCTTTTATACCCTGTGCTTTGTAATTAGTGAGAATAGGTGTGTACAAAATCACAGCAGGTGCCTCATTTATCAATCTCTTACAAGGCTAGGGGTTAGCTCAGGGAATCAGTTAATAAGGTCCATTACATAAATTATTATAGTTCTACCTATAATAATAATATATATAACCTAATACAATTTAATCATAATAATTAATATAAAAGAAAAAATGTGTTGCTAAGCGGACAGAACAAAATACTACATAACTCCATCAGTCTGTAGAAATCCATAGTGCCACCTGTTTAAAAGCACATATATCTCATAGAGGATAGAAATATATTCATTACATTACTTTAATCACAGTAATGGCATAACCATAAAGTAGTGAAGCACCTAGAATACTTAAGGTGTTATTTAATAAATGTTGTATTAATATAGAAAAACCTTTAGAATCAAAATAATTAGCCAAAACACAACATAATATTATAAAAAAATATTATAAAAAAATTATAAAAATATATATACACACACCCGCCCTTTAATAGTATAATGCCTATAGATCTATATAGCGGGGCCACAAATTAACCATATAGTAATATAATTATTTGAATTCATTAAAAGAATACTTTATAATCCGGAACCAGAGATCTCAAATTGGAAATGTTCTATAGCTGAGCAACCAAAAACGCGATCAGACCTGATAAATGACATGCCTCTAGCTATATAGAGGCAATGCCAAGTAAGATCGCGGTTATGGGAGCCAGCAATGTACATTGGATTAGCCACATCAATCAAACCATATAGCAGAAGCCAGTGAACTATCGTTTAATCAGTGCACAGGCATGGTCCGCTCTCACCCACATGTGGGATCGGGACTGAGAAGATGAATCTAACCAACATGAGAAATAATAATAAACATAGATAAAAATGAATCTAAATGAATTCTAGATCGATTGTTTCTTTCAGCCCTTGTGGTTTCAGTGTCTGTAATTTCCAAATCCATGCAGCTTCTTGACGACAGAGTGTTCTAAATCTATCTCCACCTCTGGGGGTAACCTTAATTTGTTCAAGCCCAATTATTTGGAGACAGGCAGGATCATTAGCATGAGCTTCTGCATAGTGACGAGAGACACTATGATTCATAAAGCCCCTGAGAATATTTCTCCTATGCTCCATAAAACGTAATTTAAGTGCCCTAGTTGTTCGCCCAACATAATAAAGCTGGCACGAGCACCGCAATAAATACACTACAAAATGCGTACTACAATTAATAAAGGTTTCTATTTTAAATTCCTTTTTTGAAGCAGACGAGGAGATATATTTGGTTTTATTAGCAACGTGAGTACATGTTGTACACCTGTTGTGATTACACCTAAAGAAACCGACTACCTGTGAACCCACTAATGTTTGTTGCTTACTCGTCTCAGTATCATCACGCGACCTCTTAAAAAAGCTAGGAGCCAGTATGTTTCTGAGATTCTTTGCCTTTTTAAATATAATCGTAGGATTTGTAGGAAGAGAAGTACTCAAAACCGGATCAGTTAACAGTAACTTATAATTACGTTTAATTATGCAAGAAATTTTATTTGCTTTTACATTATATTTGGATTTAAAAGCCAATTTATATTCATTGATTTTATGAGTTTTTTTCTTATCATTTTTGGATCTAGAGTTCTCAATAGGTTTTTTTATTATTATAGGGAGATCTTGTGCCCTTATATTACATGAATTTTCATTCACATCTCCAACCTCATTATCTAGTGATATATTATTTATCTTAAGAATATTCTCCCTATTCAATGTTTGTGAATAAGCAATAGCCAATAGCCAATAGCCAATAGCCTCTTCTAATTGATTCCCTGAGCTAACCCCTAGCCTTGTAAGAGATTGATAAATGAGGCACCTGCTGTGATTTTGTACACACCTATTCTCACTAATTACAAAGCACAGGGTATAAAAGATAGAAAGTGCTCAGAAGGGAATACTTTGCCTCTTGAAGAAGCCGCCTGGGGTGCGGAGAAACGCGTTGAGGACACAGAGAGGACGGGTCACTGAGAATATCACCGAGACCATCCAAGTGCTCACAGGAGAAATACACCTGCTGTTCTATAATATCAAGTTGTCTGTAACCTGTTGCCGGCAATCAGCCTGCTTGTGAAGAGACCGGACTCTTCATTTCTTCACAATTTTTCACACCATCAGCCTGTCTTGCTGAGCATGGCTATTTCCAATCAGGAATAATACACGGCAGTTTAGCTTACCAACTCTGTGCTGTGTTAAAGAAAACATCCATCCCTGCGGGCGCCGCCGACGGATGTCTCACCCGTGCAAAGGGTGATAGAGAGCGGCTTTGCATTACCCACCGTGCATAGGAAAGCAAGGACAGCGATTCAGTGAGTAATTGAAACCGTACGGTTCTTTCATATCATATCCATCACGTGGAAAATTATACTTTACATATATGGTTACAGAGGCTGAATTTATTAGCCGGAGGACATATTCTTTCTGAACTGTGAGAGACTGAACAACTTAGAATCCAGTATATTGAAAGCTATATAGGTGAAAACCGGTGACCCACTCCTATATGTTTTTATTATAGGCATATATATGCTATTATCTGAGGTGTAATTACACCCAAGTTTTATGTGTTATATATTATTGTGGTCCATTATTAGTTTTTATTTTTCTATGTTTCTTTTTGTGTTTTATATATTTTTTTGCTAGCTAAATAAATTGTTTTATTATATTTGGCAGTATTATTGGATTTTCAAGCGCCGACCTGGTATTTGTTTGTTTTCTATTGCTAATTGCTGAGGAGGCTGGCTACCTCCTTACCAGGTGGCTGCTGATTCCAATTCACCTTTACACAGTTCTGCCCAGCGCCAACAAACCTTATTTTTTGTTTCTTGTTCCAAATTGCCAGAGGTTTGGGCAGCAGGTCAGCACTGTGTTTATACAAAATGAATGTTGCTTGCTATGCGGACAGAATACAACGTAGACATGAAGTACTTAAGAAATACACTTCTGAGAATGTTAATAAGAAAAAAGATAATCCAGTGTATGATGGATTCTTTCAGGATTCTAGCAGACTCGAGGAATTATTGAAAGCAGAATGTAGACATTGGTGGGATAAAACCACCCTTACTAAATATATTGAAAATAACAAAATTCCTCGAGGTCTGCGGATCTTTAAGAGTCTATCATTTCAGGATAATCCGGAACTGAGAATACAGTGGGAGAATGTTTTGGATAAATGTTCTATGGCATTAATGCAATTATTAATTGATTATAGGGAATCCAAACTTATAGAGATTGAAAAAGAGATTAAGGTGGTACAAGAACAATTGGTTAAACATAAGGAGGAGCCATATTATAAAGAAAGAGAAATAATAGTCAACAAGAGAATAGAAGAGTATGAGAGAGAGACGATTGAGAGGAAAGAAAAGAAATTTGCCAGAGATTTATTGGATTATCAGTCTGATTGTGTAAGAAGTTTTTCCAAAAATCGGAAACGGGAAAAACCACTCAATCCTCTGAATTCCAATCAAGAAAAGCTTCAATATGATAGGAGAACAGAACATGGGGGAAGAGATGAATACTATTCCCCTAGGTCCACTGTTCAATATCAAAACCGTGGAAGGAATCAGATGAGAAAATCTCATTCTTATCCATCAGGATCACCGGGGTGGAGGGAAGTTCGTTATAATAAATGGGAGAAAAAACATCCCCATAATAATTATTATACTAAATCAAATTATGAGTCTAGAAACCGACAGGAGTCTTTTTTAGATCCAAACAGGAGATTAGGGGATCTAGTCCCCTCCCCTCATTTTCAACATCACAACAGATACGAACCCCTAGCAGGAACCCCAAAAAGAGCAAGGGAACCAGAAGAGGAAGACGAGGGGGACAGAGGAGGAGGAAGAAAGAACCAACGATTCCATTAGGTGCCGATACGGTTTTTAATCTCTCCTCCAAACCCCTTAATCAATTGGAAACCAAGGTATTAGCTAAGGGTATGAATTTTGCCCCAACTACAAAGCCCAATTTTTTTGAATTATTTATAGAACTCAATAGGTACGTTAGGAGTCTATGTAGAAAAAGGTTTTTTGCATGCACTAATAATATATCAAAACCTGAAACACAAGTAATACTAGATCGAGATGACCAATCAGGTCTGACGATACTTAATGAGTTACTTATAGAGAGTGCAGCTTGTGAAACCCAGACTATATCAGAAACTTTGATTTTTGACATTAATA
The DNA here is from genome assembly GCF_028390025.1 of Pseudophryne corroboree. Taxonomy (NCBI): domain Eukaryota; kingdom Metazoa; phylum Chordata; class Amphibia; order Anura; family Myobatrachidae; genus Pseudophryne; species Pseudophryne corroboree. The sequence continues at coordinate 176,458,931 of NC_086450.1, read as the reverse complement.
ACACCTCAGAACCTGTGTTTAAAAATAAATCTCAATTTTATCCTTTACAACATAGGACTAGTGCTATAGAAACTTTTTATATTCAATCTTTGAATGATTTTCGAGCTTTATGTGACACTAAGACACATTCGTGTCTATATAATCTAAATAGTGAGGAACGGAGAGTCCTTAAATCATTAGCTAATGATATGACACTTACAATCAAACCAGCAGATAAAGGGGGGGGACTAGTGGTCCAGGATACATGTGATTATCTAAAGGAGGCTAAACGCCAATTATCGGATAAAAATTTTTATCAAGCATTAACTGCAGACCCCTCCCGTAAATATCAGCTAGAATTAAAAAAGTTATTAGAAAATGCTAAATCTGAGGGTGTGATTACTCAGGATGAGTTTAATTTCCTCTACCCCCTCCACCCTATCGTCCCGACTTATTATCACCTCCCCAAAATTCACAAAACACTTCACGATCCCCCAGGGCGACCTATTATTTCTGGGATTGGGGGTCTTACGTCTAATTTATCCTATTATGTTGATCACTTTTTACAACCTTGCGCAACATCTCTGAGGTCTCATATCCGGGATACCACTGAATTTATTCGATTAGTTGAAGGTCACAAATGGACCTCTGATTATATACTAATCACCTGTGATGTGCAAGCTTTGTACACTAATATTCCACATGCTCAAGGAGTACAAGCTGTGGATACTGCACTTATTAAAACCGGAATGGACTCAGAGATGAAACGCAATTTTATCACTTCTGCCATTTATTTTATTTTAACACACAATCACTTTTTGTTTGATCACTGTCACTATCTACAGGTACTCGGTACAGCGATGGGGACCAGGTTCGCACCGAGTTTCGCAAATATCTACATGGGTGACCTTGAACAGACACTTATCTGGGAAGGCCCCTACTCTGCGAACCTGGTCCTTTACTGTCGCTATATCGACGACCTGTTTTTTATTTGGAAAGGGGATGTTGACACAGTTACTAATTTTGTTGAATTTCTTAATAATAATAAATATGGTTTATCCTTCACTTGTACACACAATCCCACACGTATTAATTTTCTGGACGTTACGGTGGAGGTGGTGGAGGAAAAATTGTTAGTGTCATCTTATAAAAAAACTGTTGACACCTGCAGCTATATTCCATATACGAGTAATCACAAGAAAAGCTGGTTAAATAATGTACCCAAAAGTCAACTGTATAGGATTAGACGTAATTGTACACTAGATTGTACATTTGCTGAACAAGCTGAAGAACTTATTACTTCCTTAAGGGAACGTGACTATCCTGAAGGCATATTAGAAGAGGCTATTGCTTATTCACAAACATTGAATAGGGAGAATATTCTTAAGATAAATAATATATCACTAGATAATGAGGTTGGAGATGTGAATGAAAATTCATGTAATATAAGGGCACAAGATCTCCCTATAATAATAAAAAAACCTATTGAGAACTCTAGATCCAAAAATGATAAGAAAAAAACTCATAAAATCAATGAATATAAATTGGCTTTTAAATCCAAATATAATGTAAAAGCAAATAAAATTTCTTGCATAATTAAACGTAATTATAAGTTACTGTTAACTGATCCGGTTTTGAGTACTTCTCTTCCTACAAATCCTACGATTATATTTAAAAAGGCAAAGAATCTTAGAAACATACTGGCTCCTAGCTTTTTTAAGAGGTCGCGTGATGATACTGAGACGAGTAAGCAACAAACATTAGTGGGTTCACAGGTAGTCGGTTTCTTTAGGTGTAATCACAACAGGTGTACAACATGTACTCACGTTGCTAATAAAACCAAATATATCTCCTCGTCTGCTTCAAAAAAGGAATTTAAAATAGAAACCTTTATTAATTGTAGTACGCATTTTGTAGTGTATTTATTGCGGTGCTCGTGCCAGCTTTATTATGTTGGGCGAACAACTAGGGCACTTAAATTACGTTTTATGGAGCATAGGAGAAATATTCTCAGGGGCTTTATGAATCATAGTGTCTCTCGTCACTATGCAGAAGCTCATGCTAATGATCCTGCCTGTCTCCAAATAATTGGGCTTGAACAAATTAAGGTTACCCCCAGAGGTGGAGATAGATTTAGAACACTCTGTCGTCAAGAAGCTGCATGGATTTGGAAATTACAGACACTGAAACCACAAGGGCTGAATGAAACAATCGATCTAGAATTCATTTAGATTCATTTTTATCTATGTTTATTATTATTTCTCATGTTGGTTAGATTCATCTTCTCAGTCCCGATCCCACATGTGGGTGAGAGCGGACCATGCCTGTGCACTGATTAAACGATAGTTCACTGGCTTCTGCTATATGGTTTGATTGATGTGGCTAATCCAATGTACATTGCTGGCTCCCATAACCGCGATCTTACTTGGCATTGCCTCTATATAGCTAGAGGCATGTCATTTATCAGGTCTGATCGCGTTTTTGGTTGCTCAGCTATAGAACATTTCCAATTTGAGATCTCTGGTTCCGGATTATAAAGTATTCTTTTAATGAATTCAAATAATTATATTACTATATGGTTAATTTGTGGCCCCGCTATATAGATCTATAGGCATTATACTATTAAAGGGCGGGTGTGTGTATATATATTTTTATAATTTTTTTATAATATTTTTTTATAATATTATGTTGTGTTTTGGCTAATTATTTTGATTCTAAAGGTTTTTCTATATTAATACAACATTTATTAAATAACACCTTAAGTATTCTAGGTGCTTCACTACTTTATGGTTATGCCATTACTGTGATTAAAGTAATGTAATGAATATATTTCTATCCTCTATGAGATATATGTGCTTTTAAACAGGTGGCACTATGGATTTCTACAGACTGATGGAGTTATGTAGTATTTTGTTCTGTCCGCTTAGCAACACATTTTTTCTTTTATATTAATTATTATGATTAAATTGTATTAGGTTATATATATTATTATTATAGGTAGAACTATAATAATTTATGTAATGGACCTTATTAACTGATTCCCTGAGCTAACCCCTAGCCTTGTAAGAGATTGATAAATGAGGCACCTGCTGTGATTTTGTACACACCTATTCTCACTAATTACAAAGCACAGGGTATAAAAGATAGAAAGTGCTCAGAAGGGAATACTTTGCCTCTTGAAGAAGCCGCCTGGGGTGCGGAGAAACGCGTTGAGGACACAGAGAGGACGGGTCACTGAGAATATCACCGAGACCATCCAAGTGCTCACAGGAGAAATACACCTGCTGTTCTATAATATCAAGTTGTCTGTAACCTGTTGCCGGCAATCAGCCTGCTTGTGAAGAGACCGGACTCTTCATTTCTTCACAATTTTTCACACCATCAGCCTGTCTTGCTGAGCATGGCTATTTCCAATCAGGAATAATACACGGCAGTTTAGCTTACCAACTCTGTGCTGTGTTAAAGAAAACATCCATCCCTGCGGGCGCCGCCGACGGATGTCTCACCCGTGCAAAGGGTGATAGAGAGCGGCTTTGCATTACCCACCGTGCATAGGAAAGCAAGGACAGCGATTCAGTGAGTAATTGAAACCGTACGGTTCTTTCATATCATATCCATCACGTGGAAAATTATACTTTACATATATGGTTACAGAGGCTGAATTTATTAGCCGGAGGACATATTCTTTCTGAACTGTGAGAGACTGAACAACTTAGAATCCAGTATATTGAAAGCTATATAGGTGAAAACCGGTGACCCACTCCTATATGTTTTTATTATAGGCATATATATGCTATTATCTGAGGTGTAATTACACCCAAGTTTTATGTGTTATATATTATTGTGGTCCATTATTAGTTTTTATTTTTCTATGTTTCTTTTTGTGTTTTATATATTTTTTTGCTAGCTAAATAAATTGTTTTATTATATTTGGCAGTATTATTGGATTTTCAAGCGCCGACCTGGTATTTGTTTGTTTTCTATTCCTAATGCCGTTACAGCCCAGTTCTGACTCTTGAAGCGACCGGTAGTGTCTCCTCTCCAGACATAAAATGTACTGTAGGTAAGTATAGTATAATGGCATTTACCAGAAGTGCCTGGTGGCCAGTCCAGCCGTGGCAGAGACTTATGTGATTGACTACATATTCTCTGTAAAGTGCTGCATAATATGTAAACACACCTTGGCCCTAACTTTGTGGAGTTGTATATTCTCGCTGTGCTTGTGTGGGTTTCCTCCAACACTCCAAAATTACACTGGTAGCTTAATCTGCTCCCAAAAAAAACACAAAAAACCCTAGTGTATAAATGTGTGCATGGGTAGACTAGATGGGCCAAGTTGTTCTTATCTGCTGTCAAACTTCTATGTTTCTAAATAATTATTAATGAATCAACACTGGCAGCAAAGCTGCTTGGATGCTCACTGGGAACTTGCTGCATTAGTGAGACCCTCTGCCTTGTCACTGGTTCATAGTGAATGGATGGGCGGTATTCTATACTAGGTTGCTTCAGGTTCAGTATGAAATTCCGACTTTCGTAATACCGACACCAAAATCTAGACAGTCAGAATCCAGACCTCGAGCGCAACGTGTGTGCTCGCCACGCTTTGGGCACACATTTATTCCCCTTTATTAATTTATTAACCAGTTGATTGGTTACAAAGAAAATAGATGCAATGATGACAACACTATAGGCAGTTACTATACGTACACCTAAGTAGGAATAAGATTCAGATTGTTGTCCCAATTCAGTTGTTTCATTCCACCGCAGAGGATCTTGTAGTAGTACACTTTTAGTCTACTGTCACTTTGTTTTCTGAATGTGCAGATCTTTGTAGAACAGTGTGAGGGTGCCCTCTTGAGTATAATTCTGGTAATGTAACAGAGATTAAGGAGTTGCAATGTTCTACAGGTGCTGGAAAAAAACAAGGTTGTATCTGGGTTATAAGAAACTTTAATTTACTATTACAGTCTTTAACTGATGGATAACCAGATTTGTTGGAGAAGGTAAGCTTTGGCGGTACTCTGTTTAAATGCACACTTTTCTAATATCTCTATTGGGTTATCCCACTTACTGTATTTCTGGGTGCATGCCGACAAGATCTGATGGGGAAGATCCTGAAAGCCTATAACTCTGGAGGTGTATTCTTTCCCTTTATAGACCCGGGTAACACGACAGAGCCCAGGAGAAAGGAACTATCATATATTCTACGCTCTGCTCGCAGGCGCAAGCATGGAAGACAGAGGTAAAGACTTTGTACATTATTTAATAAATTCTTGTTTTAGTACAAGAAAGGATCTATCACCAATTCAGTAAAATAAAACCATTCTCCTAATTAATCTTCCACCCTCCAACTTCAAAAGAGTCTATCCCCTCTCTCATGATGCATTGTAACCCATAGCAACGATACAGATAGCGGATTTCATTAATCTGACTACACTTAATGGAGATATATAAACTAATGGGCTGCCCTATTACACTAAGTTCTCTGTTAGACAGAACTGCAATAAACAATACGTGTAGCGCAATAGTGAAATTGGCGCCCCAAGGAACTGAAACCGATTCCCTACTTTGCCAGTACCTATACCATAATACCAGTGACGTGCGGTGAGGGCAGTGACTGGTGAGGCACTGGCGCCACCTCTCTCCCCATCCCCCCCTTCCCCCGGAAAAGAAACAAACAAAAAAAACATAGGGTTTCCCTTCTTTTATAAAGACCAGCACCAGGCAGAACCAGCCAGGGGGAGTAATGCCATAGCAGGGGAGGCACTCGGTGTGGGGTCCCCCTGCCATATCATTACACCCCCCCAAACCAATCAGCCCAGGGTTGGAATTCCTCAGGATGTGAGGACCCCAAATATTTCAATGGGGTCCCCCCTCTTGAGCAACAACCAGCAGCCCAGTGCTATCCCCCGCACCCCTGGTGGCGTTGGGTGCAGGGTACATGGCATCCTAATATTGTTCTGTACAGTCAGCTTACAGGTCCCAGCAAGCCTGCCCAAGCATGTCGGCACTTGGAGTACCACAAGTGCCAGCATGCCCGGACAGTAAGGGCCCGCTGGCACCCGTAGTCCGCCTGTAAAGAAAATATTAAAATAAAAACACAACACCTGATGTTTTAGTATTTTATTGTTGTAGCCCCTTAATATAAATGCTCCTGAGGAGGTATAGTAAGGGGTACTATTCCCTGACTAATATATTAAAGCATATACTAAATGTATTGCGTCTGTGTAAATATGATTGATACCCACTGAGTGATTTGAACTGTGTAAGGTGTATATACAAGCTGGGTGAGGGTGGTGAAGTTGTAGTGTGTTAATGAGTAACGGGGCACAGTGGCACGAGCTGGGCTAGACAGAGTCTTCCAGAAGCCCTCGTGCGGAGTAAAGGGTGCCCGGATGAAGAGAGCCGTTGTGAGGGGCGCTAGGAAGGAGCAGCGGCTGACGAGCGGACTGAGAGAGTCGGACTGAAGAGAAAAAAGGAACCGGAGAGAGCTGGCTGCCGGGAACAGGTGACCCGTGAGGAGAACGTGTCCAGACCCCCCGAAAAGCGCGTAGAGGGACTCGCACCGGAGGAAGGAGTATCTAACGGGGTGAGGCAGCGGGAGGAAACCCCCACGGCGGAGACCCGAAGTAGAGCTGCAGGCGGAGCGGTGCGTGCGGTAAGGGCTTCCCTGACGCACATCATACAGAGAGAGGGCCGGGAATAAGAGGCATCTCTATCGGCCTAGTAAGAGTAAATACATACCGGAGCTTACCTGACTGATTGGATAGCAGGGATATATATGCCAAGAAGAGGTATAACACACAGTTACGATAAAGTCTGCAGTGGAGGCTGAAGTATAGCAGTCAGTCATATTAGGGGGAGTGACTATTGATGAGAGCAGCAAGACATTGAACCTGGCACTGATATGGGGGAGGAGAGCCCACAAGGCGTGACAGCAGGTCTTAATTGAGGGAAAAGATATCCCAGAAAGTGACTAAGGTTCCCAAGTATTATATGGGAAAACCTGTTGTGACACTGTATATATGGCTCAGCATAAAGCCAGGGAGTGAGTGGAGCCGGTATAAGGGACGGAGCATACCCCTATAAACGACTGACCCGCTCATATACAGTCATTCTACCAAGGTGAAATCTAACCAAAGGCTGAGGGACAGATATATATTCTACATCGGGGATATATTGACTCTGACACTAGTTATATTAGTGTCCCTATCGCTGGTCCAGTGTTAGTGTCTGTAACAGAAGGGTCAAAATAGAGAGACCATTCGTATATATGGACTATTAAACATCGGGGGCGAGAGTAAAGACTGCGAAAAAGAAAGAATAACCTTCTTTGGATGGGGACAGCTCCTAGTTGACAAGGATATTCCAGAGGTCATAAATGCAGATGGAATACAATACTGGTAACTTTCTTAGTTGACTAACGAATACATAATTACAACCCTCATAGGGAAGCTCAACCTGCATCCACTAGGACCCTAGTAGTCTACTAGCATCGGAGGTAGATAATATTTTCCTGAGGAAATTGGAAAGCTGAGGTGTCAATACAGATAACCCAATCCTCATGAATAGAACAAGGATCGGGTTCACCTTACTTCAACGACGGCATATGTAATACAGAAGGTATCTTGGGCCCCGACTGTGCACCAACAATCACCACAGGGTATACCCTATCAGTTAGTGAAAGGTAGACTGCAGTGGGTAACTTAAGGTTAATGTAGAAAGATTATTAACCTAGCGTTATAACACCCAGTCATAACCAGTTTTTTGTGTATTGCATGCAAGGTAATATTTTATGTATAGGGAAATTTATATGGTATAGCCTAGTCTAATTGTATTTATTGCCTCAGTTAAGATAATAATCTATACCGTACAGTGGATTTATGTGACACTGATTGTAATTCCTGTGAATAAAAGGTAGTTATGTATAAAGTCAGTTCAATTTAATAAATACTTACCGGTGAAGTGGAGATAGTCCAGAGTAAACGAACGAACGGCAACTGAAAGACACAAGGCGACAAACAGGTAAACAAACAATTCTATCAATCACCGCTTTTTATACAGTATATATATCCGTACTGGTAAAGGCTTTCCCAAGCAAGCCAGGGGTGGCATAAAGACTGCTTGGGTGGAGGCACTCTGTAAGACTGAAATAGTAACCCCGTTAGTGCATTATTAGGGTGCAAGGGAGGGTTACATTGTGCAGGACCTTCACCTGGGGGAGGCGGCCTTTAAGCTCTTTTGCATGGCTTCAGCCTCCCCAGGGCTTCCGGCGTCTTCGGTCTTCGGGAGCTCTTGACTGCTCCCTCCCCACCGCCGGACTGGCTGCCGCTACTTCGCATCTGGCTTATATAAGTCAGCTGAGGGGGCGGGGCGATGACGTGGCGAGCCGCGATTGGCTCGCGGCAGCCATGTTGAATTTCAAAAATGACGCCGAGGCGCCATTTATTAAATTGGAAGCCGCTCTCCGCTGCCGAACTCTGCAGAGTGGCTGACAGGTGCTGGATCCTCTCGGATCCAGGTCTGCCACCATCCACCCTTTACCCGCCAGGTCGCGCCGCCGATTGTGCCCGCTGGCTAGTGGATCCAGTGGATCGGCTGGCCCAATCACATCTTGGGGACTGACAGGGTTGTGCATTCATGTGGGCTGTAGTGGCCATACATTTTCATTGGGCTTTTACAGCCCATTGCTTCGCCCTGCCCCCTGCCCGCCCCCCGCTGTTCGGACTTTAATGTTAGCAGCGGGAGGCACCTCTCTCGCTGCCTCCAACCCTGCAATGAAGGGATTTTCTATTTCAGGGGGGGTGGGGGGTGGGGGGGGATGGTTAAAATAATAAAAGAAGATATTTATAACAGACTCTGTGTTATAAATATCTTCTTTTTGTTATTTTAATCATTATGACAGGGGAGGCACTGCCTCCCCTGACTGCACGTCCCTGCATAATATAGCATAACATTACATGCATCATAAAATGAACAGTAGGTTCCAATACACAAATTTTATTAAAAAATTTATAAAAATAGCAGCAGTGTCCATATACATATGAATACTCTTTGGTACAACAGCCCCCTACCACATATAATGGGGGTCTGATTCCACATAAGTGTACATATACTTCTTTTATGATATCCTCCTTCCAATAATGCAGATTGGAGGTCACATCAAAACAAGATAGAATACCCAGTGCGTTTCGTCTCGCACAGAGCCTTCATCAGGGGTGTATCTCAAATAAGGAGTATATCATTAGATGATTGTACCATAAGGCAGTGTTCTTAGACACTTTATCACTGAACAGGCCTCACGTTACTATACAAGTGAGTGCTTGTGCCTGATAATCTCTAAAAAAAGATGTGTGATACTTAGGGGTTCAGACTCGCAGGGAAATCTCACAGGTAAATCTCAGAAACATTAAACAATCTGGTGGAATGAGCAGTGTATCACATGTCGACAGAGCAATTCAGGTGTTGCTCCGTTCGAGCTTGCACAGCTGCTGACATTACTGTTATGATGATCTGTAATTTTGACGGGCTGGTAACTAATTATTATTTTTGCTCCTAAATAAGTATTTTCCACAAGTCAGTTATATGGGGAACTTTTTTCCCACTGTGCTTTTTGTTTCCTTCTAATCGTCCACAACAGAATATATATAATTATATATTTTTTTTTTAAACAACAAATACACAAGCAATCATACATATTATCTGAGCAGATATGTAAAGACGGTGTGTGTCTAGCTGGCTTCATAGCCTAAGACATGAACCAGCCCGTGATTTAACATTTTGGAATTTATTCTGGTTTTTAATTTTAGTTTTTTTATTCCTTTGCTACAAATTACATTGTAAACTAAGACAGTCAGGGAAGCTGCCTGGAAACAATTCTGTGTAGTAATGTGTATAAAAGATAATTCCATCATTAATAAAGGTTGATTAATGATTAGACTCCTTATTGCTTTGGTCTTACAGAAGCGCTCTCCCTCTCGGATCCTCACTCTTACCAGTATCTCCGTACCTCTGACTGTGTGACAGTTGAAGGGCTTAATGATAAAGACATGTATGACAAAGTTGTGGTGAGTCCAGTAACTTAGGGGGATATGTATCAAAGCTTTGAGAGAGATGAAGTACCAGCCAATCCTTACTTTTCTATGCATTACCAATAATTCTAGTAATTGATTAAACATATCATGCTGGTAATGTAAATTAGATCTTTACACAATCTTCCATCAGTTTTGATTACTTATTCTTTAAATTAATGTAATTTGCATTATATTGTTGAGGCAGTATGTGCTAAAATGAAAATATGTCTAAAACTATGAAAAGGGAATAGGATCCTTGCAGTGTCCCCAGTGATGCGCACGTCATCGGGCGCACAGCAGGACGATTCCCTGGCCATAAACTTGGAAGTCCAGTCATCACAAAGGACAGCTCTTTTCGGTCTTTTGAGATTTTATTTGGAACTATAGGTACAAACCGGGGTTATTAACACTGGTATGTGCCTGACAAGTGTCGTAATGTATTGCATTCAAAATGCAATGCGTAGTACATCCCAACCCCTTACTCTTTTATAGCTGGTACTTAACCTGCAGGTCCACTGCAACATTTATGTTTGACTGGTTTCCACAGTGTAAGAATAATTTACTGCTATAGATTTAAGTCCTGCTGTGAATGGAAAGATTTGTTATAATAAATTATAGATGTATAGCTAGTATAGATAGAAGATATAGTATGCAGAGCTGTGCAATCCTAGCAACTGTCTTTCCAAATTGGCTCATGTAAACAAGCATGTGTGTTTCCAATAAATAAATAAATGTAAAAATTGTAAGGGCTTTATCTGCAACGTAAGGCAAATAAGGAAATTGTCAGAAGAATGATTTGCAAATCTGCTTGTGAATATAGGCCCTCATTCCGAGTTGATCGCTCGCTAGCTGCTTTTAGTAGCAGTGCAGTCGCTAAGCCGCCGCCCTCTGGGAGTGTATCTTAGCTTAGCAGAAGTGCGACCGAAAGGTTAGCAGAACAGTGCAGAAATTTTTTCAAGCAGTTTCAGAGTGGCTGCAGACCTACTCCTACCTTACAATCACTTCAGTCTATTTAGTTCCTGTTTTGACGTCACAAACACGCCCTGCATCCGGCCAGCCACTCCCCCGTTTCCCCAGGCGCGCCTGCATTTTTATCTGACACGCCTATGTTTTTTAGCACACTCCCGGAAAATGGTCAGTTACCTCCCAGAAACACCCACTTCCTGTCAATCACTCACCGATCAACAGAGCGACTGAAAAGAGTCTCTCGGCCTTGTGTGAAACTGCGTCGCACGCTGCGCCCCATACGCTTGCGCAGAAATGCCGATTTTTAGCCTGATCACTACGCTGCGAACTACAGCAGCTAGCGATCAACTCGGAATGACCCCCATAGATACAAAAGATTGTGGCATTCTTTTAATTTGTTTTTACTAACCTATACATATTCTGTATCGTTTTTCCTGACTTTTCTATGCATTTACTTTGCCTATACCTAAATCTCAGAGCCATGATTACTCTACGTTTGAGTACTGTCAATAATACAATAATTTGAAAATGATTGAGGGTCAAGAATATTATCCAACTTTTAGTTTGGTTCTGAGCTCTGCCTGAGTGCTGCTGTTTGTTCACAGACAGCTCTGCAAGTGATGGATTTCAGTGATGAGGATATCCGGGAGGTGTGGAAGCTGCTATCTGGCACTCTGCAGCTGGGGAATCTAGAGTTCATGACAGCAGGGGGCGCTCAAATTACCACTAAAGCAGGTAACTAACTTTGTGCGTCGTGATTAATGTATGTGGTCCTAGTGATGTCTATAATACATGATTTTCATATAAAGACCTGCACATAATATATGTGTAAGTTCTTATAAATACTCGCTTATAAATGGTGAGTTGTCGACCAGATATAGCGATCGCCCCTAGGCACAACAATAATTGCTGCCCCACCCCCATTTTATTATTTTCATTGTTTGGTTATAAGCACCCATCTAGCGATTGTCAGTTTAATTTAATAATAAAATAAGCCATGAACTATGACCTTTTGTTTCATATTTAATTATATTTGCACATTTGCTACTAAGTATAGCTTACAGAGGTAGTAGCCTCACGTGCCTAATGGGAAATTCACCACTGTGAGTTGTGATGATATTACTTCAGTGTCATTTAGTAAAATCTATGGATTATAAGGTGTAATGCATCACCCGCAATAAATTATTATGGATATTAGAAGTGACTTTAGAGCAATGTAAAAGCACCTCTTTTAAAGATTTGCACTTTTATATTGTCCTGGAAACACTGGTATCCATGTAATTTACAATAGAATGTGCATTACCCTGTTTATGTTATGTGTATGTGTCCTTGCATTCTGTTATTACATCCACAGTTTCTGTAACATGCCTGCACACACCATAGAAGGTGCGTTGAGCAATAATGTATTTATAATGATAACATACATTGTAAACATTACAGATGTTTATAGGTTGTTATCCAAATCGTTAGACATTTATTTGTGTACTTTGTACCCTGCTGCTGTTTTTGAGTATTGTATCTTTTACTTACACAAGGTTTCATTATGGAAAAAATATATTAAAATTGTGTTTATTGCTGATTAACTTATATAGGGTATTCAGAGATTCTCTAGATATCAAAATATATCATATACATGAATCAAGCATTTATTAGTGGTTCATTTTCCTACATATTTATACATCCATCATCTGGCCATTGTGTCCTCATCTTGCATGTGGTAACAGATTTAAATTAATGGATACTATGTTCTTTTATTTTTATAAAATTTCTTATTGGTTAATATATTCAGATAATATGGTTCTAGTGCTTCCACATCTTTAATATGATCCTGACTGATTCAGCGGTGAGTTCTTTGGGAGATTATGGGAGGAATTCAATTACTCGCTGTAAATTACCAGTGGTGAAAAGGGTTGTAGCCTTGGGCTCAACCTCTTTATCACCCGAGCCCCTTTTTAACATCCGTTAACGGGCATTAACCAGGGACGTTCAGTCAGGGGAGGCAGTGCCTCCCCTGTTATTAATGATTAAAATAATACAAAGAAGATACTTTTGACACATATTCTGTGTCATAAGTATCTCCTTTATATTAATCTAATCATTATTACTCTGTAAATGGGGTTGGGAGGCACCGATCGTGGTGCCTCCCGGTGTAAATGGGAAAGGTATGGGAGCAGCGGGCAGCTGCGGGCGGGGCCAAGCCATGGGCAGTAAAAGCCCATTGAAAATACATTGGAAAGCGGCACCATTAGAAGTGCCGCTTTCATACAGTGACGTGCTTTCAACCCATGAAAGCACGCTCCTGTCAGTGAAGCCACAGTGATTGGCCAGCGGATCCGTCACTGGATCTGCTGTCATCACTATGTGGGCGCGGCGGAGGTACGAGTGGCGGGACGCGATAGTATTAGCAGCATTCTGCAGAGTTTGGCAGCGAAGCGGTACCAGTTTCAAAAATGGCACCTCAGCATAATTTTTGAAATTCAAGATGGTTGCCATGAGCCAATCACGACTTGCGGCATCATCGCCCCGCCCCCTCCGACTGACTTATATAAGTCAGCGCGAGGCAGCGGCGTCAGTCTGACCGTGAAGTAGGAGCAGTGAAGAGCTCCTGAAGTCGCCATGGAAGTCCTGGATGGGCGGCGGCTATGCAAAAGAGCTTAAAAGCCGCCACTCCCCATGTGAAGAGCCGGAAGCTCTGGGAAGGCGGCGGCCATGCAAAAGAGCTTAATGGCCGCCGCCTCCCAGGTGAAGATACCGGAAGCACTGGGAAGGCGGCGGCCATGCAAAAGAGCTTAATGGCCGCCGCCCCCAGGTGAAGACCCTGACTAATAAAACTTTTTTTTTTTTTAAGACCGTGTGGCGTTTTATTTTAATATTTTCTTTACAGGTGGACTACAGGTGCAAGCGGGCGCGTTATGTCCGGGTATGCTGGCACTTGTGGTTCTCCAAGTGCCAGCATGCTGGGGCAGGCTTGCTGGGACCTGTAGGCCACCTATAAAGGGGTTAGCTGCCAGTGCCTCCCCAGCCACTGACCTCACTGCATGTCACTGGCATTAATACATGGAATCTGTGAAAAGTTTACGGATTCTGTGTTAACAGCTTCGCTTGTGTCTATTAAAATGCGTAATAAAAATGCCTGATAACTTTAAGTACTGCCGGCAGGCTCACTTCTGGGTTAATGGAATAGCCCCTGGGGATCAACTGGCCCACGGTATACTACCACTGCTAATTGAATTTACCCCATGTCTCCTAGTGAACTCCCAGAGTCCCAAAAGAGATGACACAGCATATCACCATTTGCACAGTTTTTTTAATTTACTGGAATTTATACATTGAATACAGTTACCTGCAGGCTAAGTTGTGCATGGCTTGAATTATTGCCACTCCATAGCTACTATTCTCTTTCTATCCATCAGTTCTCAGTGATGTTGCTGATCTTTTGGGGCTGGATTCCTTCCAGCTGTCGGAGGTTCTAACCCAGAGATCCATGATCCTGAGGGGGGAAGAGATCAGCTCTCCTCTAACAGTGGAGCAGGTAAGGGGGTTCAGAAATAATTTGCGGTTTCTTTTAAAACAAACTAAATAAAAATAAGGTAAAATTGTATGTATGTATGTGTATGTATATACATATATATATATATACACATATATGTATGTATATGTGTGTGTGTATATATATATATGTGTGTGTGTGTGTGTGTGTGTGTGTGTGTGTGTATATATATATATATATATATATATATATATATATACACACACACACACAAATATATTTAACAGCTGTTGCACTTGTTATACAGGAACATAGATAAAATATACATATTATGGGGTATATGCAATTAGCGGCGAATCGCGGCAATTTTTCGCCCGTTTTTTAATTCGACACAATTCGACCATCTAATTTCGGCAAGTGGGTGCCGAAATTGACCATATTCAGTAAAAAACGGATTCAACAGTCCCGCTGACGAAAAACGGCCGATTTGACGGATTTTGTTCCGATTTAAAAAAAAACGGGAAAAACCCCGAAACAAAATTGCGTGGGGTCCCCCCTCCAAAGCATAACCAGCCTCGGGCTCTTCGAGCCGGTCCTGGTTCTAAAAATCCGGGGAAAAAAATGTCATGGGATCCCCCGTATTTTTAAAACCAGCACCGGGCTCCACTAGCTGGACAGATAATGCCACAGCCGGGGGTCACTTTTATACAGCGCCCTGCGGCCGTGGCATTAAATATCCAACTAGTCACCCCTGGCCGGGGTACCCTGGGGGAGTGGGAACCCCTTCAATCAAGGGGTCCCCCCCAGCCACCCAAGGGCCAGGGGTGAAGCCCGAGGCTGTACCGCCCCCATCCAAGGGCTGCGGATGGGGGGCTGATAGCCTTTGGAAAAATGAAAGAATATTGTTTTTTCCAGTAGTACTACAAGTCCCAGCAAGCCTCCGCCGCAAGCTGGTACTTGGAGAACCACAAGTACCAGCATGCTGGAGAAAAACGGGCCTGCTGGTACCTGTAGTTCTACTGGAAAAAAAATACCCAAATAAAAACAGGAGACACACACCGTGAAAGTAAAACTTTATTTCATACATGCCGACACATACATACTTACCTATGTTGACCCGCCGACTGCCACGCCCCCCTCGTCACTGAAGAATCTGGGGTACCTGTTAAAAAAAATTATACTCACCTCAATCCAGTGTCCAGGTTATAATCCAACAACAACAAAACGGCAACCCGGACCAAACGGACTGAAAGGGGTCCCATGTTTACACATGGGACCCCTTTCCACGAATGCCGGGACCCCACGTGACTGCTGTCACAGAAGGTCCCTTCAGCCAATCAGGAAGCGCTACTTCGTGGCACTCACCTGATTGGCTGTATGCGCGTCTGCTGTCAGACAGCGCATCGCACAGCTCCCTCCATTAGTTTCAATGGTGGGAACTTTGCGGGTAGCGGTAAGGTTACCCGCGGTCAGCCGCTGACCGCGGGTGACCTCACCGCTGAAGCAAAGTTCCCACCATTGAATATAATGGAGAGGCTTTGCGATGCGCTGTCTGACAGCAGACGCGCATACAGCCAATCAGCAGAGTGCCAGGACGTTGCGCTCGCTGATTGGCTGAAGAGACCTTTCTGTGACAGCAGTCATGTGGGGTCCCGGCATTCGTGGAAAGGGGTCCCATGTGTAAACATGGGACCCCTTTCAGTCCGTTTGGTCCGGGTTGCCGTTTTGTTGTTTTGCCAAGTATGTGGATTATAACCTGGACACTGGATCAGGTGAGTATAATTTTATTCACAGGTACACGTGGATTCTACATGGACAAGTGGTCGGCGTGTGAACATAGGTAAGTATGTGTGTGTCGGCAGGTGTGAAATAAAGTTGTACTTTCAAGGTGTGCGTGTCCTGTTTTTATTTGGGTATTTTTTTCCCAGTAGAACTACAGGTACCAGCGGGCCCGTTTCCCCCCCGCATGCTGGTACTTGTGGTTCTCCAAGTACCAGCTTGCGGGGAGGCTTGCTGGGACTTGTAGTACTACTGGAAAAAATAATATTCTTTCATTTTTCCAAAGGCTATCAGCCCCCCATCCGCAGCCCTTGGATGGGGGGGACAGCCACGGGCTTCACCCCTGGCCCTTGGGTGGCTGGGGGGGGGGACCCCTTGATTGAAGGGGTCCCCACTCCCCCAGGGTACCCCGACCAGGGGTGACTAGTTGGATATTTAATGCCACGGCCGCAGGGCGCTGTATAAAAGTGACCCCCGGCTGTGGCATTATCTGTCCAGCTAGTGGAGCCCGATGCTGGTGTAAAAAATACGGGGGACACCTACTCCTTTTTGTCCCCCGTATTTTTTGCACCAGAACCAGGCGCAGAGCCCGGTGCTGGTTTTAAAAATACGGGGGATCCCCTGTCATTCCCCCCCCCCGGATTTTTAGAACCAGGACCGGCTCGAAGAGCCCGAGGCTGGTTATGCTTTGGAGGGGGGACCCCACGCCATTTTTTTCCGGGATTTTACCATTCCAGTTAAAAAAAATAAAAAAAATAATAATAATATTTTTAAAAATATATAAATAATACTTGTGCCTCCAAAATAGACAAACCAATTACCTAATCCCTTCTAAAATAAATAGATATGCTATTACCAATAAAAAAAACACCAAAAAAAAAATGTTTTAAATTTTTTTTATTAGATTCCCCCACCAATGTGTGGCGGATTGAAAATGACGAATTTACTGTCTAAAAGCACTGTTGTCGAATTTCCAAACTTCAATTGAATATACTTTTGGCGAATTGCCGCATTTGTACCATTGCAGAAATGTCGAATTTGACAAATGTCGAATTTCAAAAAGTCGAATTTTGAAAGTCCGTTTTTTTGACGGAAAGTACTGAATTGCATTGTCGATTTTTTTTTTTGGACGAAAAAGTCCAGTTTTTCGACAATTTCGGGAATTCGACCGCAATTGCATATACCCCTATGTATCTCAAAATGGAATAAAATAATACAATTAAATATAGTGTCTATATTCACTAGAACTCCCTTCATGTTGAGGCTGCTGCACTCCTCCTTTCAATCCGTGTTCCCATGGGTGCAAATCTGTCAAAGAATATAGAGGAAGGCAGCAGTAATAGTGTAATTTACTCCATAGTGTAATACGTATTTAATAAATTTCAAAAGATATTCATAAAAAGCTCAATCAATATCACTCGTACCAACAGGCAACCAGTGTGGTTTGGTTACCACATGATTCCATATGACAAAGCCTAGGCTGACACTGGAACACTGCATACGACTGGACCGACTCCACAACCCCTTTATGGTCCGCTAACAAGGAAGCAGTCCTGGTGGGATCACATAAGCTGCATGCTTGGGTAACAGCACTGCAGGGAATCACAGACGTCACCAGACTCCACCCTCATTTCATCATCGACTTCGTCAGAGGGCTGGAGTCTGTGATGTCAAGGGCTGTTTTTAAAGTCCCATATGACCAATAAAGGGCAGAGTCTGATGACTGTTACCCAAGCGTGTGGCGTGTGTGATCCCACTTGGGATGTCTTTTTTTTAAATTTCACTAAATATGTTTTACCCTATTAAGCGTTTCCTCTATATACTTTATTGAGAGATTTTATATATATATAAATAAATATATATATATATATATATATATATATATATATATGTGCGTCTGTATATGTGTATATATGTCTGTATGTATGTATATATATATATGAGAGAGAGATATAGATATATATATATATATAGATATATATACGCTGCTCAAAAAAATAAAGGGAACACTAAAATAACACATCCTAGATCTGAATGAATGAAATATTCTCATTAAATACTTTGTTCTTTACATAGTTGAATGTGCTGACAACAAAATCACACACAAATTATCAATGGAAAACAAATTTATTAACCCATGGAGGTCTGGATTTGGAGTCACACCCAAAATTAAAGTGGAAAAACACACCACAGGCTGATCCAACCTTGATGTAATGACCTTAAAACAAGTCAAAATGAGGCTCAGTAGTGTGTGTGGCCTCCACGTGCCTGTATGACCTCTCTACAACCCACACAAGTGGCTCAGGTAGTGCAGCTCATCCAGGATGGCACATCAATGCGAGCTGTGGCAAGAATGTTTGCTGTGTCTGTCAGCGTAGTGTCCAGAGCATGGATGCGCTACCAGGAGACAGGCCAGTACATCAGGAGACGTGGAGGAGGCCGTATGAGGGCATCAACCCAGCAGCAGGACCGCTACCTCCGTCTTTGTGCAAGGAGGAACAGGAGGAGCACTGCCCGAGCCCTGCAAAATGACCTCCAGCAAGCCACAAATGTGCATGTGTCTACTCAAACGATCAGAAACAGACTCCATGAGGGTGGTATGAGGGCCCGACGTCCACAGGTGGGGGTTGTGCTTACAGCCCAACACCATGCAGGACGTTTGGCATTTGCCAGAGAACACCAAGATTGGCAAATTCGCCACTGGCACCCTGTGCTCTTCACAGATGAAAGCAGGTTCTCACTGAGCACGGGACAGAGTCTGGAGACGCCAAGGAGAATGTTCTGCTGCCTGCAACATCCTCCAGCATGATTGGTTTGGCAGTGGGTCAGTAATGTTGTGGGGTGGCATTCCTTTGGGGGGCCGCACAGCCCTCCATGTGCTCGCCAGAGGTAGCCTGTCTGCCATTAGGTACCGAGATGAGATCCTCAGACCCCTTGTGAGACCATATGCTGGTGTGGTTGGCCCTGGGTTCCTCCTAATGCAAGACAATGCTAGACCTCATGTGGCTGGAGTGTGTCAGCAGTTCCTGCAAGACGAAGGCATTGATGCTATGGACTGGCCCGCCTGTTCCCCAGACCTGAATCCAATCGAGCACATCTGGGACATCATGTCTCGCTCCATCCACCAACACCACGCTGCACCACAGACTGTCCAGGAGTTGGCGGATGCTTTAGTCCAGGTCTGGGAGGAGATCCCTCAGGAGACCATCCGCCACCTTATCAGGAGCATGCCCAGGCGTTGTAGGGAGGTCATACAGACACGTGGAGGCCACACACACTACTGAGCCTCATTTTGACTTGTTTTAAGGACATTACATCAAAGTTGGATCAGCCTGTAGTGTGTTTTTACACTTTAATTTTGAGTGTGACTCCAAATCCAGACCTCCATGGGTTAATAAATTTGATTTCCATTGATAATTTTTGTGTGATTTTGTTGTCAGCACATTCAACTATATAAAGAACAAAGTATTTAATAAGAATATTTCATTCATTCAGATCTAGGATGTGTTATTTTAGTGTTCCCTTTATATTTTTGAGCTATGTATGTATGTGTATGTGTATGTGTGTGTGTGTATATATATATATATATATGTATATATATATATGTGTGTGTGTGTATGTATATATGTATGTGTATGTATATATGTATGTGTGTGTATATATATATATATATATATATATATATATATATATAATATAGTTATGCATAGCATTGCCTCATGTTTGCATTTACTTGTGTCTCTGTAACTCACCAGAACTAATTCTATGTAGATTACGGTAGCAACACTGCCACATTCAGGGAGGCCGATGACATCCAAACCAATATTATCAATGCTGTGGGCAAGCTGTTGTGCAGTTAGAGGAGGTGTCTGCTTCAAATGAATATGCTAGTAGACAGAAATTACAAATAATATAATTGACAATCCCGGTTATTTGCCATACTTATTAATCACAGGGGTAATGTAACAATCTTCAGTAAACTGTTAAGATCCGTATTACCACAGAGCTGTATTACAGCTGTGGGCTGGGGGGGTATGTAATAATTCCGGGGTAGTATGTAATAAAGGAACCACAAGCAATGTGTAGTAAGATGCCCGCATTTTGCCGTTGGCACAGTCCACCCTATGTGTCTATCCAAGTTCTTTAAATATTTTATCCTTGTTCATTGGGTTTTGCACACCTTGACTTTCCTTACAGGTTGTGGAATGAGAACAGGTAGTGGGAAGGACCTAATTGCTAGATAGACTGCATGCAACCTGTGCGCTGTATTTTGTCTATCTCTGACTTATCAGCTTCTCTTTCTCACTTAGGATCTTGTACTAACAAAAATCTTTGACTCATTAAAGTATAAACAGTTGTAGTGGCTGCTTGACAATCTCCGTTGTACTGAACGGAGAAAGTGTGGGGTGGGGAATGTGAAAGAGTAGACCTCCATATTTTATAATGAAATAGGTCCAACTGTAATTAGGTCACAAACTAATTTAATCTTTGAAAGTGAGTATAATATTCAACTGCTACAATTTGTAAATTGTTACAGTATTGTTACAGTATCTACCTATCGAACAATACTTATGAATAAAAGGATGTGCGGGAGAATACCAGTTTTAAGCAATTTTTTATCTGTTTGAGCATTAGAGGCACTTAAAAGGATTTTTTTTTAAATGTTTTATATTATTTCCTAGCTCTGTAGTGTATTTATATACTACAGAATATACAATTGCTTGGAGTGTGTGCAGTTATGTAATTTTAAGCATTTAGCAATGTGAAATGGTGCTGTGTTGTCTGTAGCAGATGCTCTAGTTACAATGACATCCATATAGAATAACACACTCTCATAAACACTTTTTCACACACGTACTTTGAATTCAAGGCTACTGATTCCCGCGACTCTCTGGCAATGGCCCTCTATGCGCAGTGTTTCTCCTGGCTTCTGGGAAAAATAAATGTTCGTATCCGAGGAAAGGAGAACTTCAAATCTATCGGAATTCTGGATATTTTTGGCTTCGAGAATTTTCAGGTATTTTAAAATGCACCAAAATAGTCTTAAGGGTATATTCAGTTAGGGTCGAAAACTGCCGTCTGTCAAAAAGACGGCAGTTTTCGACTTTTTAAGGTCGAATAGTGATTCGACCTATTCAGTCCCATCAGTTTTTATTCGACAAGTCGTGGAATTCGACTTGTCGAATAGTACGTGAATCGGCGGTATAGCTGCCGATTCACGTACTTTTGAGTGAAACGGGGCCAAATTCGACAGGATTTGGCCCCGTTTCTGACTATCTTAGTCCGACATAAAAAAATGTCTGACTGAGATGTGGGACCCAGAGGAGGAGAGGGGGGGAGACGGGGGACAGACGCAGGGCATACAGGGAAGAGAAGCGCTACAGCACAGCGCTGCAGCAGGATGTCTCACAGCCACGCCGCTCATGGCAGCGTCCACCCGGCTCCAGCAAGTGAGGTCACGCTTGCTGGAGCCGGGTGGACACTGCCGTGAGGTCGGGCGGCTGTGAGACAACGTCCTGCAGCGCTACTGTAACGCTGCTCTCCTCCGTCTGCCGGTGGGTGTCTCCGCTGGTCTCCCCGCGGCTCCCCCCTCTCCTCCTCTGGGTCCCTCATCAGGTCGAATTGAGATGAGATTGAATAAGGGTTGTCGGATCGATTCCGACAAATGCATGTCGGAATGGATCGGACCCTAATTGAATATACCCCTTATTCAATTCAATGTTTTTTACTATACTTTACATTCTTACTAATAAAAGGTGTATTGTATAAAATGCAGCCAATATTAACAAATAAATATAGTAAAGGAACCTATCAGAGCTGAGTTTTCATGTAAAGTTTCTGTTATTAATCCCACTGCATGAAGATTCCCTTCAGCTGGAAATTGCTGGTAACTGAGAGCAATAATTTCAACTGCAAGCAAATATAAATACACTATGAAATACCTCAAATTCTTTTAATGTATATGGGAACTTTTACATACTGTATGTGTCTGGGAGTGTGTTTGGTAGCACTTTCATCCCTGGCAATTTTGTAATTTAGGAAAATTGATCAAATGATTCACAATATAAGAGCCTACATTTTGCCCTTTATATTGTCAACACTTCTGTGTACTGCTGTCTCTTGCTTCCACTACTGCTGTTACAGTGTGTCATAGCTCAATAGCCTCATGTTAAGTTCCTCATCCTGTCCACCTTTTGTCTTTGTCCAGGTGAATCGTTTTGAGCAGTTTAACATTAATTACGCCAATGAGAAGCTCCAGGAATATTTCAACAAACACATATTCTCCTTGGAGCAGCTGGAATATAACAGGTAGGTGATAGGGCAGAGCATTGTGGGTCATTCTGCTCAAATCTGGTTAAGTCTCAAATGCTTTTTCCTTAGTTATGTTGAGATATTTGGATGTGGTGCGGTTCCAGCAAAAATCTTCAGTATGATAAACTGAAAGACAGTGGTTTTCCAATACTTCTGCTGCAAGGTAGTTGCTGTGCAATACCGTACAGCTAATATGCTAATGCTGCATTAAGCATGGTGAAAATACTATAGATACCCACTGACTGTTATCTGCTGGTGCGATACACTGCGGCACCATCAGATCACACTGCTTAACCATTGGTCATCTGAGTAACCTTCAGGTTACTTAGATTTCCGTCTCAGGCCCACTGCCAAGGTCAGTAAATCTGCCTCACCAGATGCAGACACTGACATCTGACCTGGTCGCCGCCCCCAAATGCTCTGTCTGTCAGTCAGGCTGGGGCTTAGGGGACACTGAGTGCAAGGATGCTGGACCCCTTTTGCACATGCACAGGACAGGTCCTGCATATGCGCAATGTCACCAGCATCGGACAAGTCTGAATTAGGCCCATTGGCAATAGGAAGTAAACACTCCCTTTGGCATTTTTCTTTTCTTAAATCACAGGATTAAAATAGATTTATCTGAAAATTCTTACCACTGATCAACACATACAATTGATTTAATGTTTTGTAATGTCCATTTGTTTTTTTAGTTTAAGCTTTAAGAATTTCAAAATAATTACACCTGTCTGAGAGCTTCATCATGAAAATCAAAGAATTTCTTTGAGCCAATACTAGAAAAGGTTATTGCATAGCACTAAACTATTTGAAAGCTGTTTTAATACTCCCCAAAGCACTGCTAAGTCCATGATCTAATTAATAATAATCTAGTCTATACTAGGATGCCTTCTAAACTTGAGCTGGAAGGGGGTTTGTTGTGAAGGCCCTTTATTAGGAAATAGTCTTCCATAAAGAGATGGGAGAATCCCTTTATGGAAAACATGAATGAATTCTTACCTAAAACTTTCCAAAAATGATATTGGAGACTTTTGTGAGGGGAAAATGATGAGGTCTGAGGTAACGATTGAATGTTTTGGCCACAAAGCTAGGTGCTATGCTTTGATGGGACCCATCAGCCCAAAAACATGATCACTAAGGTGTAGCATGGTGGTCAGAGCATATTGCTATGTGGATACTTTTATCTGCTTCAGTACATTGAAAAATAGAGGGCAAAATGGATGGACCAAGATATTTGCAAACCATGGAGAAAAACCTGCCACACTCTGCAGGAGACCTAAGATGTATGAGAGCGCTAATATTTTAATAAAATACTGATTTAAGACGTCCTTCCCTTTATTAGCCAAGTCAAAGCTTACACTTTATCTTTACACTCATTCTTTATGCCAGAGGTTCCAAAACTCGCTCCCCAGGGCTCCAAACAGTTCATGAATTCATGATCACCTGTAGATATTTAAAATGCGACAGTTGGCCATACACCAGTGCACCTGGACGACCTGGAAAATGTGGGCTTATTGGGGACCTGTTTAAAAACCAGTGCTATATGTTATTATTGGTCACCAGTTCTCCCCCTTCTGGAGACTCGGCATTATTGGAAGTAAGAATGGAAGAAAATTGTAGGGTCCAAGTCTACTAAGATTGTAGATCACAGGTGTAACTCCATTTAAAATAAATTAGATACAATATTAAAACAAGGTTAAAACTGATATAATTGGTTGTTTTTTTTTGTAATTAAGAAAAATACTTCAGAATTGTTTTGCATTTGACAAGTATTGTGTTAGCAAGTTAAATATTACCAAATTAATCTATTTTGAATCTATAATGAAAAACTTTAACATGAAAAACATGCCAAACTTATAGAATATTTTATACAGCGAAGAACAAATTAATATTGAATAAGTTGCGCTATGTTCCACAAATACATGGAAAAGTCATTCATTTATTGCAGTACTGTAAGTGCTTCCATCCGTGTTATAATCTGGCTGTTTGTGTATGTATGTGTGTGTGCATGTGTGTGTGTGTATATATATATATATATATATATATATATATATATATATATATATATATATATATATATATATATATATATATATATATATATATATATATATATATAATCTGACATTTGCATCTCAATATATGGATTCTTGTTGATGACTTATTCCTGCTTTAGGGAAGGGATACACTGGGAGGCCATTGACTGGATGGACAATGCGGAGTGTTTGGATCTGGTAGAAAAGGTGAGCTCTTTATGATGTCTGCTGTAGAAAGTCCAAACTGCTGGGTAGGAAGGAGCTAGTGTCTTATAGTTGAAATATTGTACATTATAGGAAGGAAGCCATTGAATCCTTCTGCTGTTATATGATTAAACATTGAAAAAGGATTCAGAAGTGCCTTATTAAATGCATAAAGTAGCTAAAAATTTAATCTAGTCAACTACTGTATCAGTTTGGGGAAGTCAATTGAATCTGTTGTACAGTATTCGTTCCAAACATATATTGATGGTAATTGGTCATGGGAAATAGTTGAGATTGTCTGGTCTTCAGTGTATTCCCTTGCTCATAGGGTTTTATTCTTGCCCTGTGTGATTTGCCTTTTTATTAGTTAATGTAATTGTGACTGCTGGGTTACATGCTTTGAAAGTGGCTGAGTTAAATACTGTATGATGACTTATCTGAACGCTGAAATCCAAAT
Organism: Pseudophryne corroboree; assembly: GCF_028390025.1. Taxonomy (NCBI): domain Eukaryota; kingdom Metazoa; phylum Chordata; class Amphibia; order Anura; family Myobatrachidae; genus Pseudophryne; species Pseudophryne corroboree. Next base: position 176,433,638 of record NC_086450.1, on the reverse strand, counting down.
ATCTATCTATCTATCTATCTATCTATCTATCTATCTATCTATCTATCTATCTATCTATCTATCTATCTATCTATCTATCTCTAACAGGGCTTGTTTTACAATTAGAATTTTTGTTTTGAAAGCATGAGACCATTTAAAAAACGGAAGCTTGTAAAGTCAGTATTAATCTGTACAGTACTTGCCCATGGAGTAGCTGTAATATTAGTAGATGGTTGTAACTATTTTGCTCTCTCATCATTGCATTTGGTGTATAGAAACTAGGATTATTGGCTCTGATCAATGAAGAGAGTCGTTTCCCCAAAGGTACCGACTTTACGCTACTTGAGAAACTCCATAACCAACATGCGGTAAGTTTTCTTTAAGCAGAATGAGCAATACTGTGACTAATAATAAACCACTGGATAATTGGTTTGTTTTCCATTGATTCATTTTCGTTATGGTTTTATGAGAGATGTTTACAAAGACAGGAAATGTTTATCTTTGGAATTTTTTTTTCAAAGCACATTAATTTTGTTTATAGCTGTTCTACTAAGTTGGTCCCTTCACATCTCTGCACCGATACATTTGTGGGCGAGTGATTGATTTTATTGGACAGGGATTCCTCGCTGTGGATAATTTGTGTTATTGTATTATGATAGAAGATAGTGGTTTGTTCAGGGAGCAGCAATTGTTGATGGAACATTTTGCAGTGTCCCTGTTGCTCAGGGGAGGAGGTTGGCGGGGTTCTTTTTGTATTTTCATAAATATTGTTAGAAAGAGAGGACAATAACCTGAAACATAATTGTACTACATTCTCCACACAATGTTACCATAAGCCACCATTGCCTATTGATAGACTGACAAAGATTGTGCTGGCAGGGAGTATGTGCCTTATGTATGTAGTAAACAAGTCCATTTCAATTCAGCCTTTACAAAGCCATAATGAATTCCTGACTCTCTTTAATCCTAATAGTTTTATTGAATTTTTTTTCTGTGTTAATTAATCTGAACATGGCAGGCATTTATGCAGGGACAAGTGTCTTCCTCTGGATTTTCCCTGGGGTACAGGAGTGGATCTTGCACATACTACATATAACAGTATAACATAGATAATAGGATTTTGGTTACCTACCGGTAAATTCTTTTCTCGTAGTCTGTAGAGGATGCTGGGGTCCACATTAGTACCATGGGGTATAGACTGATCTACCAGGAACCATTGGCACTTTAAGAGTTTGAGAGTGTGGGCTGGCTCCTCCCTCTATGCCCCTCCTACCAGACTCAGTCTAGAAACTGTGCCCGAGGAGACGGACATCTTCGAGAGAAGGATTTTACACAGATAGTGGTGAGATTCACACCAGCTCAAACATACAAGGCACATCAAGCTAACTAGCTTGAAACGCAGCAACCGCTGAAACATTACTTACCAAGTAACAATGCCGTACTCAACTAAAACGAAGTTGTACTGAACCAAATAACGTTAGCAGGAAAACCAAGCGCTGGGCAGGTGCCCAGCATCCTCTACGGACTACGAGAAAAGGATTTACCGGTAGGTAACCAAAATCCTATTTTCTCTTACGTCCTAGATGATGCTGGAGTCAACATTAGTACCATGGGGATGTACCAAAGGGAGAGCGTGGAGGCTCCTGCAGAACTGATTGACCAAACTTCAGGTCCTCAGCGGCCAAAGTATCAAACTTGTAGAACTTTGCAAACGTGTTCAACCCAGACCAAGTAGCCGCTCGGCAAAGCCGTAAAGCCGAGACACCCTGGGCAGCCGCCCAGGAAGAAGCTACCTTACGAGTAGAGTGGGCCTTAACAGACGTAAGACACGGCTATCCTGCCATAGAATACGCATGCTGGATAGTGAACCTGATCCAGCGAGAGATTATCTGCTTAGAAACAGGACACCCAATTTTCTTGGGATCATACAGGACAAACAGAGTCCGTTTTTCTGTGACGAGCAGTCCTGTTCACATAGTTTTCAGAGCACTTACAACATCCAAGGACTTTGATGAAATTGAGGAGTCAGTAGCAACTGGCACCACAATAGGTTGGTTGATATGAAATGCCGACAAAACCTTCGGAAGAAACTGCTGACGTGTCCGAAGCTCAGCCCTATCTTCATGGAAGATCAAGTATGGGCTTCTACAGGACAAAGCCCCCAACTCCGACACACGTCTAGCAGAAGCTAAGACCAACAAAGTGACAGCCTTCCACGTGAGAAACTTGACCTCAACCTCCTGTAGAGGCACAAACCAGTCCGACTGGAGGAACTGCAACACCACGTTAAGATCCCAGGGCGCCGTAGGCGGCACAAAGGGAGGTTGGATGTACAGAACTCCCTTTAAAAAAGGGTGAACGTCGGGGAGGGCAGCCAACTGTTTCTGGAAGAAATGGACAGGGCCGAAATTTGGACCTTTATGGATCGCAACCTCAGGCCCATATCCACACCTGCTTGCAGGAAGAGGAGAAAACGTCCTAGTTGAAACGCCACCGTAGGAAACTTCTTGGACTCACACCAAGATACATATTTTTTCCAAATAACGATGGTAATGTTTAGATGTAACTCCTTTCCTAGCCTGTATCAGGGTAGGAATAACCTTGTTCGGAATGCCCTTCCGAGCTAGTATCTGGCGTTCAACCTCCATGCCATCAAACGCAGCCGCGGTAAGTCTTGATAGGCGAATGGCCCCTGCTGCAGCAGGTCCTCCCGAAGAGGAAGAGGCCTCGGCTCTTCTAGCAGTAGATCCAGAAGATCCGCGTACCAAGACCTCCTTGGCCAGTCTGGAGCAATGAGGATCGCTTGAGCCCTTGTTCTCCTTATGAGTTTTAGCACTCTTGGAATGAGTGGGAGTGGTGGAAACAGAGACTGGAAAACCCACGGAGTCACCAGGGCGTCCACCGCCACTGCTTGCAGGTCCCTCAACCTGG